>NC_088858.1:28492051-28813280 GCF_963853765.1 Magallana gigas | reverse complement strand
CTTATTTGGAGCACTATTGGTTGAGAGAATCGATAGATGACCAGGACATTACGGAATAACGCGTGATCAGCTGTGAAAAGGACATAAAGCAAAAGGGATCCTTCTACGTGCAGGGATTAATGATTCGGTGTTGTGCATTAGGTTCCATAGACAGCGATAAAGACAATGTAATAAATTCTGAAATCAAAACACCTTGAAATTCACGCTCTTCTCATGCTTTCTTCTATACATTGCGTGAAAAGAGGATCGGGCTTTTCCCTCCCTCCCTGTAATGCTTTGTGTACATTTAAGTTAACGTTGTATGGAAGAACATGAAGTTAATCAAGTTTTACTTTATTTTAAGTCAGATAACAGACGTTGACCTTTGAATGAATTAAGAGAAGTAGAGCTGATATTTGCTTTATTTGGACTTTTTTTGGCTCCATGACGTCGATGGTTAATCATTCTGCATCATAATCCAATCAATTACAGAAACATGGCTATATAAATGGTACTTTTTTTATATTTAAGGAATATAGAATCAACTAAGAGCTTTATGATAGATTTGATCACGCACCGACCGACCGTTATTATCACCTCGTATTATTCACGGAATGATACCTTATATTGCTTATATTTACATAATTTTCTGCAACTGTACGATTAAAGATGGAGAAGTATAAATCGTGCGCTCAACTAGAACCTGGGCTCACCCGAAAATAGTTCTCCAAAATATGTGTATTAATGAGCACTTCTGGAACTATTTTACCAGTGAAGATAAGAATGTAAATCTACTTTCTTTTTTCTCCTGCAGAGTCAGTCACTGTAGGGAGGTGTCACCTTAAGTGGAACATCCATAAGGAGACCAGAGGTCACCTTTGGTAGTAATAATTTTGTTAATCTATAGGGAGGCTAGTGGTCACCTTAATAATCAATAAATAATTTCAAAATTTAATATTTGTCATAAAAAATCATCATGCCCTCTTCCGCGTGTGTCATTAGTTCCGAGTTTAAAGAATTTGAGATGTTTTATGAAGGGTTGTCTGACTGACCAAGTAAAGAACAACAATATTATCCTGAAGATTGTTATTATATACATGAAACTGATAAATGTATTAAAGCATTTTCAAGCAATCTTTTCACCAAGGAACCAGAATATATATGGGTCCTTTTGAAAGTCTGACTCCCCCAGAACAATGGTTACATTGCCTTTACAAATCTTCCGATTTCTGAGATACAATATACTGTAAACCAATTTTTATTCGCGGCGACTTTATTTCGCGATCAACTGCATATAAACTGGTTCGCGACGACTAATGTTCGCGACCAAGCCTTATCCAGACCTGTATTGTTATAAAAACTATAGACAAAGAATTGGAAGTATTCGCGACGACAAGGCTCTCACTAACCTTGCGAAAATTCCTCTCACGCGAATAAAAGGTGGTTTACAGTATGTACATGACAATAATTTTGATTCTTCGTAATCGAAAGTTTTGTGAAAGACAACAGTATAAAACCTTTATAAAATACTATCTATAAACGAATATCTTAAACACAAATTAAACTCAAAATTGATAGTTGTATAATAAATGTAAATTTTGTAACGATAGAAAAGAAACTAATATAAGTCACATGTCTTTGTTTTGTTGCAAAAATATAGAAATGTACCCTATTGGAAATATCTAGTTTATAAATTTAATTAAGTTTGTCTTATGTCTTAATCACACTCTCATATATGTAATTAAATTGTTGATCAATGATATCAATTTAAGAGAGATGCTTCAAATGTGAAATTGATACAAAAATGTTTCCAGAGTTTCTCTCTTAATATGTGTATGGCTTTACGATGATTTTGATCAGAGTAAATTACTTCGGTTTCTACATGTCAAACTTGACCTACCGATACTACAAATTAACTGTTTGCCTGTAATAAAAGTTAAGTCGAGTGTACAGGACATTGGATTAAAAAATGTTACTGATGTTTATCATTTTCCTTTATAGATATCATTCATATAATTACTCATTTTATATACATGTATATATATATATATATATATATATATATATATATATATATATATATATATATATATATATATATATATATATATATATATATATATATATATATATATATATATTGAAAAATAATCAATATATATTGATTTTTGAAATTGAATGTACAGTGATGGAATAATAATCTCTCTGTGTCGATGTCAGCATTGAACCTAAACGAGTGAGATACCTATAAGTGTCTTCAATCGCATTATTTAGCAGTGTTCCGACGGCGTTTATTCCAAAGCCTGCAACGGATGATACATACATGTACATCTAGTATTACTCTTAGCGTCTGTGTGTGGGTGTGTGTGGTTGTGATTTAAAGCCAGGATTAGAAAAATTATTGGAAACCATTATTTTCTTCAACTTGTACATTTCATAAATTATCACTGACGTTTAATGAAAAATGCAAATAGTGTTAAAGTAATAAGGCATGAATAGACATGTATCTCTTGTTCACACCAGGACTCCAGTCGTAAAAAAGAGTCCGTAAGGGTTTTTTTCTTTATATTTTTATACTGATATGCGCAAAAAATTACTTTTAGGTTTTATAGGACACCTCCAAGTTGTGACGTATTGTTATCTAAATAAACAATTATAACATGAATTGTAATCATATAACTAGTTTCTTTCCCAATTTCGTCACCTACCAGCGTAGCACAGTGGGTTAGAGGCTTTACTATGAACCTGTAAGTCAAAAGTTCGAATCCCTCGAAGGTTTTACATTTTTTACCCCTCCAAATATTTTCAAAAGCTATTATTTTGGTGAAATACTGTAAAATTTAAAAATTCTAAACCGGTGGAAGTTTTCCAATTATAATGTACTTTAATCCACATTAATATCAACATATGTCCCATACCACCTAAAATAATACCGTTATATTGTGTATTTTAGCTGGAATGCTGAAAACTACTAGTACTTTTCGTTCACTTATTCGAGATATAAAGATATCATTTCATAAGTGGTGAAAACAATGAACGTGTGTATTAAAACGCATTGTTGATGGTAGTAATTCATAAAAGCTTGTCAACAAATAGGATCGAAGCAAGATATTTTTTGTCAGACAAGCGAGCGATGTGGCCCATGGGCATCTAATTATTCAGTATAACGCCGATGTTTCCGGTTGTCCCCCTCCACCCCTGGGTGACTTACCTCTTGTTTTCTTTAGGACGGTTTATTTACATATACGGACAAACGATTCAGGATTATATAACAACAGCAGTTTCCAAAATAGAAAAAAGACATACTAAGTCAATGATTTAAGTGCTTTAAATTTCATTGAAACAAGGTGCACTTTGAATGCCAATGTTAAACATACAATGCATCTGAATACAAGTTTAATTTGATCTGCTTGAGTACACCGTCTAACCATGAACATCTACAAATTTTGATACTGATTTTATTTCCTTATCAAACTGCCCAAAGGAAGCGCTACTGCTGTTTCTGGCGAAAATCAGCTTCTCTGTTGGAGAGGCATGCACATTAGACGACGCATTAGAATAAAATGAATGCAGATAGCGAGGCTTAGTATCTGTTATCAACGTTTAAGGCGTTATGGTGGACTTTGATTGATTGAATGGCTTTTGCAACTATTCCCTTTACGAATATTTCTCCTACAAGAAGGGTAATGTACGTTACAGGACATAAAGCATCTTTATAAATCATTATACAATTTCAACCGTTCTGAAAACAATAAAATAATTCAAACATTTGATGAGTCCTTTGGGATAAATAGCTATTCTGAAAGCTAGAGACATCAATATTCTTCTTAATTCTAAATTTTTAATGCAAAACCAAACCGAGTTTTTTTCACGAACACGGATAAATCCATGTGTAATCAATTAGTATTTACATGTGCATACAATGAATGGGGTTGGGGTCATCCGGTTCAATCGCTGTGTATACCATTGATTAGTACTGTGCTTCAGCCTTTGTATTTCACCATCTGTCTGAATATACCATGATGAAATAGTTAAATTTTGATAATTTTTTGTCTAAAATGATATCATAACGGATTGATGTTTTTTTAAAAATATGAAATATTGAAATCAACAAAAAGGCCGGATTTAATCAGACTTATCTCGATAAGATAAGATAAATAAACTCGTTTGTGACAGTGGATTTGTACAAGAAAGGAGTATTGACGTATCCAAACATATAGAAGCCACGAGATAACCATTTACTCGCAATGTTCTTATTTTTCCTGTTGGGTTTTTCACTAGTTGCTAGTAATGGCGCATTATGTCTAATAACACCCGGACAATGCGGAAACAAACATTCATATTTTTTTTTGCTGGATAAGCAATAGCGACTGGTATGGTAGGCAATATATGGAGGGAATCAGGTCACTTTATGATTAAAACTACATGTAATTATCTTACCGGAATAATTATCAAAAGAGGTAGCCGAGTAGTCTCCCCTAAATTCTTGGGCTTGCAAGCGGTATGCCAGAGCCGTCTTGCCCGACTTGGTGTCTCCTACGATGCAGCATTTTAGACTGGAGGATTCAAGGACCTGGTACTTGGCAGACGAGCCCCGAGCGTTCATGATAATCTCCACGCCCTTCACATCATCGGGACAATCTCAATGTGCATGTGTCCATGTCAAGGTACAATTTTTTGTTTCAATTCAGAAGGGCAAGTTTACGATCAGGAAGTGAGGAGATCCCTATATCCTGTTGTGTGTAATGTGAGCGCACTTATAACCAGGAAAATAGATACATTATATCTATACAGCGTATACATTGGAGAGGTCACCAAAGATTGCGTCAAAATATTAGTTTATGAATGAATGTCTGATGCTGAGGACCTAGAAACAATGAGCAATTTGTAATAAGGACAAACCCCGTAAACAGGGATACATCAGTTCGTGTTCACATGTGCAGAAATAAGTTCAAATATCACATACTATCACATGTTCAATGAGCATTCTCGTTGCTGAGTGAATTCATATCATAGTATTAAACACTCTTTAATTTTATTCAAAGACAAAACGAACGTGTGGTTGACAGCGAATGTGTTCCGTTGTCTAATATATATACTAATTTTTTGTAATAACAAAACTTATGCTTTGTGAAATATACTTATATAGTCTAGTAAGTCAAGGGCAAATAATTCTGATGTATATAAGAAAGTGCAAATTCATTTTGATTTGTCAATTACCGGGGACGGGTGATTCGTTGAAAGAGTTGGTTGTGTGGTTTTCTAGAAGCAGACTTGCATGTCTTTATTAACGAAGGATATGAACGCATGTCCACTTCTTTAAAGAGAGTAGGTTCTGTGGCAGAAGTTTCATTTTTACAGGAAACATGTCTTCCGCTCTCTGTTTAGTCTTGTACACAATTACCACAATTTAACGCATCAAAAATGTCCAGTGTCTGATAGCATTTGGGCTTCTCTATTGTCTACCGGAACCGGATGTATACAAACTTGTTCGACTTTCCGTTTGATAGCTTTATTGTTGACTTTATTGCCTCTTCAGTATTTAGTTAACTGCCTGTCTCTATACATCACTCGTGGCTTCAGACAGAGGTGCTGAGTTACTGTCTCAGGAGCCCCCGATCACCGCTTACCAAACTGCGTTGTGGACTACGACTTCCGACAGGTTTTACAGTCATTAATTAACAAATAAAAGAATGTTTTCCTATGTCGGACCGCTCTGGCTGGAAAATAAAAATGTCGAAAGACTAAAAAATTGAAACTGTTATTGCAAGTAGCCAGGTACTGTATTCTCCAGCAGTCTCGTCATGTTACTGCAAAGTAATTAGTTAAAATCCAACACATTAATTATTGATAATTTACTCAAAATTAGTTACAGCTATAAATAATGTCTAAATAGATCAACCGAGCGTGGAGGAAATAGACGGGGAAAACTTAAAATTATCTGTATTTGATTTAAATGCCAAGCTCATTCTGTCAGATGGACCAAATTCCCTGGAGACCATCATGCAACAAAACACTGTAATAAAATATGAAAATGTTGCAATAAATATGTAAACTATTACAAAACATTTTTATCCTGATGACGACATTTTTGTTGACTTTACCTTATCACTATCAAATATTCATCTGTGTAAAGAATTATTATGTTAATTTTCGAGAAAAAGTACAAAGCCAAAGTTTGGTTTTAATAATTGATATTATGATATCGCTTATTAGCATTTGTAAGTTGAGTTAATAGATACAAATAAATGATTGATATGATATGTACCTAATTTGGTCCACTGGGTGACAGGGCGGAGTAGTCACACTCACATATGTCACATCCGGACTCGTCCACTTTGTAACCAAGAGGACAATGCATACGGCAGCGCACTGGAGTACAGCCTGAATATATATTCATCAACAATTTATCAATTAACTAAAAACAGAGAGAGAAAGAGAGAGAGATTTCAGTAGATAACATTTGGTATTGACCTGAATCAGTATTATATATATAAATATTATAATCATTTTTTGTATTCTACAAAACTGGTATCACGAACTATGTATCAAAATTAACCAGGTCATTTACAATCAATAGATTGTTTATTTTCCTCCCACGTAATACTTTTGCATACTTACTTTACAATTACGTTTTAAAATGCAATTCAGTTTATGATTAAATAAGGACAAGTCTCAGAAAATTAATGACAAGAGGTATAAAATCAGTAGACAATCTTAAAGAAGTAAAACTATGCAGTTGTTTGTCTTTGTCATGGGTCACAATATGCACCTGTGGTCGACCGACCTACCTTCGGGGACGACGTAGTTGGCGGGCCTGTAGCACTCGTGCCCACAACCATTGCCTCGACACTCGTAGCCGCTAGGGCAGTCCACCCCATACGGACCGCAGAGGCTGAGGCAACTACCCCGGGACTGGGGAGCACTCTCTACTGCGCACACTGTCAACAAATCAAACCCCATATACACGTTTATATCAATCTACTAGTGTATATCAAACAAATAATACGTTTTTTTCAACGTTCATGGAATGGTGGTCTCTTTTTCTATTCCTCTTTGTTCTAAATATTTTTCCGACAATTAGTTTTTAAGACAATGTTTTTCGTATACTTTGTTTAAAAAGATGTAAGTCATATTATTTATTGTTTTTGATTAAAGTTGATCTGATAACAAAAATATATGAAATAAAACAAACCTGTAAGAATTAACAAAACAAAGAACTTCATGCTACAATTTAGATAAATCCTAAACTATACTATCTGGGTCATACAGATTGTGACACAAACTGATAAGAAAGTGTCTAGAATGCAATGGGGAAAATAATTGGTAACAATATAAAAAATCACTAATCATGCTTTCTTATATATATATATATATATATATATATATATATATATATATATATATATATATATATATATATATATATATATATATATATATATATATATATAAAACAGTAATTAAGGATCCTAAACTACATGTGTATGCCTATGGTGGAAGAATAACATGTGTGCATTTTATGAAAGGGGGGTGGGGGAGATCAATAGTTACTGTGCTTATTGTATGGGAAAAGATCGATATTTGGTGAGCGAAATACAAGTAAATTGTATCAATTATTTTTGTGTGTGTTAAAGGATCAATGAAATGTGCTCTTATCCATAACTGTGCTTATCATAAGGAAAGTGCGACAACTGAGTCGAAAAGAGTGACAACCTGCTTACTATTGGAAAATATACGAAACAAGTGAGCTCAACCTAGTTCAATCGTTGATAAGCCAAGTTTATTGGCCGTGTGTACGGACCGTGAACTTCATGGGAGTCGCGTCACTCCATTGTCAATTGCATTAGCAAAATCACACAGCTTCACCCTGCCTTCAACTCCGACTGTTACTTTTTTAAAAGTTGCTTTCAATAAAATCACAAATTAAAATCTTAATTTATAATATTTTTTCAATTCATTTAGTTTTTTTCACCAGATTTAGCCAATTTGAAAATATCAGAACATCTAATGAAATGTTAAAAAATTATAGTAAGAAATATATTCCCCTTTTAATTGCAAAGTTAACAGCCGAGGAAACATAGAGTTACATTGACCTATCTTTAAAAAAAATTCTTGAATATCTTTAATTACATATCTTTAAAAAGTATTGTAAAATTAAAAAAAATTCTATACTCCAAGATACATAAGAATACTATTTCTGAATAAAGTTGTTATTGTGTTGCAAAAAATCCACAACTAACAGAATTTAATGATCATAGGCCTATAGTAATATCAAAGTTATAGATTTGACAAAATGTGAGGAAATTTCACTGTACTGTAATCTTGATATGGATACACATATGAAGATATAGGGATGCTTACGTAATATCACAAAATGTAACAGTGTTTCTTCAGAAAAAGAGTTTTAAACATTTTTTCTATATATTTTCATGGTTAAATTTGAACCCATCTTTGGGTTGCAGTATTTATCCGTGGGTCACAGTTTCTATAATAATTAATAATGGACAATCTCCACTATCTGAGAATGCATGCATATTAATACAACACGTTTTAGACGTCGCGCAAGCTACAGGTGTTACTATATTAAAACAGGGATAAATCCATAATGTTTATATGAGAAAATAAACCAGATATTTAGAAGTATTATAAACCAATAGCAAGGACAAATCTAAATAATGAGAATAGCATGCAATAATTAACTTTAACGTTAAATGACACCAGTAGCGAATGCGACGTCATAGCATTGTAGTTCTTTATAAAAGAAGAGATTTATAAACTTTTTCAATCCGTCCTAGAGTCGCAGAGTTGGTCCGAGGGTTATTGCTTGCACAGCAATCTGAGAATGCTTACATGCTTATCTCACAAATTATAGCATTGTAGTTCTTGAAAAGATTTTTTTTAACATTTTCACCGTTTTTTTATGATCTCACATTTATAAAAGAGTTTCCACCTCTATTTTTTACAATTCAAAATATCTTTTCGGAATTCCAAATGAATGCTTTGTACCAGTTTGATAAAGTTTGATCCAGTGGTTTAGAGAAAAGGTTTAACAGTAGACAGACGGATAAACAGTGGACAACAGGTCAGAAAAGCTCACCTGAACCGAAGGTACTAAAAGTTTACGAGGGGTATTGAAAAAGTAAGATATACATGTACATACAACCCTTTCAGCTTCATTTAAAACAGTTGCATTTTCATCTTAATGGAATAAAAAAGTGGATGTTACCAATATTCAGCATACACCAAGGCATGACAGAACCAACTTACCCCCCCCCCCCCTCCACTCCATCAATAAATTCTGAGATCCTTTTAGAAGGACAAGCAAACAAAACTACCAGTAAGTAGATAATTCAATTTAATATCATAATTCAAATGTTTGATAGACAATTGTTTCATGAGTGAAACAAAAGGTGGAATGTATACCCAGAAGGAAGCAATAGCCAGCAGTAGACATATGATACAAAGACAATGGGCAATTGTAGTCACTGTTTTCAAACAAGAAGGAGGGTCTGCAGGACGCCTTCTGTATGTACAGTACAAGGTTTCAATGCGATTAACTCGCCAGAAAATGATACATGCATGTAATACATAGCAATGTCAACGTGAAATAATTAAAGCTCTGTGATCCAATTACATTTTGCTGGCCTTCATTTTCCACCAAAATCTCCATGCTACCAAAATTTCTTTTTCAGCTACCAGATAATAACTAAAAAATTTATAATATATAAAACCTTTCTGATTTGATTCTGTCATCTGCTTCTCAATAAACCTGCATATATATTTTTAACTTATATATAACATAAGTTATGTCTTACAACAATCAATATCACAATTCAAGAGCACAAGAATAATTTAAAAAAATTAATATTATCAAATCTGGTAATACAACATTTCTTTCAAAATATGATTTAAAATTCTATAATTTTCTAACATCATGTGAAGTCAAAATCAGTATCAATGTACTTGGTGGCTCATTTCTTTTTTTGTCATAAAGAATATATCATAAGCAAATATCAAATGTTATGCATCCATTATCAGAAACCACAATCTGCAAGAAAATTTATTTTCTGCATGATAAATATCTCACCAACAAAATTACAATATTATGATGTTTTATATATCAATTTAATTTATCACTTAAGTACATAAATCAAATGAAAAAGTTGAAGTTTTACATTTTCTGCAGATGGAGGTCAATATGCAGATGAGCCAATAAAAGTGTGTGATAGAAAATGTTATCATTTTCTAAATAAAAAAAATTACATAAAATTTTTCAAAAATTTGTAATTATACCAAGTTTGCAAACTCGTCCAGCTTTTGTTAGATTATGTTAGTCAATACATGTAATAAAATTTCTGAATATGATGACATCTTGTCCTTGTTGGGACTTTAAACATAAGGTCCATGTTTGTTTTTGACCAGCATCAAACTGTCAATGATCTTGCCGTCCTGAAACATAATGATAGAGAAGTGTTTGAATTAACTAAAAAAACAAAATCTCCTGCTTACATTAGTAATGAATACAAAAGTCAAAAAATTACAAATGGCCCATGGGACACCTAGTTGCTGAAATGAAAAACAATTCCATAATCATTAGGATTGCATCCGCAAACTAGCTTTGGTATGCCATGTACAACAACATGTTTAACTTTCTTTAAACATATAAATTATTTATTTTTCAATGTCTTTGTCCCTAATAAACTACATCAAATTTTGTATTGTAAACAAGTGAAAAGCTTCCAATTTGACAGCAAACCAGCTTTTTTTAAAATGTGAACTGTATCCATAATCCATGTCCACCCTGAATCGATAAACATTACCTATCGCATCCAGAAAATTGGAGTACCCTAAATGCAATATTCTGCGAGAAAATGAAGTTCGACAGCTGGTATTTATTTTAATGAATTATAAGAAATCAAAATCCTTGCAATATGCACACCTCTGATAAATGTACAATTGATATGCAAAACAACAACTTTCTATCTTGAAAACTGTAGAAGGAGTTATCCGTACAATAGGGGTACCCTATATGCAATATTTTGCCAAAAAATGACCAAGTTCGACAGCTGGTAATTATTTTTATTAATTATCAGAAATCAAAATCCTTGCAATTTGCACACCTCTGATATATGCATGTGCCATTAATCTGCTGATATATGTGCCATTGATCTGCTGATATATGTGCCATTGATCTGCAATACAACAACTTCCTATCTTGAAAACTGTAGGAGGAATTGCTCGTACAATAAGGGTACTCTTTTGGAAGTCGTCCGCCCGCCATTTTCACTATTTCAATAACTGGATTTTTTCGTTGGAAAACGCAGTTAAAAATGTCTGCATTTCTTGAATAATTGATATGTGTAATTTTGAGCTTTACTGGATTTGATCATGTGCCTAGTACCCATAAGCACCAAAGAATAAGGCTCATTTAAGTCAATGGCTTAAGTTAGTTAAAAAAGGATGAAGAATCTTTTTATACCTTATTTTCTGCAACAATGATGTTGTCATTATACATGTTCATTTCGTGTTTCAAAATAAAATGTCAGTCTTGCATAAGCTTAGTGACTGTGGGCCAAATAATTCAACTCCTCGATTTCATAAATATTACTTTTAATTATAATTATTTAAGGAATAAGGAATCCATCTCCGAATATTTTGAGGTAATTATTAAGGTCAGGGCGATCTAATCTATCATTAATCAAGTTTGGGCTTCAGTGAATTTGATCACATCCTAACCATTGTGATCAACTCATAATACTCAGAGAACGATTCCTTCTTCCTTAAATACATACTAGTGTTGGCATTTTCTAGATAAATATTTTTAAACAACGAACACCAGTAGGTCATGATTTATTCATGAGAAGAAAAAATTGGAGATGTAATATCCATCTCTTCTATTTATCCTCTTTATCTACTTATCTTTTTATCTTCTCGTCACTTTTTTACTCTTTGATCTAATCATGCCCAAAAATAGACAATGCATTTCATCAGAATATTTTTTGATACAAACTCACCTTGTCATCAGAAACCTGCTCTACGTAAAGATGAGTGGCATTCATCACATTCATGCGGGTGTACCCATAGTCAATGCTTCTGAAGGCTGACCAAGCTGCTGTATTATTCTTGAAAGGATCATGCTTTTCGCTGCAGCCCTATACATTGAAATAAACAAACAATAGGCCTTAACAGTCACCTGAGTACCATAGCCCATACACAAACTTGTCGAGGAGTCTCATATATATGCATTTAATTGAGTTTCATTCTGGAGTAAAAAAAAAATATAATATTGTAATGGCGATCACCTTCCTGCCTGAAATCTTTCAACAAGAGGCCCAAGGGCCACATCGCTCACATGAGCAACAATTGCCTTAACTCTGATCAAATTAGCATAACAGTATCAAAATCAAAATATCTTGACAACAAAGTACAGTAGATGTTGCTCAAATTTTTTTAATAAAATCTGCGAATTTCTATCCACATATTTTTATGGTAAATATTAAGCCTCTATTGTTGTTGTAGCTGTAAGAAGAGTTTTTTTCTATTCCATAATAATCCCCCCCCCCTCCCACTTTATACAATCACTTTTTTCTGGGGAATCGTGGTTTAATCAAATTTTAATCTGCACAACCTATGCTTTCACACAAATTACTGCTTTTTGGACTAAAAACTTTCCCAGAATATTTTTAAAGATTTTCTTTAAATATTCCTATGTAAAATCCATCCCCCATTGTGGCCTCACCCTACCCCTGGGGACCATGATTTAAACAAACTTGAATCGACACTATCCGAGGATGCTTCCACACAAGTTTAAGCTTTCCTGGCCTTACAGTTTTTAAGAAGAAGATTTTTAAAGATTTTCTCTATACATTCTTACGTAAAAATCCATCCCCCCATTGTGGCCCCACCCTATCCCCAGGGACCATGATTTAAACAAACTTGAACATACAACACGCGACGAAGGAAAAAGACCAAGTGCAATAGGTCACCTGAGTCACTCAGGTGACCTAAAAACCCTTTGTAGTTCATTACAAATGTGTCTTTAGGTAAATAGTGCTTTTTAAAACTAAAACCAAGGCTTGCACCAACTTCAAATTGAAGTTTTTTCCCATATACCATTGCAGGAAGTTATCTCTCACAAGGAACCATGTGTTGCAAAAAGTATCAGTAACTTGAATACTAACTGTTTTTGTACTAATGTTTTCTTTATTTTAATTTCCTCCTTCATCAAGGTTTGGTATTTTGAAGGTGACATTAATGTAGAGTTAACTTTGGTCAGCCTCAATGAATAACTAAGTCAATTATTATGTCATATAAATTGTCATATACATAAAGGGTAGCTTATGTCACTTTGAATGAAAGTGTGCCCTTTTTACATGTACGTATAATGCAAAGTTTAAAGATTTTGTACCCAGTCCTTATGAAATCTCTGCACAGAATAAATTAATTATTTAAAAATAATTACCCCTGGTAATAAAGGACTATGTGCAAGATACAGTGTTTTTATGCCCCAAAATTCAAAGATATGAATAGAGCTTAAGAAATTTGGATTGAGAAAGATTAAAATGTACGTATATAGTTCAAGTTTAACAAGATGAATTGTCTGACCAATATGTCATAATAGAGATATAATATTCTGATGATGATCAAATATCCCCAAAAGTACGTTTCTGCAAAAAATTTGGTACTTCCTATCAAGAAACATCGAGTGCATGCTTGCTTTAACACCATTTTTTAACACGTTATGCAAAATAATTTATGTGACATCAATGAGGTACGATTAATGAATGATGCTGTAAAACTTCTAGATGTCTGTAACTTACATATTTTGTTTTATACACTATTAAATATTAGTATGATTTGATGATTTTAAAAAAAATTAATAAGGGAGGGGAGCAGATTTTGGAACTTATTGAATATAATCCTTTGACTAGGATATCTACATCTTGAAACCAAAGTAAACACTGAAAGTAAATAGATATTTTTAAAAAAAAAAAAGTAGATTTTGAAATGAAAGTAGTAGGCAGAAGAGATAAAATTAAGAGGCAATGGACTTCTGCAAAAGCAGGGTTTGTAAAAACATTATACTAGAACAAGTATACATTATACTACTAAAAAAAATATTCTTATTGAATATACTTTGTAATTTTCTATAAGTAGCTTGTGGGTAGAAATATATATAAAAACAATATACTGATTCAGAACGAAATGTTTGTCATTCTGCCTGTTTTGTCTGCCCTTTTGCTGGTCGGTCTTATCTGTCAATCTGTCTGTTTAGTCTGTCCGTCTGTTGGTCTGTCCATCTCTGTCTATCTTGTCTGTCTGTCTGTCTGTTTAGTCTGTCTGTCTTTTGGTCTGTCAATCTGTCTATTTAGTTTGTCTGTCTGTCTGTTTAGTTTGTCTGTCTGTTGGTCTGTCTTGTCTGTCAATCTGCCTGTTTTGTCTGCCCTTCTGCTGGTCGGTCTTGCCTGTCAATCTGTCCATTTAGTCTGTCTGTCTGCTGGTCTGTCAATCTGTCTGTTTAGTTTGTCTGTCTGTTGGTCCGTCTTGTCTGTCAATCTGTCTGTTTAGTCTGTCCATCTCTGTCTATCTTGTTTGTCTGTCTGTCTGTTTAGTTTGTCTATCTGTTGGTCTGTCTTGTCTGTCAATCTGTCTGTTTAGTTTGTCCATCTGCTGGTCTGTCTTGTCTGTCAATCTGTCTGTTTGAAGATTTATTCAGTTAATGATTTCTTACAGCTGATCCTGTGATGATGTGGACAGGTGCCTTTGGGTTTGTGTATGGAGCAGTAAGACTTCCATTATACACCTAGGAAATAAAAGTAAGTAAATTACATGCCATTGTATTTATCACAGTCCCATGTACATGTATATATTGTTTACAATAAAAAAACATAGGTAATCACAGAATACAAAGCTCACCGAGACAGAACATCACCTTTATGAGACTACCTTTATCATATTATATGAAAATCATAATTAATGATCTTTGATATTCATGGAAACTGTAAATGGTTTGACACAATATCATATATCAAAATATTGTTTGATAATCAAACATGAAATTGATAATGTTTTATACAATTTTAATCAATAGATTAATAAAAAATTTGATGTTGCATCCTTTGATACTATGCAATATTGTGTCATATGATATATCATATAATACAATATAACATGTAATCTATAATGAAACGATATGATATTGTATCAAAATATATTATTGTATCATAAAATATAATATGGTATTGTATCATGTTATAAATTATTGTATTTCATCAGATAATACAATATCATAACATAATATTATATAGTATCATATGATATAATATAAAACCATATTATAAATTATGATATTGTATCATATTTTATTGTTTTGTATAATATTGTATCATTTTATACAAAATAATTTGATACATTATCATATAATACAATATCATGTAACAAAATTACATATTATATAATACAATATCATATTGAACAATATCATAACATATGATACAATATTATATTTTACACTATCACATGATACCATTTATGTGATGCAATAATATATTTTATCATACAATACCATATTTTAATATTATGGTATTGTATCACTATGATAATATTATATATAATACAATATTGTATCATATTACAATATCATGTGATACATATATATTATTATAGCAGTAACTTGATCTCGGTGAACTAAAAATCACATTTTCATACACTGGGCACATTGGACCCATGAGCAACTATGGCACTAAATGATGAAATTAAATACATGCATGAGAATTTACTTTATTGTTATTTGAATTAGTAATATATACAAAATTTGCAAGTTGTCTTGAAAAATTAAAAGAAGAGGAATTTTTCTTATTATTATACTTTGATAAACAGTTTTTCAAAAATTATTAAATTAGATTCTTTGATAAGAAAGTGATATACATCCTCTATATTTTTCATTTTGCTGAGTTATAGCAGGTGTGCTCAGTTACAGAATTACCAAACCATGTCATGCTTGCTATTAACAATTAAAATTATATACAATGGATAAATCAGTAGTGTCTGATTTAAAAACTTTCTGACACAACATATTCCATGAGACCGATTCAGCAGAAAAGTATAGCCCAATATTGTTCTTACCTTCCTATCATACACTGGCCACAGGCGTTCATACGAGTGTTCGTGGGCCCAGAACATCAGATCCACCCCATACTTGTACATGACTTTTTCCATGCCAAGGATATGTATGAAAGGAATTCCTATACGAACCTGCAGTGACCCAAAATAAATGTACTGGTATACAAAATAAATGTACTGGTATACAAATAAATATATTTACATTCTACTGTGTTTTGCCATTAAATTCCGTGATGTTTAAATGCCTCTAAATGCAACACCTATTCACTGCGTATGAATTTACAAGTAATTTACATAAGTAGTTCTCAAACAGTGATTTCTATGTTATCAGTTAAAAAATGTATTTCATGAATGTTGTCAAAACACCATGTTTTATAATTATTCAACAAAAAAGTTGACTTTATTGTTAAAAGCAACATTTCAAAAGTTATTTATCATGGATTATATTTTCATGCTCGTCGATCTTATCTCAACAGTCTATGTGAAAACCAGTTTAAACCGGTTTTACAAAACAGCTGTTCTTGCTGTTACTTATTCACTCCCTCCGTGATCTGCACTTTATATCGATTTATTTAAGTAAACAATTGATTTCTTCAGTAAGGGAATGTAAATATAAGCATTAAATGATTTATTTTTGATGTCGTCGTGTCAATAACTGCCGTCAGGTGAGCAGACAAATTATCATAACGCGCTAACGCGCGTTATTCAATTTGTCTGCTCACCTGACAGCAGTTATTGACACGACGACGTAAAAAATAAGTCATTCAATGCTATAGTACTGGTATACAAAATAAATGTACTGGTATACAAAATAAATGTACTGGTATACAAAATGGTCAAAAGAGAGCTGTGGATACACACTAGAAATTTGCTCTGAATTTTATCACAGTTATCACCAAGGCGAATATATTCTCTTATTAATTGCAAATTTCATTAAAATTCGTCTTATACATAACTTTCAATGGATTGATAGTAAGTGTAAATTTTCATTTTTCCTTTACAGTTTTATTTTCAATTAACTCCAGTATTTGCCTAAAATTACCTTATTTCAAGCCATATCTCATTTTTTTGAGATGTGACCCCTACATTTTTTACTTTTACGTAAGACAATTAATGTATATCTATTTGTATGCAAAGTTTTGGAAAGATGGCATTACTCGTACTTTTTTATTAGCGTTATAATTTGACTACTCCAAAATTTTGTAACCATCTTAACATCGGCTGTTGTGTTCATATTATGTTTTGGCATTTGAAGCCATCAGTAAAGCAAGGTTCAATTTTTAATTGCGACTCATTATATAGCTGCACGGTGAATCAATACAGACTATCTAAAGCAGTGACTGACCTTGCTAGAGTTAAAACACGCTTTTGAAAATTATTTTTTCTTTCGATAGTATATATAATATTCTGTAATGAGTGAAGAATCACAATTCAGATGAATTGTTCTGATCTACATTCAAAATATTTATAACTTATTTTTGCTGATGAATAAATTAGTGACAATAAATTTAGTACATTAATGAGAAGCTTACCAAGGATTCATGATGGGTACAGTCATCATGGTCGTTATTGGAGCAGTACATTGGCCGGTGTCCCATGGCAATAATCCATGGCTGCTTAGCACGGTTCTCTGGTTTACTTGCCTCCTTTACAATGAAAACAATGATATTTTAAAACAACTATAGTCTACTATATGCATGTTGATTAACTTGTAAATTTGTTTCAACTTTCATTGCATTACCATTACATTTAGCATTACCCCAAGCCTGATTCACAATCAAAATGTGTCAACCAACAAGATATCTGTGAGCCAATGCTCACTAGTGATACCCCCGCTCTAATGTGAATATGCAAAATAAGCAAAGTCAACATTTAACAGAAAGCTGGCATCCTATTGGTACAGAAATATATCCCACAATATGGCATGCCTAAACAAATAGTGTGTTAAAATTTCAAGCAGCTGCGATAAATAGCTGCTGAGAAATCTTTGAGGAAATTTTGTTTGAAAATTTTGGCTCAAATAAACAAAGTACTCATTTAACAGGAAGTTGACGTCCGATTGGTACAAAAATACATCCCACGATATGGCATGCCTTAACAAACACTGTGTAAAAATTTCAAGCATCTGCGATAAATAGCTTCTGAGAAATCTTTGACAAAATTTTGTTTGAAAATGTTGGCTAAAAATAAACAGAGTCATTATTTAAAAGGAAGTTGACGTCCGATTGGTACAAAAATATATCCTACAATATGGCATGCCAAAACAAATATGGGTTATAGAGTCATATTTCCCTTTGTAGGTATAAGAAAACTACATCCCCACAAACCTGTAAAATTTAAGCAATCCACGAAAATTGGCCCTGACGAATTTTAATGATTCCACAGTAGTAAAGGTAAAAGGTAGTTCTCTTAAATTTTGATATAGAGTACACTTATGGGCTTCATTGTCTGTGGTGTGGCAATGTAGGCAACAGTGAACATCATGGAAATCAGAAGCAAGATTCTAACTTGTCTACATGGACAAGCACAAGGTGGCATATTTCTGCTTAACATAATGTGTGCAAGTTATTTTCTAAAATTTATGTCAACAAGCAACATACATGTACCGCTAATTATCAACAAATGGATACATGTTTGTTAAGTGAGATGTTTCAGGCACAAAACCTTTACATGATTTAGCTTTATATTAATAAATGTCGAAGTTTTTTACTCTGGTCACATGGAGTTGGTTTGACTGTATACATAAATAAAGGTAGACATGCTTGCTCATAACTAAATTAAACAATATTATTTATGTAATATCAATAAAAATAACTAATACATAATATAAAAAATCAAACCTGTAGATCTTTCTCCAACCATTCATACATGTGAATGGGCTGTAGGATTCCATAGTTGATGAAAAAAAAATATTCTGTGCTGATGGAAATGACATGCACAGGTCCCATGTTAAAGCTAAAAGATATTTACCAGTATGTAAATACTTTATATATACACACATAAAACGAGTACATATATAACAATAAACATAAGTAGCCAATCCATTTTAATCCATCAGCCTTACATGTATACGTATGAATGCTTTAGTTATCTGTTTTTTTTAAATGACCTATTAGATATTATGTATTGTTATACTTTCATGTTAAATACTGAAATCTGATTGGTTAAGATGCAGTTCATAAACCGTTCTATTACCCTCAGCGTTAGCAACGCACTTAGCAACGGGTAACATTACAAATTGTTACATGCGCGAAAATTATGCGCGTACGGTTCGCTGTAGAATTCACGTTATTCCTATATACAAGCAGTAATATTTTCTTAAAAATTAAGACATTCAGTATAACAAAATAAATAGTGCCTGTTTGGGAGGATAACAGTTAAAATTGACACCCCGAGAAAACCATTGTCAACCTCCGCTTCGCGTCGGTTTGACAATGGTTTTCTCGGGGTGTCAATTTCAACTGTTACCCTCCCAAACAGGCACTATTTATATAATACTGCAGAGCATTCAGAAGGATATTGTGGTGATCCTATACAGGGAGACTGGAACAATGCATGCATGTGTTGTCTGTGTGATTTGATTCCTGTAAGTCAGTTACCTGTAGTACATTAGTTTACCATCTTCATCCCCTGGCATGGTAAATCTGTTCTTATAGTTTGAAAAGTTGCTGAAAAGTAAGAAATAGATTAGTCTCAACCATGCTCAGAAGTACAGTAATTGTAATACATCAATTAAATTTTTGAGAATTTTTCTAATATAACCTGTCATACTTTAATTAAAAATTGAACATGTTTAAGGTAATGATATTATATTTAGCATGTACGATATTTGGCGGAAAACAATTTTTCAACAAGTTAGACTGGATTTGAATTAGCGTATTTTTGAATGTGCCTATGCATTAAGTGATGTACTTTATTCAATAGTAGAATCGAGTTTCTGCCCAAAATAGTAAATGGAATACACAGCCAAATGTAATACACTTAAGTACACAAAAACACTTATCTCAAAGGTACTCAAGAATCTAACTCCTACAAAGAATCATACTCAAAGGAGTATGTGTGGTATTATGCATTTTTTGCCCCCAAAATTTTAGTTTTGTTTAAAAGAACTTTAAAAATAAAGTGGCATTTAGTTGAAACTAGAACTGTCCTAATGGGACTAATAACCCCGCAAGTCTAATTTCAAATGGGACAAATAATTGAATTGAATAATAAAGGTTTGGAACACATACAAATAAAAAAAATTCTAGAATTGTAAAAAAAAAAAAATTAGTTAACAAAGAAAAATTAAAATCAAAATTGTCAGAATTTCACTGTAAATACATATGTATAACAGTAATACATTTACAAATTTATGTATCTGATGATATTATTTTTATTTGATTGTTTTAAAGAAAAACCAACAAAATGACAACAACCCCTCCCTTTGAAGTAAATTCTCTTCTGTTGATAAAACTTTGAATATCTTTCTAATAAGAGTTTTGACAGATGCAAGTAGTTGTTTCAAATTTTCCTCACTTTCTCCTATGGTACAATGGAACTCCATATCAGAAAATTGATCCCATAGGACTATGATTTTCTTTGATAAGCTTGTTAAATTTAATAAACTCCCAAAACATTACCATAATTACCATACAATGTAAGAATATGTAAAAAAGAAAATTTAATATTACAAACAATTTTAAAATTGCCAAAACACTACAATCATATCAGTAATTTTGAATTTCATTTGAATTGATGCCCTATAGGGTCACTTCATCAATTTACTTGACTAATAAATTTAAACAACTTCTAAAAACAGTTTGAACTTCTTTATTAATAATGATATTTTTTGTTTCATTAAAATGAAAAAAACTTTTGGTTTACATGAAACAGTTTTAAAATAGCCCCAAAACCACCTGTCATTTTACAGATTATCAATTTTCCGTAAACACATGCTCCATCTTAACCATGTCTCAGATAATGGCCCCCTTGGGACAAATGAATTCAGCCACACTTGTCTTTGATGTTCCTATTAGCTCGAAGAATTAATCATTGACAAACAAAAACTTTGCATTGTCAGTTGATAGAACTTATAAAAAATAAATTCAGTTAAGACATAAAGATATAAAAAAACCTCCATCTGGATGTATTTATATATATATTTTAGAGTGTTTCAATACTATTTATTATTAATAAAATCTGTAAGGATTACCTCCCTTACTTTTCAACATCAGTGTACAATATATAGAATAAGGAAAATGAAGACTGTCAATCATCAATCATTAAATCTTGTCTGATCTAAAAAAAAATTGCAGATGAACGTCTTCAGATGGTGATCAACATATGTACAGATTTTCAGACTGTTCCATGCAGTAGTAAAAAATTCTATAAGGGGGACAAAGTTGCATCTACAGACAGATGCAAGGACGGACAGACGGACAGACAGATGGACAGGATGAAACCAATATACCCCTCTAAACTTCGTTTGCGGGGGTATAATCATATTGAAAATAAGTGTGTAAAAGGTTATCACCACAGTGACCTCATAATGTAGAAATGACGTCTTCAAAATTGTCCTATTTTGATAAATTGATGTTTTGTACAGCGAAATATGGGTATTTTCGGGTGGTTTTTGACTTGGAAATATCGAGCGCAGGCTTGCTCAAGTACAATTTTTTAGTATGATGTGTATAATTATAGGACTAAAAACATATGTTAAAATTGTACTTGAGCAGACCTGCGCCCTATACTTCCGAATGCAAAATATAAAGAAAAAAATGACAATATTTTCATTGTTTTGCAAAATTGCAAAAATTGGATCATTCAGGTGACATCATAGATAAACAGTGAATGAGTAATGATGACCAAAATTGAGATTAAAGTGATAGACATCCTCTGTACAATGCTTTATGGAGATTTGATTTTTATACAATACTTTTTAAAAAATTGGTTAACATTGTTGGCAGATATTTAAGCATACCAAGTCCTTTGGTTGAAATTTGAAGCATAATTTGAAAATGTAAAAACTTTACAGATAGATGGAAGGACAGGCATATGGATGCTAGACAAAATGTGATCAGAAAAATAGTCTGCATGTGTCTCATTTTACCATTCAAAAATTGATTAAGTTAATATGGATATAATGGGTTGCACATGTTCAGGTACTGACTATTTGTTTTCATGGTTGCCAGGGCATGTCATGTATGGAACAGTTGCTGCTATTGGTTCTATTGCTTTCATGAATTTATCACCATTTTTACCATTATCCTACAATGAAAGAAACACAGTGATTTAATGGATACATAACACATAAAATATCTTTTTTTTCAAATAAGAACCATTAAAAAGAACAATACGTGAAAAAACATTGTAGTTTTAAACAAGAAGATATTTTCTGTTTTACCTTGATTTATAAATTTGGTTATGTAAATCAAAATTATATAATCATTTTTTATCAATAATTAAATTTTATAAATCTTTAAATAAGTATTTATATCAAGTAAAAATATTAAAAGTAAATAAGGAAAGCATATTTTTTTATTTTGATTTTTCATTTACTGGTGAAAGTTACATTTTAAACACAAGTAGGTAAGTAAAAGAAAGTACAGTTTACTAAACAGAAAAATTAATTTACCGAATCCATATCATATGCAAAATCTCCTAAAAGAAAGAAAAAGAAAAAAAATTAAAATTGAATTAAAATATACGGTAATTACATGTATATAGTGGCATACATAAGCTATAATTACATGTGCGTATATATATATATATACAGACCCTGAAACGTACTACTACACCACACGCTTGCTGCACGCTCGCTACACGCTCGCTAAACGGTTCACACGAAACGCTGAACGGTTTACACGAAACGCTGCACGCTTTGCCCGAAACGCTAAACGATTTACACGAAACTATGATCGGTTTACACGAAAGGATTCTCGCACGAAACAATTTGCTCGCTTTTCACATGCTTTGGACACGCTTTTATCCTGATCGATTCGGTTCCTCTCGGATTTTTACCCTGACTCTGTTAGTAAGAATTAATTTGAAGAAAACACCAAATAATAGAAATACCGATATTAGAAGCATATATGTACATAAGTGTTGAATTGATTAATTAAATTAATTTTGTACTTATATTTAAAGCAAAAAATTATTTATTCACAGAATTAGCCAAAAATATTACTTCTATAAATATATTTATTGCTCAAAAGAAATATCCATGATTCTTATTAGTGCCGTTAATAATAAAAATTCCAGAGAAAAAAGTTACCGTAACACAATATTCAATACCAAAAATAAAATCCGTATGATTACAAACTGAAATCGGGTTTTCAGCATTCGGCGGGATTTTTTTTTCTTCTCACATTAATATTTTTATTGGTTTCAGAGAATACGATGTAAAAATACTAAGAGTAAATAAACCTGTAATTATTTACATTGATAATTTTGAAAGTTATGTAAAATAAGATTAGTCACATGAGTTAGAAAAATGCTATAAAACAACCGATTAATTTTTTTCTTATGTCAAATCATTCGCGTAAATAAATGTTCCGTACATAATATCACAGAAAAAAATCAATCGATTAAACAATAAAGAAAGTTGTCATTACTATTTCGGATAGAACAAAAAATAAAAAATGATTTAATTTTTTGTCTCAATATTCGTATACATAACGGGCGCCACGCATAACGGTGTACAATATACATCTATCTATCTATCATAATCTATTTGAATTTAGTACAGTGCATATAGATTCCCATAATAATTAATTGCATGTCTATATTTTAGGGAAATTTTAGTGTGTTAATTACTTATGGTTTTCCGTTATCAGTGTTTAAATAATTAAAATAATAACTTGTAGAAATATTTTTAATCGGGATTCAGAAGAATTTACTTTCCGCATTTCATAGAAATGAACAGAATATTTCCTTTCTATGTTTACATTTAATTTTGTTCAAATTAATGTTAAACGCATAACGGTGTACAATATACATCTATCTATCTATCATAATCTATTTGAATTTAGTACAGTGCATATACAGTGGAGCCTCAGTTATCCGGACGCTTTCGTTCCCAAGTTGAATCGTCCGGATAGGTGAAGCGTCCGGATATCTGAAATGTGTCTATTGTTGTCATGATTGATAATGTATTTGTATGCAATGGCTCCCAGTGTTGATACTAGTTTTGTTTTGCCTTTCATACCATATAGCAACACATGCTAGAGTCAATGTTTTTAAGAGATAAAGAACCCTGCTTTATTTTATTATTTTGTCATGAAATATTAACCGGACAATAATGATAACCGAATCTAGCTGAATTCTTTCTGTCCAAGTGTGATATGTGTGTGATACACGGTTGTTCGCAATTTTCCAATTTTTGAAAGAGATTTGGGAAGTCAGTGTACACTGACTTATACAAGCTACTCATGAGGGTCTAGCACGTAAAAAAGGTGTGAAACTTAATTGACAGGGGTAATCTTTTGTACTGAGTAGGGTATCATCAAATTTTACCGTCCGGTTAAATGAAGCAAGATTAGTAGTAAATTAGTGTTTAGTGGTAAAAACAGACCGTCCGGATCCGGAACGCGAAATTCCGGATAAATGAGACAAAATAACGTATAAAAAATCTGTTCCCAAATAAAATCGTCCGTAAACTGAAGCGTCCGGATATCTGAGGCCCCACTGTAGATTCCCATAATAATTAATTGCATGTCTATATTTTAGGGAAATTTTAGTGTGTTAATTACTTATTGTTTTCCGTTATCAGTGTTTAAATAATTAAAATAATAACTTGTAGAAATATTTTTAATCGGGATTCAGAAGAATTTACTTTCCGCATTTCATAGAAATGAACAGAATATTTCCTTTATATGTTTACATTTAATTTTGTTCAAATTAATGTTAAATAATCTATCATTGAAATTGTGTGCATCATCAAATACTGATTCTGACTACCTTGAAGTCATTAAATTTCTATTGGCTATTGACAAAAAAAGAGACGAGTGACCATCCAATGAAAACGAATACACAGAGTTTGATTGACAGGTTCAGCCAGGTGCAGGTCTTACCCGATGTCAGAGGTTATGTGTACTGGTTGTACACAGACGAATAGTCTCAGTAACTAGTCTTCTTTCAATACGCGTACTTTTCTTTTGTTTGTTAAAAATTAAATCAATTTTGTAAAAAGATAAGTATATCATTTCTTATATTTTTTTTCACGAAAATATCTCATAGGAGTTTTGCCAATCACAAACAGTTTAAAGTAATGTTTACCATGAGCGCTATTTTGAAACAATTAAATTGTCAGCGAGTTCCGAATGAAATCTGATGAACGTTTCACACGGTTCTCGCACGCTTTGCCCAAAACGATTTACAGACTTTGCCCGAAACGATGCACACTTTGCCCGAAACGCTAAACGGTTTACACGAAACGCTTCACGATTCACAGGAAACGCTAAACGGTTTACACGAAACACTAAACGGTTTACACGAAACGTTTCTCGCACGAAAGTCGCACGCTTTTTTGGTGTAGTAGTACGTTTCAGGGTCTGTATATATATATATATATATATATATATATATATATATATATATATATATATATATATATATATATATATATATATCAGGCTTGGGGCGAATTACATTGTAAAGTAATGCATTACATTACCATTACTTCATGAATTTGGGCATTAAATTACCATTACCATTACTTGATTTTCTTGAAGTAATGCATTACATTACCATTACATGAGTAAAGTAATGCATTACCATTACCATTACTTTGTTTTAAAAATGCAAAGCTAATAAAGAGTTTTTGCAAATGTTTCAAATATAAAACACTCTTTAACATATCTAGAGGTTCATGCTCAGTATCAGGTTCAAATTCAATGACTATACAAGAGTCATTCTTTATTTGCTCAATATATAATCATCTTGTGGCATTATGAACAACATACATATTACATAAGTAAAATGATATTCATAGACATTTGGCATGATCCAATGTAGGATACGAAATAGAGACAAAGAATTACATGCATAACAAAAACACAATTTATGGAATAATGTTGCGGTTATCAAAAGCTAAATAGAGATATTTCCCCAGATTACACAAATCTTTATAATTTTGGACACTTAATTGTATTAATTCATAAACAGATGGTTTTTCCCAGTTATATTTTTTTAAGATACAGTGTTTTAATCGTATTTCTTTCTACTGAGGACACTTTAAGACAAAAGATTGCTGTTGCACTTTATGATCGAAGTTTCAAAGGGTTCATCTTTTAACTGCATCCTGTTAGTTTGAAAATCTTCCCAGCTATACTAAATAAATGTTTTAAAAATACAGGAGCAGTCGAAGCTTGGACTGAAAAGTACTGTTTGATGATCTTTATCTTAGGATATATTAAGTGCAATAATAGAAAAATACATGAATCTTATATTTTCTATCAGTCCAAACTAATGTTCAGTGTACTTAATATACAAGAGAGAGAGAGAGAGAGAGAGAGAGAGAGAGAGAGAGAGAGAAAAAAAATAAGTAAAACTATTTTCAAATGGGTTATAATATTGGAAGTGATATTTATTTTCATTATGGATGGACAGTGCATTCATTTTGCTTTTGAAGGTGCATGTCTGTCTCCTATTCTATTGGGACATAGTGAAGGGAAGGGGATTGGGGTGTTTAGCACTTAATTCTTATAACAATAGATTGTTTTGATACTTAGATTATCCTGGGGGCATAGTGTGTTGTTGACACATTTCTTATTGAAGTGCAAACTAATTGGAGTAAATTGTTTAAATGATTAAAAACTCTTAATAACAACACTCTTAAAAATGTTATGAAATTGTGCTGTTATATTTAGTAAATTCAAAAATGAATTTTTTAAAAACTTTTTTAATAATACAATTAAAACATTTTTATCTCAAGAATTATTTCTTTCTTCTTTAAAAATAAATTTAATCAAATTCAATTTCAACAATTCATTTATTCATCACATTTTTAAAAGTGAACATGCATAAATAAGCAAAGTAATGGAAAGTAATGCCATGTAATGCCAGCATTACACTAGATTTTGGAAAGTAATTAATTACATTACCATTACTTGTAATGCTAATTTTGTGGCATTACACATTACTAGTTAGCATTACTTTGAAAACATGTAATGCATTGCAATGCATTACCATTACATTTAGCATTACCCCAAGCCTGAATTATATATATATTAGGTCTACTCTTATTTATCAAGTAACAATAATATCACCTATATTGTGTAAATAATTAATAATAGCAACTTTTTGACACCATTTTGATAAAAATGTGTGTGTGTGTGTAACATATTCAAATGTGATACAGGTTGTCTAAATCATTGATTTGGAAGATTTTTTTCGCTGTACATAATTTGAATTTGGGGCATTCGAGCTATTGCATCACCTTATTTAATAAGTTCATTTTTTAAAAATCTAGTTTCATCAATGTGCATTCAAAAAATGCGCCTGATGTGACCCGCAATTTATGACTTTGAATTGCTGTAATGGTAACAAATATTTCTTCGTGCAGACATTTTGCAAAATATGCTTAATACCGCACATAGTCCTTTTCATAAAAATCACTATAATTGTAGAAGTGAATTGGGTCCGCCATTCTTAAAACAAGGGTGTGTGGGTTACTATTAAATAAAAATATTATAAGAGATAAAAAGTGCCCATTTTTAAATTTTAAATATTGGTCATTTCAAAGGTTTTGTTAAGGTATATTTGATTACAAAACCATTGTACTGTATTATGTTCCGAGAGACTTGTTATAAATGCTTTCTCTATAACTAATACCAGTATGTTTCTAAAGTTTTCAATGTTAGTTATAAACTTCAAGAACCACTAATTAACATTACTTAGTAGGACATAAGAAATAAGTATCTCTATTCAAATATAATTTTACTATATATGTACACTGTCTATTCATCAAAATACCCTTAAGTGTGTCTGTCTTTTGACACAAAGTTCCTTACCCACATGAAATATGGCATCATACATGTCATTCTGGACATCCTTCAGAAGTCTGGGTAAAGACTGTGCATTGACACTTCCCATGTCTCCAAAGAGAGCAACACGCACACCAAAATCAGAGCCACTTGGAAGAGCTTTGAAGTTGAAGATTTTGCTGAAGGTCTTCCCATTTCCACATTGATACACTAGAATTAAAAAAAAAAGACAGCAATCAAAATAATTTCTTTATTACAGTGTTCCTGATTTCTGGCCGCCTGAAGGTGGTCCATTATACGACATTAAAATTAAAAATAGCTGTGTGATTCTGTGGAGCTATGAGGAACTTAGATGTTTTTGTCTACACTTTAACACAGAGGCTAATCCTGAAAATATTGTTGTAAAAAGTAATAACAAATCTTATTAAGTGATATAAATCATATCATTTTACCTAAATATGATAATTCTATACAGTGCGTCATATGACTGGTCTAGAAAGTCACATGACAGGGCGAACTACCAGGTAAACATTGTATCTCTCTGGGATTAAAAATCATATTCCCCCTCTTCGGGTATCACAGGATTTTTTATTTCAATAGTATGAAAAAGCCGATATGAGCATAAGATGTAGACATATGAATAAATCCAAGATAATTCATACTTTTATTCTCCTATATTAAATAAAACCAATTTATCTATCTATGATTTGAGTTTAAATTTATGAAAGAAAAAAGGATACATTATAGAAAATCAAACAAATTATCTTGCTTTCAAAAAGTTGAAAAACTATAGGAACTTAATGTATTTTGCATAATCAAAAATTAAGTTGTTCAATATAATAAAAAGTTTATTGCATGAATGTTTGGAAAATATGAAGATTTATTCCCCATAAAAATCAAATTTTCCTCAAAATACACCTACAGTACTGTATTTATTATACATGCATGAACTTTACACATGCAGTTTTTACAAAAATAATCTTATAAATTTCAATTAAGGCTGTCTATTAAAAAAAAAAAAGCACATCTACTCCTTTTACAGAACACTAGTAATTCACTTCGAAAATGTTGGAAGACAAATTAAATTAATTACATTTTTTTTTGAAGGTTCAGTTGATTGAGCAAAATGAGGGCAACTTCTAGAATTTGTATTTAATATACAGTTTATACCTGTATAGATGTTCCTAAAGTTGTAGAAAGAAATTAAGCATACTAATTAACCCCTAAATTTTAATAGGTTTTCAAGTGCAACAGATATAAAACTAGACTTCTAAAGAAAACAGGAGGCCCAGGGGGCCACATCGCTCACCTGGGCATTCAAAGATTATTGTGCCATATGGTAGAATAACAAAACAAAAATTCCATAAAATATCCAAATTTTACACTTATTTTTGCATACACTTAAACCCCTGTCACACCGGATCTGCGTCCTCACGGCGATTCTGCTGCATAAAAAATAGCATTTGCTAATATTCCAAGACCTATCAATGGACGTAGATGGAATTCATGCCATTTGTTTCTGATGTTTTCACATCTTTTCTATGTTTTCTAATAACTAATAACGGATCGTTTTTGTAGACCTGACTACTAAGAGTTTTGTCCTAATCCTTCACAAATTGTTTAGAAGGTGTTATGTTTCAATTACAATGTACCTTTTCATAAAATTAAAACAATTTTTTAAAATCATTTATTTACTAGTTGTAAATTCTTGTTTGTTTCCCATACAATTGTACAAATTATTATTAACCTACAAAGAAGTAAAGAATGTCTTGTGCACGCAGTCGACGTGCGGTAAATACTTCTAGCACGTCATGAGCACTCGGTGAAGACTCAGCGAGAGCGCATTAATCGCCGAGTAGAACTCCGTGGAAATGCAGTTACACGCCGTGGGAGCTCTGTAAGAACGCCTCGGTCACCGTCAGAACGCCATGACATCTCCACTTGTAAAATTTTCAAATAAAACTGTACATTTTTTCTGAATTTTCCTTGCGATCCTACGGCGATTCTATGAATTTTACAATGCTGTGAACACGCCGTGGGGACGCAGCTTGGTGTGACAGGGCCTTTAATCTTTGACATTGTACCTTTATGAAATACCATTTTTACTGAAAATAAGATCTTATGCAAGATATTTAACTAACTTTTTTGGTAGGAGTTCACGATAATAACCACTGGTTATTTTTTTTTTAGTACATCCCCCCAACCACCTTATAAAGAGATCAAAATATATGAGAGCATATAGGTACATCTTCTCCCTCAGTTACTTAATAGTTTTTTTTTTTTTTTTTTTAAATTCCTATATGTGAAAGAAGAAAATTGTACCTCAATGCGCTCAATTCTTGAATTAAAAACATTCAAAAATATAATGGTTTTCCATTACAAATGATTGTAGTTTACCTGGTGTGAATTCATTTTGTATGACGTTTCATAACCTTACTAACTCAACTGATGAATAAACTATAAAACTGAACAATGTTGTCACATGATAATTCTAATCAATGTATTGACAGGCATATTGCTCTACTGTACTTGGGCCGATCCATTATTTTCATCTTCATTAGAAAAAAACAAATGGTTACAAACAAAGATGCTTTTTGTGCAAATTATTTTAAAAAACAACGATAATGCTTTTATTCTCATAATAATAATGTGTCAGAACTATGTCAACTGTTTAAAAGCCTTTGTTTTTATTTACTTGTGTTTAAAAAACTATCAAAATTGGTGTAGATTTTATATATATAATTCATATAAGAAGGGGCACCAGAAAGTAGTTACTGCATATCATCCTTTTAGCAAGACATTTCTAATGATTAATCAAAATTTCAGCATCAATCGTAGAATTATAAGGAAGATAGAGACCTTGGTTTGAGTCATGTTTTTGTTTCCATGAATTTATTACATTCAACTTCAGATTTTTAAACTTGGTATTTCCTATTCAGCATTCAAAAAATATAAACTAATTAAAGCATGACCTCAGCTCTTAGTACAAACATAGTATTGCGCACAAAGCTTTTTATCTTGCTTATAACTCGAAACTTGACTCTTAGATAAGTCAGTAAATTATAGAAAATTGGAAACAATTAAAACAAGAAACAAGAGGCCCAGGGGTTAGGATAAAAATCTAGTACACTATAGTTCTGTTCTTGAATGCGGACAGATCAAAGAATGATTATGAGCAGGTTAACTATCATCTGACAATTAAAAATAAAATTAATTGCTTAATGTGATTCCGCTCAAACGATCAACCAATGAGTTTGTCAGCACAAAATAAACATTCTGCTCATAATTAAGAAGACCACATATTTTCATCACTTTTGGAAGATCAACATGGTTCAAGAGAGGTGTGTTTCCTGCAAGAAAACGGTAAGTAGGCCTAAATCACTATATTAGATATTGTTTTATAATCAAATCATATTTTTTGAGTAATCAAATGGATTAGGCAACAGGCAAAGTTAATTTAAAGTTAAATAAAACATAAATAAAAAACATAACATATGAATGAAAACTATTGTATTTTATTTTCTTAGTATAAATATATTTTTCCCCGTGGGTACAAGTTGACTAGTGAAGTCGTACTCAAATATTTGGGTACGAGTTGGTTTGGGTGCGAGTCGGGTTGGATACGACTTGACTTGATTCCGTTCTTAATAGCTAGCTTGCTTAATTCATTCAACGGGCTGCATGCAGGGCCCGGCGAGCTGTGCTGTCTATATAGGCGATATAAAATGACTTGGTAGCAAAGAGACATCGATAGAGACATGGTGTATTAATGTTGTGTTAATGTACCAATAGTTCATGACATCTTTACAATGATAATGATATGGACTTACTGTGTTTTTTTCCGGGTTGTAGTTGAGATAGCACCACTCTATGGATGTACTGAGTATGTTGTTCTGTTCCACCGTCAACAAACTTTGTTGTATATCCTTTGGCTTGTTGAGAAAGACTACTTGTTCCATATAGACAAGTCGCGTTTTGAGTTACATTCATAGTACTCCATGTAACAAACATTTGAGTTGAATCTCCTGCAAGAGAACGGTTTACTTTTCAGGTAAAAAAAAAAAGAACTTAGTACAATGTAACGTTAGTTTAATGAATATTAAATGCTTTATACTTACTTCCATATGATAGATGTATTTGTTCTGGAACAACATTATCAGAATATACAAAATGAAAAAGCACTAATCCTACAATATATTGGAACATGACTGACATGATTTGGTAATCGTAATATGACTGTCATGTGATTGTTTTTAATCGGGATCGTGTTGTAAGGCTTCGAAACCTCGAACTCGACCGAATTGAAAGCATGCTCTAAACTAAAAAATTAAAGTAAACGAGACACAGCAGAATGAAAGAAAGGATTTATGGTATGACATTTACAAAAGGTCATCAAGCTAATATTTAAATGTGAATTTACATGCCATTAAACTCTGAATATGTTAATGCTGAAAGCGATTAAGGTTTGAAACATTCAATCATTCATACTATTTTTCTCTCTCAAGCCAGTCAAGGGGCTCGTTTCATAAAGAGGCCTAAAAGTTGGGCCTAACTTTAGGTTAGACCGAGGACTTACACCGAAACTTAGTCCGGCGTATTTTGCATTGCATAAAGCGGCGTAACTAGAGGCGTAAACTTTAGACTATAGCTTTAGCATAAGTCCTTGACAACGCAGCACTGCACATGCATAAAATTGTTTCTATTACTCTGTTATGTATAGGTGTATGTAGCATGTGAAAATATGATCAATTTTAGAGGAATTTCAATTGAAATGTGCAATGACATAGAGTGAAAAAGGTCCGAAAATTGGATGTAAACATCAATAAGACAACTTGTAAATTTACACCGACCCAGTAAATTCAAAATTTTCAATATGATAAAAGTAATAAAATAACACAAATATATTTTGGACTACCTAATTATTTAAAATGATATATTGATAATTCTATTGGGCACATTACACAAGTCATATACTTCAACCAATACAATGCTGAGTTAAAGGACCCGTTTTAAATTAAACATTATACATTTTTAATTATACGGATAATTCAATTAAGATTTCAATGCATTTTGCCACTAAATAATACTTCTTGAGCTGTTATTCCAGAAAAAAATTGAAAAGAAATTTTAGGGATTATTTAAAACAAAATTAATGCATTTTTGTTTTCAATCATTTCGCGATGTTTTGTATTTTATACATACGTATACATGTATTATGATAAGTTACGCTTTCTGTATATCCAGTATTCAGAAATAACAATTTTTATTTATCAAATCAGTTTGAATTGCAGCCTTGTCTAAACTCTAATGTGTCATCATACTTGTAGTTAAAAACCATGTATCAATAACATATCTTCACTCTAAAAAGAGAATCACAAATTAATTTTAAGATTGTGCGTAAGTATCAGTGAGTTTAATCGGATTCGGTTTTCAGTATTGTTTGCATTCAATAATAAAGCATCTGCATGTACATACATCGTAGGTTATAAAAATATACTGTTCATATATAAATTACAAAAAAAATATTAGCTATTTTCTTGGGAAAAAATTTGAATGAAAGATTTTTAAAAGATAAAGTTATTACTAAATGTGATGTAAACTTTTTCACGGTAAATGTTGAAGAAAAAAAATGGTTTAGAAAAAAATATGTATTAAATGCAACACATAAAATTAAAATTAGGGCACGTTTATTTATATGAAATATGATCTCTCTCTCTCTCTCTCTCTCTCTCTGCAGAAACTCCTATGGCAATCAAATTCCAGAATAAAAAGTATAAATCGTTCTTTCTCAGTATCTGAATGTGACATTACATGTAACTTAAGTCGCATTAGTGATAAAATTTCTATGCTGTCAAATTAATAAAAATTGTGTTCTGAGACGATTACTCGACATTACTTACAATTTGAAGTCACATGACCCGAAAGTGGAGAAAATGATTCAAATGTGGGGGAGTCATGCCTTGTTGAAATGCCTCTGTAAATATTGTTTCTTGAAATAGAATATCAAAGAAACAGTCTAACATGACCCGGAATTGGAGACTTCATTGTATATCTTATTTTTTCTGTCTTACTTGTAATATTTTTTATCTTATTCAATTAAAATCCAAGTTTTTATCATCCTGAATATCTCTGTCATAAACTGTAAAAAGAATCAATATCTGATAAATTTTAGGTGGAGGGGTATTCAAAGTGTTTATGATTTTTGTCGAATCAAACCACATAATGATACTGCAAACAGGTACCAGTATACTTTGTTGTGAACTCAAAAAGCTTAGAACCATGTTTGCAGCACAGGTTGCATTCTTAATGTATTCATTATTAATATGTAATGACATGTATTGCACTTTGTAGGCAAAAGTCAAGAAGGTTGGAATGATTATCCCAAGACATTCTATCACTGCTTAGGCATAATACAACTAGGCCTTCATTAAACCAACAGTATCTATAGGCATGAATCGACTAGGCCTTCACCTCAGGCCATGGAGCATCAGCTTATTAAAGCTTCACATGCTAACAAAGAATTCGGAGAGATACCTCAGTAAAGTTCATCAAATGTTCATTAATAATGGACTGATGACTTTTTCACAAACAAACAAGAAAAACTTCACTATTCAGTGGAATAAAGAGCTTGATGAAAGAGGATATGAAAAACTTGTGGGCATGTTTTTAGAAATTGAAAGCGAAAACAAAACTCCTCAACTCCTGCAATTTGACAGCCTTGTCAGTAATTGGGCTTTTAATACAAAACGTCCTGAACTTGCTGAGAGATGGTTGAACTTTCGATTGCAAAAAGAGTGTTCAAGAGCTGTAAAAGTATCCTTAGTTCTTGATTACATAAACTCTTTTACTGGTTTGAGACCTGAAGAGATTGATGAACAAAAAATTATAAATTCAGTAATGGAAATCAAAAGTGATATAATGAATACTGACAATATCACATTTGCCAAGGTAATCCCACCTTTGTGTATGACAAGTGGATACAAATCCTGCATGGAATTGATGAAGGAATACACAAAAAATTTTACGAAAGATGTGTACTTGCTGCCAAAAAACTTAGCATATCGTCTTCCAGATGTTGTTGATGCTGCCATTAGAAAAGATGACTTCAAATTTGCTGCAGAAATCATTAGAGAACATAAAGACATTGCAAATCATTTTTTATTTAAACTTTGGAAAGGTCTTCTCAAACATTCAGACACGCTTTCAGTTGACCGCATTTTTGAACTCTTCAGTTCAGTAGACAACTGCAACCTTCCACATTCTATAAAGGATGATCTGCTGCAGATTTTAGAAAAGTAAGTAACTAAGTATATGTATAATCAAGTAGCAACCTTTTGGTTTTTGCACTCACTATTTCTGACACCAGAAAGTACCATAAAGTCTCTCGTTTAGTACACACTAATTTATCTAGTGAACGCATCCCCCATAGTTGGATGTAAAATGCTGGAAAAAACTGCGGTTCCTATGTATAATTATATGCACCCAAAAAGAGGAAATTTTCAATCAAAATTCTTTGATATGCACTGATGTGCATGCATCAATAATGTAAATCAAAGAGGTATTTTGCACTCTAGATATGCAATTTAGTCTCCAATATAGCTCTTTTGCAAACGTCAGGCATTTTCAATATGATCCTTTGTAGCTGCATGCTAGTTCTCAGTGGTTCTTTATTTTAAGGATGGTTGTATAAACAAAAACCTCTACATAAAAACAATCATCCTAACGAATGGTTGTACAATTCATACACAACATTACATGGAGTATTTGAAAGAAATATACTAACAGTAATATACGATAAAGATAGATAGATAGATATAGTGTCACAGGTCATATTTATTTCTTTATTTGATGTTCATCAGTGCGCATTGCTGATAGAACGTAATGCTGTATGTATGAATTAGTGCATTAATGTGTAAATGTTGTGATAAGTTACATGGATTTTAGCTCACCTGAGCTGAAAGCTCAAGTGAGCTATTCTGATCACATTTTGTCCGTCTGTCTGTAAACTTTTTACATTTTGAACTTCTTCTCTAAAACTGCCTGGCCAATTTCAACCAAATTTGGCACAAAGCATCTTTATGGAAAGGCGAATATAAATTGCAAAAATTAAAGATATTAAATGCCTATGCATATTAACTATGATTTTTAATTTTCTATAGGTCAACTCTAATAAAGTCTGAAATTAAATACTATAAACAAATAAACATGTGGTCATGCAAAACACACCTGCATGTAAAGAAAATCTTCATGTGACTATGCAAAACTCATTCATATACCTTCACCCATTCACTACTCATGCAAGCTCAAGTGGCAATGACTGCCAAACATAAATATGCTAACATAAAACCTTGAAATCACAACTGTGACGAATTCACCACAGAACGAGACACAAGAAAAAAATCAAAATGTTTTCAATCAAAACATCTTAATTGATAAGTCTTCCTGCACTGGATTAAAGTGTGAAATCTTGCAATAGTCAAGTGCATGCTTCACCAGAAACAAACATTGATCCAATACATGGAAATTAAATTAAGAATTGGGTATTTTTGACAACTGCATACCTATTCAAATTGCATCACATGTGATATCAGTGGTCATAGTCCGTCGGTATCCAGGAACACACTCTGACAAAAATAGGTTAAAATTTTGTTCCTTTGCCTAATACACACTCCCCACTTTTGATCAAATTTTGGCTTAAAAAAAGCATATTATACACTAGACTTTACGCTAATCCTTCCTTTTCGAAAAAGAAAAAAGGGGGGCAATTTAAGCCTTTAAATTCAGCTTGTGACTTGGTAGAGGTGAACTTTGTAATGTATGATAACATTTTGTTTTCATTTATTTATTGTATTTTTAGAGATCAGAAACAGTGGAAGGTTTTCAAGAATCCCTCGATAAAAGGGTAAGTAAAATTTTAAAATCAAAATTACATTTACATTGATTATGTTTCTTTGATTTTGAACACATTTTTCTGTGTGATTTGATATTAATTTGTCTGTGTTATTTGGTGATCTCCTGATCTCTTAATCAATGAAAACAAAATTAATATGTAAAACAAAAAAGTTAACTCATGAATCATTTAAGTTCATATTTCCAGTGTATTCATCTTAACTGGTTCCTTCTGTATATTTAATTGATATCTGCTGAGTCTGATTGGTCAGATTATATTTACTTATTTAAAAAAAATCTGTTAATCTTGTTCTGTACATTTTGTTAAATCAAAATATGTGTTCAGGTTTGTTGTGTCATAAGGTTGTTAAAGGAGGCTTGGAGGTCAACAACTTACCCATTAGATCTACCTTAACATTTAAAGAGATGATCTCTTTTGTCATATTAAAAGAAAATATCAAAATATTTTTTACATCAAATTTTAAAAGAGACTAAAAAGTTAAAGCATATGTGATAATTATAACCCCCGCAAACGAAGTTTGGGGGGTATAATATAGGAATCACCTTGTCTGTCCATCTGTCTGTGCAAAATTTGTGTCCGGTCCATATCATTCTTATGGAGAAACATTAGAAGTTCTTACTTCACACAGGAATTGCTTATGAACTGAGGGTGTGTCATGACCTTAGGTCATTTGGGCAAGGTCATGGTCACTGACAGAAAAAGTTCAAAATTCGTTTCCAGTCCTTATCTTCCTCATGGACAAACATTTAACGTTCTTACTTCACGCAAATATTGCTTATGACCTGAGGTTGTATCGTGACCTTGACCCATGGTCATTTGGGCAAGATCAAGGTCACTGACAGGAAAAGTAAAAAAATTGGTGTCTGATTGATATCTTTTAATGTAAAAACATTAGAAGTTCTAGATAGGGCATGCCCATTTCAAAGGGGAAATAATTAGGAATTATTAAACATCTTTTAAAATTATTCAAAAATCTTCTTCTCAAGAACCAATTGTTGGGCAGGAAAGCTGAAACTTGTGTGGGAGCATCCTCAGGTAGTTTAGAATTAAAGTTGTGAAAATCATGACCCTCGGGAGTAGGGTTGGTCCACAATGGGGGGTCAAAATTTTACATCGGAATATATATATATAAATCTTTTAAAATATTCTGTTCAGAAACTAATCCTTCAGAAAAGCTGTAACTGGTGTGGAAGCATCCTCAGGTAGTGAAGATTCAAAGTTGTGAAAATCATGACCCCTCATGGTGGGGTGAGGCCACAATAGGGGGGAGGTCAAAATAAGAATATAGAGAGAAAATCTTTGAAATTTTTTTTCTCAAAAACTAATAAGCCAGGAAATTTGAAACTTGTGTGGATGAATACTCAGGTATTGTTGAGTCAAAGTTGTGATAATAATGACCCCCAGGGGAAGGATGGAGTCACAATGGGGGGGTTAAATTTTTACATAGGAATATATAGAGTAAATCATAAAAAATCTTCTTCTCAGAAACTAATCAGCCATGTGTTTCTTTAAGATTGCCAAGACTTTGGCCCCTGGACGATTCTTTGGCCTCACAAGGGATTCAGAGTTTGATGTTTGTTTATATCCTATATTTAAACAATTGTTTAGGATCTTTTTGAGAACTGCAATGCTCAACATGTGATATTACAGGGTTTGACACTAAGGCACGTCCAACCGACTTTGTCTAGTAAACGATAGGTCCGGTCAGGTTAAAATGTCTGTGTACTAGCCCGACTGGTCGTGTGAAAAAAAAAGTGTGCACATAATTTTTCTTTAATAGAAGTAAAAGCACTTTTTCTTAACAAGCATAAATTCTACAAACCGTTATTTAGGTACAACCCAAGGACTAACCTAGAGGATGAAGTGGGGGAAATACTCACTTTTTGTAACTTCGTCGAAATTTCCTCCGAACCAAAAGTTTAAAGTTGACTTGTACACGGAGTTCATAATAGTGTAAATTAACCCCCAAGGGCAATAAAATGTTAACTATTTAAATCTAAAGATGTCTTCACAAACTCAGCTTATCTTTAGGGGTTATAAATACGGGTGATGCAACCACATGCTGTACAAAACGATGTTTATTATACCCTCGCAAATGAAGTTTAGGGGGGTTTATTGGTTTCACCCTGTCCGTCTGTCCGTCCGTCCGTCTGTCCGTCTGTCTGTAGACACAACTTTGTCCCCCCTATAGAATTTTTTATTACTGCATGGAACAGTTTGAAAATTTGTACATATGTTAAACACCATCTGAAGATGTGCACCTGCAATTTTTTTTAAGATCAGACAAGATTTAATGATTTTATGACAGTTTTCATTTTCCTTATTCTATGTATTGTACACTAATGTTGAAAAGTAAGGGAGGTAATCCTTACAGATTTTATTAATTAATTAATAGTATTAAAACACTCTAAAATATATTTATATAAAAACATCCAGATGGAGGTTTTTTGTCTTTATATCTTAATTAATAAAAAAATTATTTTTTATAAGAATTCTATCAACTGACAATGCAAAGTTTTTGTTTGCCATGATAAATTCTTAGGAGCTAATAAGAACATCAAAGACAAGTGTGGCTGAATTCATTTGTCCTAAGGGAGCCATTATCTGAGCCATGGTTCAGATGGAGCACGTGTTTAGGGGAAATTGATAATCTGTAAAATGGGTGATGGTTTTGGGGCTATTTTAAATCTGTTTTATGTAAACCAAAAGTTCTATCATTATAAGGAAATAAATAATATGTAAACCAAAAAGTTCTATCATTATAAGGATATACTGGTAAATAATATCATTATCAATAAAGAAGTAAAACTATTTTTAGAGGTTGTTTTAATTTATTTGTCAAGTAAATTGATGAAGTGACCCTATTGGGCATTAATTTAAATGAAATTCAAAATTACTGATATGATTGTAGTGTTTTGGCAATTTTAAAATTGTTTGTAATATTAAATTTTCTTTTTTACATATTTTTTCATAGTGTGGTAATTATGGTGATGTTTTGGGAGTTTATTAAATTTAACAAGCTCATCAAAGAAAATCATAGTCCTATGGGATCAGTTTTCTAATATGGAGTTCCATTGTGCCATAGGAGAAAGTGAGGAAAATTTGAAACAACTAATTGCATCTGTCAAGGCTCTTATAAGAAAGATATTGAAAGTTTTATCAACAGAAGAGCATTGCTTGGCTACCAGTATTTTCATTTACTGTAAAGGGAGGGGTTATTGTCATTTTGTTGGTTTTTCTTTAAATCAATTAAATTTTTAAAAAATATATCATCAGATACATACATTTGTGAATGTATTACTGTTATAGATATGTATTTACAGTGAAATTCTGACAATTTTGATTTTAATTTTTCTTTGTTAACTAATTTTTTTTTTACAATTCTAGAATTTTTTTTTTTGTATGTGTTCCAAACCTTTATTATTCAATTCAATTATTTGTCCCATTTGAAATTAGCCTTGCGGGGGTATTAGTCCCATTAGGACAGTTCTAGTTACTTTAAGGCTAGTGTTGATAACAGTGAATTTGTTGGTAACTTGTAATTAGCTAATAACACTGCCAAACTTATGCTAAAATAATCATAACCCCTTTGTTTACAGTTATAATATCTTTTAAAAAAATCAAAATCCTCAACATTATGGTTGGGTTGGACTAATGACACCAAAATACACTACAAAACAGAGACTGATTTTATTTGTCATTTTAGTTAACACAATTACAAAACATTTGATCTATAAAATGTATGAATACATCAAATGATTTATATCTAATAAATTTGATAATTTTTTTTTAATTTTTAAAATTTGTTTTACCGGTATTTTTTAATCATAATGACTTGTTTCTAATCTAATTTAAATTATTAAAGGATAAATCTGTGTATATCATTATTATTGTTATGCCATTATCAAGTAATGAAAGTCTCCCAGATTTCTCAAACTTCTCCATATTTCTCTGTTAAGGAGAAGAACAAGTCTTCCTAAAGTTTTGTTGGTCCCTGATCAACCATTGAATACTTGTATCATTATTAATAGTACAATTTGAATAAATTAAGTCTTAAATTATAGTGTTTGAATGATTCATTATTGTTAAAGATTAACCAATACAATTAAACAGAAACAAGTCTTTAATATTTAATGTTTGTCATTACTTTTAGTTTATTTTTGTCAAAATTGGTCAGGGCTAGTGGTAAAAGAGTCAGGGCTAGTGAAAAATTGCTGAGGTAGCCCGACTGGTCTAGTGATTAAAAAACTTATTGTCAAATCCTGTATTACTAAAATGTCATCCTGTTAGAAAAGGGGCTAATGATAATATTAAACATAAGAATATTCAGGGAGAAAAACAAATTTTGATTTATACAGGATCTACATGTATTATACTACATTGTCCAGATAGTTTGTATTATGACTATATTAAGCTGATTTTATCATACCTTTTGTTCCTCAGGTGAGCAATGTGGCCCATGGACCTCTTGTTTGATGTATACATGTGTATATATCTTCATAAGAAGTTTGATGACTGGAAATTTTGACTATAGGAAAGGAAGATCCTCAAATTGAATATAGTCAAAATACCGGTAACATGTTGTCAATAATAGCATTGACAGAATTTCAGTGATATTAATTTTGATGAATTTGATTCTAGCAAACACTGTGAGAACTGTGGAGAAAAGATTGAACCTCATGTATTTGATGGAGAAGGCATAGAAATGATAAAGACCAACATATCTGCAACTTTGGATAGACATAACAAAGATCGCTTTTCAACTTTCTTGCAATTTTTGCACTCTCTTGAAGACATCAATTATGTAGTGGATGGAATGTGGCTAAATCACCATTTCATTATGAAAGAAAAAAAGACATTTCATTCAACAATGGAATTGGAAGTGAGTATATAATTTGGAGAAAGAGATATTAGCTCAGTTTTACTTACTAGAAAAACCAATAAACTGCTTTCTTAATTACCAAAGGATAGGTAATGTGGGTGACATAACAATATATATTCTCCAGTACATGTAGTAAGAAGAATAAGCGGTACATACCAAATTAAAGTCATTAAAGCATCATGGACTTTATTAGCTCACCTGAACTGAAGGTTCAAGTTAGCTTTTCTGATCATCTGTTTTTCGTTGTCCGTCTGTCTGTAAACTTTTCACATTTTTGACATCTTCTTTAAAACAACTGAGCCAAATTAAACCAAACTTGGTACAAAGCATTCTTATGGAAAGGGGATTCTAAATTCTAAAAATAAAGGGCATAACCCTTTTTAAAAGGGAGATAATTGCAAAAGAGTGGGTATAGGGTGTGTGTCTTTAAAAATCTTCATTTCAAGAACCACTGCACCAGGAATGCCAATATTTACAGCAAAGCTAATATATTTAGTAAAGATTCTAAATTGTAAAAATCGTGACCCTCGAACCAAAACTTGGGCCCCAGGTGGGGTTCAAAGTTTAAGGTGGCTCACTACACCTTGAAATATTTTCTCAAATCAGCAGAAAATTACTTGATTATGATAGATATCATAATGGATAAGAAGTATTAAGTCAAATACAGTCAAAACTGCCGAAGCAGCTACCCCTATTAAGCAGTCACCTTTCGTATGCGGTCATTTTATATCCTCCCAATGAAAAATCCTATATATAATTGCCCTCTAAAAAGCGGTCACCTGTCTAACGCAGTCAGTTTGTCATCGTATTTTAATCCGAAACTGTACAGTCAACATGCATTAGGCACCCATTTTGACATGATATACACCCAAGTTTAAACATGGCTTCCGAATGTTGGGTAATAAATGTAAATAATAATTATACGTTTGTACTCTCCACTTAACCCTATTTGGTTCATACTTCACATAAACAGAGCTTTTGAGTAAAGGGTGTGCCGTGACCTTGAACCAAGTTTCAAGGTCAAATGGGAAGGAAAAATTCTTGTCCGGAGAACATCTTTTCTCCCTTGGTCCAATCTGGCTCATACTTCACTCACAGAGTGCCTACGATCAAAGGGTATGCTGTGACCTTGAATGATGTTTGTAGGTCAAGTTTCAAGGTTGGATCATGCAAAATTCTTTTTTCAGAGCATATACATGTATATATTCTCCACTAGGCCTTATTTGCCTCCTACTTCACATTAACAGAGCTTTTTGGTTAATGGTTTGCAGCGACTTTACAATTTGAACCAAGTCAATGTGAAGGTCATATTACAGTGGAGCCTCACTTATCTGGACTCTTTTGTCCCCAGGCCAAATCGTCCGGATAGGTGATGCGTCCGGATATCTGAACTGTGATATTTACCTTTAATATTTATGGAAATACATAAATAAATTATACAATTAAATATTTTATTTTGATAGCTATAAGCACTACAAAAAAAGTTGAGTTTTTTTTTTTTAATTAACAAAACAAAATATTGTTAAAAACATTATCTAAGGTATGTTTTTTCCACAGGAAAGCAAGCACTACATTCTACAAAATTATTATTACACTGTTAATCGAACACACGCTATAAAATTAATGTCGATACCCTGAATATCCCAAGCGGTCTTAATAACTATCGTAAACAGAACTCAAATTATCAAATATTTCATTTCAATTACGGTTTTAAATGAATAGGCGTACAAACGATCTAATCACACTACGATTAATAGAATTTTCATTCAATCAATAGATGACTTTTTTAAACACAAATTAAACAATTTTCATGACATTTTAATCAAACAATAACAGTTCATAAGTTAAATGGCGACAATTAAACATGTTGCATCCATGGTTATCGTAATATCCTCGGGGAGTACATAGCGTGACACAGGTGACCCCGATTACCGGACGAAGGCGGTTTATTCCCACTTAGCCAACATTCTGAAATTCTCAATTCCCACCTGGCCAACATTTTGATTTTCACACCTGAGTGATCAGGAGGCTATAGTCTGTTTTCACATGTTATGTATTTGTATTCAATTACCCGAGAATAGTTTGTTGAAAAGAAATTCAAAAAATAGCATTCATTTGCCTATAAGATGATAATCTGAATAAATAAATAAAAATAATCATTTTTTTTTTAAAAATATAGATCAGCAATTTTCTGCAAGATCATTGCCCTAAACATTTTATATGTTGAAACCAATACGGGCACTTGCATGTTTAAAACGTTTATGTAAGTAATTTTAAACTGTTTTAATTGGATGTATATAATATATATACATCACTACGATTGATCACGGTTTTTAAAGAATAGACTAGAAACACGTATTGATATGTTCAACATAGTAATACGTGTTTCTAGTCTAGTATGTTGTAGTATGATATCATATTTAATAAGACCCTTGACATTACAATTTAATGCAAATAACACAATTTTGTATCTCATGTTCATGATTATTTTAATGGTTTGAGAGAATAAACAAATTGAAATTGAGAAGCATTATTAAGGCCATTAATTTACAGAATCAAAAGCCTGAAAATTATGAGTTCTTAATTGTTTATGGACTGTTAGTTGAAAGACATAAAAAATCAAAATGCCTAATCTTCAGGTGCAGGTCAACTTTATAGAAAATGACAAAGGAAGATTTTATCTTCATAACTAATGATGTATTGATCATGCATCATACACCATTAAAATATAAGCACTTTAATCTAGCTTTTTGTGTTTTGTTAATTTCATATTCTGTAGCTTGGAATTAATCAAAATAATCATAGAAACCAAAGAAAATTGGAAAAAAATGAAATATGACCCATATGATGTATAATTAAAATTTCAAACGTGATTCTTATAATTACAAAATTTTTACAATGCAAAGTTTAAGTTAAGTCAGCTTATATAATAATCTCAATTTATGATGAAAATATATAGACAAACCATGATATTTGTACCCTAATTAAGGGCATTAATTATAGGGGAATATGTAACAATTCATTTTTAAAAATTAACATTTTCATCTGAATTAATTAAATAAAATAAAGTACGGGACAGAAGCTCAATTTATATGTATTCTTCTGTAGGCTAACAAATAAATATTATTTCTCCTACTTTCATCTGAAAACAGACTATAGCTTACCTGTAATTAAATTCTTTTGTTCTCCACCTGCACCCCATTCCCACATAGCCAACACAAATCTACCTGTATTTTACCTGTATTTCTTCAAAATGTTGGCTAAGTGGGAAGACACCACGAAGGCATTGTTTAAAACCAACAACCAGTGTCAGATGTTTTTACACCAATTTGCACTTGCCCCTTAAAAAACTTTTGTGCCCCCGAACACTTAAATTTGACTGTCCGGTTAAATGAGGTAAAATTTAAAGGAAAACTGTATTATGTGGTAAAATTTGACCGTCCGGATCCGGAACGCGGAATTCCGGATAAACGAGACAAATTATTGTGTAAAAATTCCGTTCCCAATAAAAATCGACCGGAAAGTGAAGCGTCCGGATATCTGGCGTCCGGATATCTGAGGCTCCACTGTAGACCTCTTTATAATCAGTTTTAGACTGTAGATTATTTCCCATTTGCTAAATCTTGCTCAGGTTTAACAAAAACGCCTGTATGTAAGGAGTGATGAGATTAAATTTTAAGGTTTATGCCAGCTGGAAAATTTTTAAGTTATTGGTAAAGGTCAAAGAAATGCTTTTCATCCTATAGTCCATTATTCAAGCGCAGCCCTCTGAGATTGTCAATATTTCAATGTTGTCCTGTTCGTGTTCAGAACTACATAATTCTTTTTTTTTCTTTCAAGGACTACCTCCACCAATATTTACCTGGCAGAAAGTTGATCATTGCAAGAAATGTTTTCTTCCATCAAAATGAACACATTTTTGATGATCCAGATGTTATTGGATTCCCAGTGAACTATAGCGAGTAATACTTGTTAAACTCCTTTGAATAAGAGGGGGGGGGGGGGGTACACTGTTTTACCCTTGTGTGTATGTCTGTCTGTCCTAACAAATTTCTTTTGCTACTATAAATCACAGATGATTGAAATTGCATTGACATCTATATAAATGAAAAATACAAAGTTTTTGGTCAGATTTGAAACAGTAATTCAGTCTTACGATTTTGCATATTGCGGTCAAAATGAGACACTAAATTCCATAACATACGTGTGTTACTCCATGTAACAAACCAAACTAATTAAAATTAGATGTTCATAATCCACTACCGCTTCTCAAACACCAGCTTTGAAGGGGACACATGTTTTGGGGGTATTTTGTAATAAAAAAAAAATCATTAGTTAAAATATTGTTCACTTAATCAATATACTAGAATTAAGGTAACTGAAACTGTGTGACTATAAAGTGAACTTGTAAACAAAAAAGAGCCCAACTTTCAATTCTCTCAGTACATACTTTGATTTGTACAATTTTTCTCTTTGCTTTAGGTTTAAGTGGTATGGGACACTTACGATATCATAATGGATGAAAATACATCATATTCAAAACAAAATTACCATTTTGAAATTTTTGTGAAATGAAATAATAATTAACCATGAATTTAATTTCGAATTTATATTACTGTGGAATCATTAAGATTTGTGGGGGCCAATTTTCAAGGATTGCTTACATTTTATTGGTTCGTGGGAACGTAATTTCGTGTATTCTCGTATTCCTACAAATTGAAACATGACTTTATATCACTAATTTATTATTTCATTGAGAATGATAATTCATGAATGAGAGATACCCAAGAATTCCACGAAAATTGAGCCACCATGAAATCTAATGGTTCCACAGTATTACAGTAAAAAATGTAAAAGCCCAGAACAGATTTTGTTCTAATGCATATGACTTAATTGCAGAAAATCACAATTTAAAGGTGTCCCAAAACTCTCCAAAGGACATGAAGCTTTTGAATTGAAAAATATTATTGACATTTTGGTAAACTTGATAAAACCATTACAATTTTTCATGTTTACTCAGTAATTTTCTCAATAAATTAAAAAAATTTACCTTTAGGCCAAAATAAAATTGTTTGTTTGGAATTGCCTTACTTCTCATCGAAATACCCCCGCTGATAAAATTTTATTAGCAAAAAAAAAAAAAACCAAAACTTGTTTTATGTATGGGAATTTTTATTTTTTACCTATTTTTGATAGTTTAACTTCAAGTTTTAATTTTTTTTTTTTAAAAACCTTTCCCTCCCTCCTGGACCAGAAACCTCTAGATGGCAATTCCAAACAAACATTTACTTAAGGATGGCCTTAGTCCTATTTTTCCAAAAGGATTATGTAAAACTTGAATTTCAACAGGTCATCTTTTGTCACGGCAAAATGTTATTATTAATTAAATCTAAACTAATTGCAGTTAATACAAAGTTAGTTCTTGGTCACAAACTGTATAATTTTGTATTCTTTTGTTGTAGTGATGAGCGTAAAAAATCTGCTTCGAGTTTAGATGATTTGTTTTTGCTGTATGCTGCACTTCAATTCAACCAAAGCTGTTATATTGTGACTGGAGATTATATGAGAGATCACATATCTAAATTGAAAGAAAATTTAACTGAACTTTGCTCCAGATGGATTTTGTCCAAGTCTATTAAGACATTTCAGAGAGTCTCACCGAACACTTGGGTAAGTTAGGTACACTGTAAATAAAAAGTGACTTAATAAACAAAGAAAAGGGATAATTTTGATCTTTAAATGCCTTTAAACAACTTATCCTTCATAGCTTTATAATTATTATTTAGGTGTACCCTAGCCTGCTATACATTATGTGTAGCATTGTCTAGTTATCGGGATATGTTGGGTGTGTGCTTTCTTATGTTTTCTTTTCTTTTATATTGCAGGAACTTCCCATTACAGCTAAGCCTTTTGTAAAGACAAAAAAGGGATGGCACATTAGCACTTCAGATAGAATACATTCACCTAGAGTTTGGTGTATCCAGGAATGCAAATAAAATCAAATTATAGTAAACAATCTTGTAATACAGGTAATGCCAATTATTAAATTAGATATCCCAATTTTTTTGTGTTTTTTTTTAATGGAATATATATTTTATTCAATAAATTACAAAACATCTCCGCAGAGATCCTCAGATTTATCGTCACCTGGGGAGCCAGGGGCCCCCTGGATCAGATAAGTTATAGTTTTATACATACAGTTTTATACAGTCTTGTATCAATATTCAACATGGATTTGCCAGGAAATGCATGTATAATATATTTCAAATGTGTAAACAATGACTTTAAAAATGAGTTAGTGGGGGACTCAGAATAAAGTGTCCATAGAGACCCCTACCAGTTATGTTCCAAAGGCTGGGTCACCCTTGGATTATCATTATTATTAGATACATTTTTTTTAAGCTAATAGCTTGCATGATCATTGTTTTAAAAATTGTTTGTAATATCTTATTATTAAATCACACTCAAATATTATTTCATCATAAACTATATTCAATAATAAAATGCATAAAAAATCAATAAACAGAAAAGTTTTATGTGAAACTACTTATATGTTTTAGCAAAGACATAAATAAAAATATTTATTAATATTTGTTTATTTGTTATTTATGTCTCTGGTTTTATTTGGAAAGGTTTTAAGAGGAAGATAATGAAAATCGAGCTCACCTGGGCTGAAAGCTCAAATTACATTTTGTCTGTCGTCCGTCTGTCTATCTGTCTGTAAATTTTTCCTATTTTCAACATCTTATCCACAACCATAGGGTCAATTTTAACCAAACTTGGCACAAGCATCCTTAGGCTTAGGCAAAGGGGATTCATAGTTGTGAAAATTAAGAACCAAGCCCTTTTCCAAGGGGAGATATTTAGGAATTATTGAAATTTGTTGAGAAATTTTCAAAAATCTTCTCAAGAATTATTTGGGCAGGAAAGCTGAAACTTACTTGGAAGCATCCTCAGGTTGTGTAAGTACAAGGTTGTGAAAATCATGATCCCCGGGGTTAGGGTGGGGCCACAATGGTGGGTCGAATTTTTACATAAGAATAAATAGAGTTTTTCTTTAAGAAACTTCTCAGAAACTAATCAGCCAGGAAAGCTTAAATTTGTGTGGAAGTATCCTCGGGTAGTGTAGATTCAAAGATGTGAAAATATTGATCCCTGGGGGTACGGTCGGTCCACAATTGGGGGGGGGGGGGTCAAATTTTTACATGGGAATATATACTAGAATAGTGAATCTTAAAAACCTTCTCAAAAACGGATTGGCCAGAAAAGCTGAAATTTGTGTGGAAGCATCCTCATGTAAGGTATATTCAAGTTTGTTCAAAATAACTTCTGGAGTTATGGTGGGGCCACAATTGGGGGGTGTTGAATTTTTACATGGAATATATAGAGTTAATCTTAAAAAAATTATTTAGGAAGTCAATTGGCAAAAAAAAGCTGAAACTTTCAGTAAAAATCGTCCCTACAAAATTTAAAAGGTACAGGGTGCAGTCGCCACGGCCACCTTTTCTACCGCCTTTTTGTAAAAAAAAATATCTTGTTGATAAGTCTTGACTTAAAACAGAAATGATATGAAAACCTGCAGAAAAAATAACCACTTGGGGAAAATACACTCAAATGCACTCAACAGTTACTGGTACATTAAAACAAGTTTCTTGGTGAAAGTTATAGGAGTCTTTTATTACAAAACTGTTGTCCTTACTACATTTTCTCTTAATTTGGCCCAATCAAAGCTCATACAAACCCCAAAACATAATACTATTTGGTTAAGGGTGTGCAGCACCCTTTGTACAAATATCTAGTTCGCAGGTCAAGGTCATAGAAAACGTTACTGGATCATATTTTCTCCGCCCTAATAGGCTCCTTCCTTCACTTACAGGCTCAGCTTTCCTTTGATCAAGTGTTTTCAGTGACCTTGAACGAAGTTTTTTGTGAGATAAGGTCATAGCAGTACTCTGCATAAAAGCCTTATTTGAACAATATTTTATATCATTTTTACAAATGTTTAGATCATATCTTACATTTAAAGTGTTCAGTTATGGATAAAGTGTATACAGTGACCTTGAACTGATCGAGCTAATAAAGAAAAGATTGAGGTCAAAATATACCTCCATTATATTTATGTGTTACAATTGAAGTTAAAATTAAAGGATTTCTAAACTTATCTATGTGAGAGAGATTGTTGAAGATAAGTTTAGAAATCTTTGATTCAAAAACTTTAAATGTAACAGGTTATCGATTTAAAATTAACAAGCTGCTATGATTGTGTCAATTTTCAGTAGTGTAAAGAATTATATCGGACTGTCCGTGTTGGTATCTCCGCACGTTATTATTAAGTTATTATCTCGGAACTCCAAGAATCGGTTTTCATTGGAATACCATGTACCATTATTTCACCAACTTAAATACAACTTGTTGAACTTTTGTTTCTTTTTGGTTTTTATTCAGCGTATACTTGAGCGAGCGTAACGAATTGAGCTTTTCCCCGAATTCACCATGATATGGATTTTAAGGACTTTTACATTATAATTTACAGTTTACAATACAAATCAAATACAATTACGCTCGTGAAAGTTGGGTAGTACATGTATTTTAGTAGAAAGCCGAGTGGCATCCTACCCGCTCCTGCGTTTTAGGATGTGTTCCCCCTGTGTTCGAAATGTTTTCTTCATCGTTGGTAAGTATGTAATAAATCCAGTGGTGCTCGAATAAAAGTTCACGAGATTTCGCCGAAATTTGTTCAGTTTCGAGCGGAAGTATGAGTGTTCGGATAAAATCCTCAAAATACGTGAGTACTGTTCGTTTTTAGCTCACCTGGATAATTTCCCAGATCCACTATGGCACAATTCTGGTGTGGAATACATATAAAGATACTAAGCGTTTCAGCTGTGAGTTGCCATCCATTACTAAATTTACAACATGATAAAACAGTCTGACAGTAATCATTTTAAAAACGAATTAGTTTGAATTACGGCATTTCATTAAGTCTCAAAAAGTAATGAAAGTATTCATTTAGGCCATACTTTTGATCACTTCAAAGTTAATAACACCCCTTATATACTGTCACTGCATGAACACGAAATTGTAGAAAAATTAGAAAACGTACAGAGATCAGAATTCATATCGATAAGCTTCAACATTCGTATTAATCTAAAAATATTACGACACATTTAGTTTATTTTCAATTTACAATATACATTTAATCTACAGCATTTTAAAAATGTTTCTTTAAAAGATTCTTGTATTTAATGGGTAACAATTAAATGGCAGCTTTTAAATACGAGACAGTAAAATAGTTGACCTTGCATATATGTTTGAAAAAGAATAAGAAATCGCTCTTTGAGAATTAGGAGGTGATAATTTTGCTTGAGGCATGGTCAAATCCAAGAAATCCCAAACGGCGTTATATTAAATTTCAGCAATTGTACGATTTGATACCGGTAATAGAATATTAATTATGCAAATCCTGTTTGCGCCCCAGCAATACGTCATTTGAATTTATTGGACTGTACATTACAAAATTGATTCGTAGTGTTATCAAAGACAAATTAAAGACACTAGAAAATGTAAAAATTCAGTGATATAAAATAAGCTTAATAAATAATGCATGAGTGTTATGAGAATGTATTGGGGCGAAGATGTAGTTTTTTATGAGAATAAAATAGATAAGAAGTTTCTTAAACTTTGTTATCAGACTGTTTTACAAAAAAGAAGTACATGTATACTGATTCTGTTGATTGGAAATATATTTACAAATGTATTATTAGATATTTCTGATAAACGTCTAACATAATTCAATTACAAAATATTGAATAATATTCTTTGTAATATAAGTAAATGAAATAAAGAAACCCATAGTCAATGTAAAATATGCCACAGGAATGAAAATACAAAACATCTAATTTTTGAATGTGATAATGTATTCGAAATATGGACTGCTTTAAATGTTTACCTTAAAATCAATATTATTAAGTGGAAACATGTACTTGTAAGTTTTTTTAATGAACAAAAAATCGTATCATTAAATAGACCCATTTGATTTGTACCAAACAGAATCGATAAATATAAGATGTAATGTCGGTTACATTCCTTATAAGAAACAAATTACAATATTTTGAACAGTGTAAAGGCATCTACTATTTTTATGTCTCAACTCATGCGTAGACTATACATAATTTAGATAATCTACTTCCATATACATGTACGTATATTTTATGTTTTGTTGATGTTATTTCTTTTTCTTATATTTGATATGAAATAATAATAAGATAATTTTTTAATCTTTTTTTTTACAACTAAAACATTTTATCCCAAGAATTATCTCTTAACTTCTTCTTTAAAATAATTTTAATCAAATACAATTTCAGTTATTCAATTATTCATCAAAAATTTAAAAATGAACATGCACGAAATTTTTTTTACAACGATTGATAAGCAAGTTCTACGCAACTTATATTAATATCTCGCTGGCATAGATGTTCGCACGATTGGGTCGTAACTTTGGGAGGAAGCTGGCGTGCCCGGAGAGAACCCACGTGGCGACCGCTATACCCTATCACATACAACCGCTGTCGAACACGAATCGAGAAGCGAGTGCATTGTCCACTACGCTACTTGAACACGTGCATAAATAAGCATAGTAATGCCATGCAATGCCAGCATTACACTAGATTTTGGAGAGTAATGCATTACGTTAACATTACTTGTAATGCTAAATTTGTGGCATTACACATTACTAGCATTACTTTGAAAATATGTAATGCATTGCAATGCATTACCATTATGTTCAACATTACCCCAAGCCTGTAGTCTTGGCAAACTATAGTTTCAAAATACAATTTCAGTTACATAGTTTTTCATCACAGTTTTAAACAGAGGTATTTTCTGATTACAAAGCTAACCGAGTCGAGACATCACCTTTATGAGGCTACCTTTATCATATTATATGTAAATCATTATTAATGATCTTGGATATTCATGGATACTGCAGTGTGGTTTGAAACAATGTTTTTAATCATATGTTAAAATTTGTTAGATAATCATATGTTAATTTCATACAGTATTGCAAGATACAATAATAATCAATACAGTAATATAAAATACAATATTGCATCCAATGATACTATACAATATTTTGTCAAATGAAATATCACATAAAACAATATAATACCGTATCATATTATGAAACAATATGATATTGTTCATAAGACATCGTTTCAAAATATGATGTATATTAAATATTAAACGGTATTGTATTGTGTTATAAATTACAGTAAAACTCAGTTATAGCGAAGTCCTAGGGACTAGTGGGTTTTCTTCGTTATATCTGTAATTCGTTATATCCGTATAACGAACTCGTAATTATGACTATAGCGAATTCATCATATACATGTTTTTTCCACCAGACTGCAGTTTTTGCTAATTGAGGCTTAGAATGAAAATACATAGATCGTCTAATGAAATATTGCGTTTCTCAATATGTTCGGCTATGGTTTCAAGTCTTTATCGTTTTTGAAATCTCGATGCCACAAGCTTTGCGTCGCGGGACAGGAAACGGACAACCGGAAATGAATTTTCAAAAAATGAAAAAAATTGCCTCGAGATATTAATATTTTCTATTATCCCTAAAAATTTAAGGGAAATCTATCCAGCCATCTCTGAGAAATTCTGCCGACAAAAAAAAGAGGGGGGGGGGGGGCCACAACAATCACTATAAGGAAGACCTTACTAATGCAAAGTAGTGGCAGCATTACACTAGATTTTGGAAAGTAAAGCATTACATAGCCATTACTTGTAATGTTAAATTTGTAGCATTACACATTACTAGTATTACTTTGAAAACACGTATTACTAATGCCTTACCATTATATCTAGCATTACCCTTAGCCTGTAGTCTTGGCAAATAGACAAAAACATTATGTCCTCCAATGTTTAGTGGAGTAAAAACAATTTATGAAATAAACTGAAGTAAAAAAGTTCATTCATTTTTATTTTGAATATAAAATTATAGCAAAACAATGCCAGAAACCAAAAAAATCAGAACCCACGTCTACTTTTTTTTCAATGTATGCAATTGCAATTACATGACAACTAACAAATAACCACATATCGGCTAAAATATATATACACGTCAAGAAATCCAGCTCATGACAACAACCTTCAAACTGTGGTCTCATGTAGTAAACACTCTCACATATTGAAAGTGCACATTTCCTTCAAGTAATTAAGTTTACCATCTTTCATCAAAGGGTGATCTATTAATTGTATCATCTATACCATTCCACACAATACAGTACTCCTTCCTAGAAATCTATGATAAACTTATGACAAAAATAAAAACTCAGCATTTTTACATTAGACCATTTTTTATATATGACCTTATACACGACTTCAAGAAGTCAGGGGGGATATTCTTCTGTAAACATGTTTCCTTCCGTTTGAAACTTTATTCTTGAAAGGCTTTTGACAATGATGTTCCCGAAAAATGTATAACTATTACAAAATTTACGGTAATTTTTTTGTAGATATTATTTTATAAATCTTAACAGAGGTGTGCATTTGCTTTGTGTCACGATCAATTGTTTTTGATCACACAATATAATATCATATTATATATAATATAGTATTTTAAATATGATATAATATCATATCACACAATACACAACAGAATTGTAACTTTGAAATCATATTGTATAATATAATATTGTATGATATTTTATCATATTTGACACATAATATAATATTGTATCATACAAAACATTGTTATATTCAGTAGTATATTCTCACTATATTACTCTATATAGACAAATAGTCAGTAATTGTAATATTAGCTCGTCCGAAAAATATTGACTGGTCAATATTTTGTTAATATTGACCGGCTAGGAATAATATCTAGAGAATATCCCTTCTTTTTCAATTAATCACTTCGGATTTGTTGATTCATAAACAATGACGTAAATAACTCTTCCCGACTCCAAAACAAGGTGATGTTATAATAGACAGCCAGTCAAGGCAAGTAAACAACGGATGCGCAATGCGACAGTTTGCCATCATAACGGATATATAAGGATTTGCCAATTACTGCGCAGTAAAATCAGGTAGAACATCTGCATGTCAATTCTTACGGGGGGGGGGGGGGGGGGGGGGGGGGGCGGGCGGAGTATCACCAGTGACCCTTTGATGCTGAGGATATTTGGAAATGAACTTTGCACAAAACTGAATTCGTGAATTCTTTGTCGAGCTGAAAAAATTACGGCGATCTGTTTTCAATTACTTTCTTAAATTTTGGTTTGTTTCTTCATATAACAAAACAAATGTTGACTGTGTTTTAGGGCAACATTGATTATATTAGCCCCCTTTGGACAAAAGTATTGCCCTCCGCTTCGCGTCGGGCAAAATTTCATCCCTCGGGAGCTAATACAATCAATGTTGCCCTCAACCCCAGTCAATATTTGTATAATATCATTTGATACAACATTATATCATATAATATGATACAATATCATGTGATGTAGTCATATTCTATATAAAAAAATATTATACTATACAATAGCATATCATGATACATCTTATATCTTAAAATATAATATATTACAATTTCATGTGATATAATAATATATATTATTTAAACCAATACCACATTATACAATATCATATCATATATTATATTATACAACACTGTATCAAATGATAAATCATTATATAGTACAATATCATATTATACAATATTTTTTCATATATATTACTATACAGAACAATATTATGATACAATATCATATCATAATGACCAATTAAATTGATACAATATCATATTGTATCATATTAATTTTTACAAATGTATAATATGTGATATAATAACTGTATCATATAAAACAAAAGTGCATCATATCATACAATACTATATCCTAAGAAATAAGAATCTTTTTTTATCATTAAACAACAAACACATCTGTGAAGCAGGTCTGAATGAGGATAATGGAGATCAGACTTTGCATCTGAAGCTACCTCTGCGATTCATTTATATTATACTTAAATCAACTATTCAATCTATTATCTATAGAACATGTGACCTGTTCCAAAACACTAAAACTCATCCAACATCTGAAACCTATGCTCAGATTCAGCATCCAAGCCTGCCATGTGCATCAGCATCACTAATAAGATGCATCATCCATTCAAGTTTGGGGAAGTTAGGACTAGTAATAATTAAAATATACCGGGTAATTATTAGAGGGCACCTGCTCCAAAAACTTTAACCAGCTCCAAAAACCTTAACCTCCTCAAGCATCCAAAACCTATGGCTCAGATTCAGCATTCAAGCCTGTCTATTGCATCAGTATCATAAGACGCATAATCTATGCATGTTTGGTGAAGTTATGACCAGTAGTGACTTAGAAAGAAATTGTTATCAAAGGGCACCTGCACTAAAAACTTTAGGCTAACCTGCTCCAAAAACCTTAACCTCCTCCAGCATCTGAAATTTATGGCCAAGATTCAGCATCCAAGTCTTTCAAGTCGATAAATAAGTCCAGATGCATCATCCATGCAAGTTTGGTGAAGATAGGATGAGTAATAACTAAGATATAGGACCTGCAACAAAAACTTCAACCAGGTCCGGACGCCAACGCCAGGGGTATAGCATAAGCTCCCCCGACTTTGTCTCGGTGAGCTAAAAATGGCCTAATGTAAAAATGCTGAGTCTTTCCGATTAATCACTGAGCATAAATGAATGCCACAAAGCTAAAAAAGATTTTCTTTGCATGTGGTAATTCTGCTATAAAATGTTTCCTTTCTCTCAAGGGAAATCAATAATATCTACATGTATTGTATAGACTAATAACTTCTGTGAAACAGCAATTAAATACAAGTGGCAAATCCAAGGCCTGCAGTTTGGTAACACATAAAAATCCTAATTAGGTGTGCTTTGCTTTGTGGAGGGTTTACTACATAGATTAAGATACTTGTATACAAAATGTAATTTAATACCTGCATAAACCCTACTAAAAATATCTGCGCATCATGCATAAAATACCTGAAAATAATGACCAATCTATTATCACTCGGTTCATACTAATACAGAAACTGACTATATAATACACTATCAAAAATATTGAGATGTCAATTAATCAAAAGATACAGAGTATCATATAAAGCATATGAGATTCAAAAAAATATAAAGAAAAGTTTAGTATGACACTGTCTTTTCTGCCAATAAAAAAAAAGTTCCGCAATATAAGACAATGCATATACATGTAATAAGAAAAAAATATTTCATCAAAAAACAAGTCAAACATTGGAGTCGTTACCAGCCTGTTTGTTTTTCTGTTGTAGTGCCCGTTTCCTCTGATTAGCATAAATCCGCAGAAACAAAGCAAGGAAGACGACGAAAATTCCCATAATTCCTATTAGCGTCACAGGATGACCATAAATTACACAAGACAACAAAATGGCAAGACCTTGTCTAATAGTCATGATAATTGTGAAAGTGACAGGTCCAAACTGAGCAATAGTATAAAAAATGAAGAGCTGGCCCCCAGCTGAACATAAACTAAGAACTATTGCGTGAAATATAAAATCTGGGTGTTTGCTCATAAAAGCTAAAGATTCAAAAAATCCTCCTTGTTCTATTAAAGATACACCAGTTAATAGACATGAAAACAGATTGACGCCCGTCATCATTTGTATAGATGATACCCTATAGCGTTTGAAAAGTTCCCCCTGCCAGTTGGATGTAAAGCTGTCAAAGACCATGTAACCAATCAGCAAGAACACGCCAGACACTGTGGTCACACTTCCCTTGTGTCGAGTTACATCTCCACTGGTGAGTAAAAACAAACTCACCCCAACCGAGATCAGCACAGCAGTAATGTACTCATGGTATTCATACTTCTTGTTGGATACAACCTTACCCATAAGCATCACTGGAATAACTTTGGATGCCTTGGCCATAACTTGTGTAGGAAAGCTGACAAACTTTAGTGCCTCATACTGACACCAGCTGCTCATGATGTTGGAAAATGAACTGAATGAGTATTTATAAAGTGGTGTTGTATGTGTTGGTTGAGATTTTAAGGATAACACCACTGAGCCAATGATGAAAGCTAATATTCTGTTAATGAAGACTAAAAACTGGGAGTTTTTGAAGAACTCTCCAGCTGTGTTTTCTGTTCGTCCATATTCTGATGTCATTATTTTCTCCTGAAGCACCCCCCATGTTAAGTAGGAGCCTTGCAGTCCAACCACACAGAACAGCAAAGTCAGACCCCTTCTCAAAGTGGAGTCTTCAGCATCTGCTCTCTTTCCAGGGTTGTCCTCATGTGTGAGAGGCAAAGACTGCTCCTTCCCAAATGCAAAGTTTCTTAAAAGATCTGCCAGAAAACCATGCCCTGTAAATGAACGAGTCGTATCATACTTTTAACTAAGACTCTTACAATATCATTGAAGTTCAAGTCATAAAGGTAAGCCTGATTCATTGTTTTAACTAAACCATGGAGTATTTTTATAACTATTTTTTAAATGCCCTAAGATTCAATTTAGTTAAACTTTTCACTGTTGTATAATTAAATTATTTCAGGGATCTAGTACATCAACCAACGATTGGTTGGTATGAAACTCTATAATCAAACACACCTCCTGTTTCATTGAATTTAATCTTCCTCAAATAATTTATGATAATTGCGCCAGGTACAAACACAGTGGCATAACCCAGCAGATTAATTCCCAAGCGGACAATCCAGAAGTCAACAAGATTGTTGCCAGTTTCTGTAGTGGACTCAGTTCCTAGTACGCATGGAATAATGAAGTTAACCACCACCAAACCGGCACTCCATAGCCCTGCCATTACAGCAGTCCTACAATGGAAACAAGACAAAGTTGGAGGAGTCATATCCATTCATTCAAAATATGCATGTATTTACTGTATACATTTGTACGCTCAAATTCATACCCCTCGTTGAGAAATCATATACATAAATCAGACAAAAAACTGTGAATGAGAGCCCAGATAACACTAAGCAGGCACGTAGTATCGTTTTTGAAAGTGGGAGGGGGGGGGGCAGACTTATCCAAAAAATCTTGAAAAGCAAAAAAAAAAGGGGGGGGGGGGGGGGATTTTGCATTTGGAATATACAAGGGCCAGGAATTACAGGCAGTAAGATGGTAAGATGGGTCTGCTTCACACTTTTGTGCACAAAGTGGACCCCAAAGCAATCCCGAGTAAACCCAAAGTAAACCCTAAGTGGACCTAAAATAAACCCCGAGTTGATGCAAATTTCCAGTAAACCCAAAGTACTGGTAAACCCAGAGTGAACACACAGAGTAAACCCCGATCAGAAGTATACCCCTGAAAGCAGATGCTACATGTGCATTTGGAATATACAAGGGCCAGGAATTACAGGCAGTAAGATGGTAAGATGGGTCTGCTTCACACTTTTGTGCACAAAGTGCATCCAAAAAGCAATCACGAGTAACTAAGTGGACCTAAAATAAACCCCGAGTTGATGCAAATTTTCAAAACGCAGACCCAGAATAAACCCCTAAAGTAAACCTGTTTAAACAATATTTATTTAGTAAATTGCATCATACATATTATAATGATAGTACATAGAACATTGAGAAACAAGCCAAAAGGCTTATGTTAATCTCGCTCTCGAAACCTGGGATTTAGTTCCAGTCTGTTCTGGTGTTCTGTTGGGTCTGATCAGTACTACACTTCGTCCATTGGATTCAAAGAAATAGAAACAAGAGGTCCATGGGCCACAATGCTCACCTGAGGAACAATAGGTATGATAAAATCAGCTTAATGGGGTCATAATACAAATTATCTGGACAATGTACAATGATACATGTAGATCTTGTATAAATATAGTCCATTTTTTCCCCTGGATAATCATTAGTCCCTTTTCTAACAGGATGATTTTTTAGTTATATCACATGTTGAGTATTGCAGTTCTCAAAAAGATCCTTAACAACTGTTTATACATGGGATATAAACCTACATCAAACTCTGAACCTTCTTGTGAGGCAAAAGAATTGTCCTGGGGCCAAAGTCTTAACAATTATAAAGAATCATTTGGCTGATTAGTTTCTGAGAAGAAGATTTTTAAAGATTAACTCTACATATTCCTATGTAAAACTTTGACCCCCCCCCCCATTGTGGCCCCACCCTACTTCTGGCGGTGTCATTATTTTCACAACTTTGAATCTACACTACCTGAGGATGCTTCCACACAAGTTTCAGCTTTCCTGGCTGATTAGTTTTTGAAAAGAGAGAAGAAGATATTTAAAGATTTACCCTATATATTCCTATGTAAAACTTTGACCCCCCCCCCCCATTGAGGCCCCACCCTACCCTCGGGGGTCATGATTTTCACAACTTTGAATCTACACTACCTGAGGATGCTTCCACGCAAGTTTCAGCTTTCCTGGCTGGTTAGTGTTTGAGAAGAAGATTTTTAAGGATTTACTTTATATATTCCTATGTAAAACTTGATCCCCCACGAGGGTGCTTCCATTTTAATTTGAGCTTTCCTGGCCTGATAGGTTTTGAGAATAAGATTTTTTAAGATTTTCTCTATATATTCCTATGTAAAACTTGATCCCCAAATTGTGGCCCCACCCTACCCCGGGGAACTATGATTTGAACAAACTTGAATCTACACTATCTGAGGATGCTTCCACTCAAATTTGAGCTTTCCTGGCCTAATAGTTTTTGAGAAGATTTATAAAGATTTTCTCTATATATTCCTATGTAAAAATTTGATTCCCCATTGTGGCCCCACCCTACCCCCCGGGGTCATGATTTTCACAACTTTGAATATACACTACCTGAGGATGCACCTCAACTTTGAATCTACACACCGTCTGTCTCTGTTTCTCTCACTCTCTCTAAAATTGTTTGATTTTAGTTTATACTAAATAACACGACTACAATAAGTTGACAATGATGCATTGTATGTGTAATTCTTGCTGTGCTTGCCATAACGGTAGCACCGTAAAACACATTAAAAAATCATCATTGAAGTTAAAGTATAAAAGTATCATATACATTGACAAAAATAAAAGAAATTATAATCAGTTTTTATATCAAATTTTAGACAATATTAAAACCATCCAGATCGCTTGAATGTTAAAAGAATAAATATTCATTTTCTGTAATACTCATGATAGAGTTATCTCCCCATAACAAAACATGAAAGTCGATAATGTGTAAATTTTTATTCTAAAGAAAACATTGAATAAATCATTTCACAGAATATCATACTTTGCACAAGAAAAAAAGAAATGATATGCATCTTCTACTTTTCCACATGAACATAAAGGACTATCAATAATTTTGCATCTATATAAATCTTTTTTCAATTTACAATTACAGTGTATGTCAAAGTCTAGTGTGAAATTCCAGTAACGTATGTCTTCATAAGAAAAATATGATTGAGGCTGAGATAAAGAATAAAGAAAACTTTTCTTAAAAGATTTTACTTTTGGCAAGTTTCTAATTTCTATTAAAGATATACCATTCCACAAATCTATGGCTTTTGGAACAATAGATGATTTATGATTTTATGATATGATTGTACATGTACCTAGTTTTAGCTTTTCTTTTTTTCTATCAAGTGTCATGATTCCCACCAGTTTCTTGATATAAAGAGTCTTGCGATGCTATTGAAGTCAACCCTGTAACTATTTTTGCTGCTGCTTGCTGTCATTTTCAAGCATGTCCGAATAGAACATTTCCATGAAATTATGCTGAAGTGTATCCTATGTACATGCATGCAATCTCAAAAAAAAAAAAAAATAATAAAATAAAATGAAGGAAACAGGAATGCCAAAAAAAAAAACCCCAAACACCCCCCTCCCCAATTTCTGTTTTATTATTGTTTTATTATGCAAGTACTTTTAATTAGTCTTAATAAAAATAATTTATATATCACACTGACTGTAATTATGACCTATAGGCCTTTAAACTTAACTATTTCTATTAATTATCTTCGTGTTTATTCATAAATTACAAAACACAAAATTAAAAGCAATAAAAGAGTTACATATATTATAGCTCTCTATAAAGTTGTATTTTATTTTGTTTTTAATTTGCATAATTTACATATTCTTATAATATGATATTAAGACATTGGTGCAAACACGTCATAATCCTTTAAATGGCAGAAAAATTAATACTCGTATTCCGACATTTAACAAAAAGACTGCTTTAATTCATATATTTCCGAATCATAAGCGTCTTGAACTTGTATAGGTAGGTACCAATTTTACCTGCGATGACTTGTTTTCATCCTCTGTATTTATTATTATCACGCGAGCTTCCACGTCGAAAAAAGGAGTCTTTTTTCTACTCCATATGGTGACATTCATATTCAGAGTATACATGTGGTCAACCTGTTACATTTATGTTTGGCACGGGCGTAATCAATCATTAAATTTATATTTACCTGACAATATCCCAGTGGACGGCATACGTGTAACTCGCGTCAAGATGCTCGCACAGAACACTGTAAACTAAGTCCTTGTATTACGGGACTGTGTAATGACCTGATGTGTGTAATGTCCTGATTGACCTGATGAGATACATCTTGTAAAACTAATAATTTAATGTTTTCTCAATAACACTTTCTTTTGTAATCCATCATTTTTTGATATTTTTTACATTATAGGCCTAGACTTATTATTTTGTCAATATTTTTATTAAAAAGGGGTTTATGAGACATTTATTGATTTTCACAGTGTATATGATGAACAAATATATATTCCATTTCGTATTTATTTTTCACATACATGTAAGATGTGTTCATTAGTTCCTATTTGGCTGTATTCAAATTTCAAAATACGGATTTAGTAAATATTTACTGTTTTGTATGGAGTTTATTAATTTTCCTGTGTAATGACCTGATATAGATTGGCCTTAATACAACCTGGTATAGTGTCAAGATTTATACTAGCTTGCCAATCTCTACAAAAAAAAACCCATCAAAACACCCCTGTTTGTATCATTTAAGTACACGCGACCATATAATGAAGGGGGGGGGGGGGGGTCAGGGTTTGAATTTAATTGTTTAGTTCTTATCCAAACAAAGGAGATCTCCATGTTGTGTATATCTTCTGTTCGTTTAGTACCACCTATGGGGGATATTTTATTAATTATGTAATTTGTCGAATATATGAACTTGTGACATGTGAACAGAACAAAGTTTGTAAATTGTGTACTTGTACCATTGCTGAAATACCGTGCGAAGAATATTTTGATTAATGGATTTTTAGGAACACATTTAAGTACTATAGTTATACATGTACATGTGAGAAGCTATGCGGATCAGAAACCATTGATTTGGGAAGATGGTATTTATAGGATGAGACTATTAATTATGGAACATTAAAACATACATTCTCAGATGCAATTGATTGATATTAATAATGCACAGTATTACCGAAACCAACAGGTAGTAAATCGATGACTGTGTTCTCGCCATGGTTGGATCAGTTTGAAATATAATCATTATTTGTATTATATATATGTAATTAATCAGTTACTAAAGTATACTTAATGAAAAATGTAGTAATGAGGGGTAAAAGAAAAAATAATAAGACAGGATGTATAACGTCATTTTATATTCAGTGATCTAAACTGATAAGTAATAGACGAGCCATCCTCTAAATGTTTATTGTACAAGTATCTGCCAGACACTTTTTCCTTACAATTTTATTTGCGTAAAAATATTCCGGACAACCTTGTTGTCTTTTTGGTAGAGCAAGGCCGTAATATGATACTGTCAGATCGATGCGTATCTGCAAATATCGTAATTTAGGTGAAGTCAAGGATGAATTCCATTTTATACTTATCTTTCCTTTTTATAAATGTCTACGTGTAATGTATTTAAAAAAATAATTACTGGACTCGTCCTTCAATGTTAATAATCGAAACAATTGTGCCATCTCGCAATGTATCTGCGTGAGGCCGGTAAAAAAAAGGGAATGTCAGACTATTCGTACATCCAATTAATGTATTACCATTATTATTTACATAACTTTTTGATTTATTGATTTATAGGGTCTCTCCTCCTATGAATGTGCATTATGAATAATATTTTTTGTAGAATATTGTATAACGTTATTAGTAGTAGTGACGTGTGCTTTTGCTTAGATAGAGTGTATGGATATGTTTATAATTATCTACATATATTACAACTGCTTATAATTCATATAAATTTTAGCAAATAAACAATAGAATACAATTTTTAAAAAAGACATACAATACATTTTTAACTGTTTTGTGTAAATTATACAATCATTATGGTTTGTTTCATGACCCCGGGTTCAGAACCTCCATCGACATAGGCTGTCGAAGGACCCTCAAATGCGCTACTGGTGAAGTTATCCCCGAAGTTTGCGATGAAAATAAATCTACATTAAAAGATGTGAAACAAAATTTTGACCAATGTAATTCATAGTTTTCGAAATTTTTAGTTATCAGTTTACAGCTGTAACTTTCAAATCATTTTTAAACCATAACCATTTAGAACTGTTTTAACAAGGTTTGGACTTTGGGCAGTACGTGATAACCTCCGATTTGATGAAGGCGGGGTATATTTATGGTTAACTGTCCAGCTATTGGCTAATATATATGCATACATTAAACCCCATGACACTCGTCCGACTTCATCCAGGGATGTTTATTTCGCTGAAGCAGCCTCAGTTTCACACAGCAGAGCAACGATTTTGACAATCTATGAATATTAATGAGGTTCTCTTAGCGAATTAGAAGAAAGGAGGTCAATGTTTGACAGCTTGATTTGATGAGCAAACTAATAGTAACATCCCACCGAAAGTCCAAGCTCCTGTTAAAACGGTTCTAGTTCATTTTTTTCTCCCCAGGGGTTTGTTATCTGAATATCGTGTTTACAAAATAACACGTTTCAATATGCGCTGACTGATTCGATGTCTTTGACAGGTGGTCTTCTGGGGAAAACGACTCGTAACCTCCTTGTGCCCCATTTTACCTTTTAAATTAAATACGAAACTACAGATGGTCATATATATTTCAATTCGACAGTTGTTCAGGTTTTTTTATGTTGAATATATCATTCGTACATTTATCTTTTCTTTTTGCGGAAATACTTACTTTGCATCATCTCTAATTCAGAAATATTTGTCATTCCAAACAATGGCTTAAAAGAGCTAGCTCCGTATAAACAGGGGAAGAAAAGCTAACTCATTCCTACCATTCATTGTCGAGTTTTTATTTGGTCTCTACAAAGTCTTTGGTGCATATTAACATAATGTCCCGAGGAAGTAGTGCAGGCTTTGATAGACACATTACTATATTTTCACCGGAGGGAAGACTTTATCAAGTTGGTAAGTAAATTAAATATACATATATTTACTTTAACATTATAACTCGAATTTTCTCCACCGGCTGGTAAGAAAACAAAATTTTGATGAACATGTGGTACATAAATAAATGTATTAAATTTTATATTTGATGAAATTAAACAAATTATTCCATTATTACATTTCCCCCCACAGAATATGCTTTTAAAGCAATAAATCAAGGTGGACTTACTTCAGTAGCAATCAGAGGAAAGGACTGTGCTGTGGTGGTAACACAGAAAAAAGTGCCTGTAAGTATTTTTAAAATTACATTTTACATTTGTAATAATATGATGTCCATGAAGCCCTCTACCAAATTTGTGAAATTCATGACCCCTGTGTCAGGGGTTCTGGCTCTATGGTGGGGCCAATATGGTCATTTAGTAAAAATGTATTAAATCTTAAAAAATCTTCTTCTTTAATTACTCCCAAACGTGTGGGCAAAAAACTGAATACATGGTTATGATGTCCACTAACTCCTCTACATACATTGTGAAATTCATGGCCCCTGGGTCAGGGGTTCAGGACATGGGGGGGGGGGGGGCAATATTATAGTGTTAATGCATATAATGTTTTAAAATCTTCTTCTCTATTCTCACACATCTGTATGAAAAACTGACTTCATAATTATGTTTACCAGGAAGTCCTCTTCTAAAATTTTAAATTTCATGTCCCCTGGAGTGTTGGTTTTGACTCTAGGGCAGGGCCAAAATGGATGTATAGGTGTTAATGCATATAATGTTAAAGAATTATCTTCTTTACTCCCACACACCTGAAAGGAAAACTGAATTCATAATTTTGTAGACCAGATCTTTAAGTTTTTCTCCAAAATAAGAATGCTGGAGAAAACGTACCCAGGAGAAAATGTACCCAATTTATAGGGTACATTTTCTCTTGGAGAAAATGTACCCGGGTACGTTTTCTCCAAGAGAAAACGTACCCTATGAAAATAATAAATAATGGTTTTCAGATGTTCCTAAATGAAACAAAATAAAATATACAGGTACCATGCATGAACATCTGTTGCTGTTGTTCTTTAATGCATACAATAATTTGTAACATACACATACATGAACATGGCCTGAGCATTTTAGTTAGTCGACAATTAATCCACCATAAACGGAACCGTTAAATAATTAGTTTTTATTGCAATCTCATTTGGAGAACTAAATGATGAGTATCTGAAGAAGTCGATATCGCGTTTTTTAAAACATTTTTTTAAAATTATCTATAAAACAAAGTTGCTTTAATAAAAGTCCAAGTCTTTTAAATATTTGTTTGATTCATATATATGGAAAGTATAACGAGATGTAACATTGAACAGTCAATTTGCTTCCGACGCCACTGACATGTATAATGTGTGGAGAGTGAATATTTTTACCTCTTGCGCGATGAGGCAATACATAATATTTCATAATAATAACTGCTCAGGTATTTAATTGATTACCACTATAATTAAAATCAGGGGATCTCGCATAGAGACACTCAAATCGGTAAGGCTACCGATAAATGGATAATTAGAAGAAGTAGGCTGATAACACTTTATGTCAGGTTTTTTGCTAAGATATACCTAACCATTAGAAACATAGGATGATAAAGGGTTCAGCCCCCCCACTTTTTCTCGCCGGAAAGATAATTGTTCCAAAATTTACGTTGTAACCACAGGGGCCAAGCCCGTTTTAACATTAATTTCAATGTAACCATAAATAAAGAAAGGGGTCGAACTCCGACCCAGATAAAAAACTACCAGCTCGCTTCAAAAGCCTAATAAATCAATTATTTTTTACAACACTTGCAATATGCATATTTTTTTCAGAAAAGTAATGTCTAAGATACACTCATGCCGAATATCAAGTTGATGGGTCTTAAAATAGCGGAGATATACGTCATTATTCTCTCGAAGTCGCCAGTTTATTTTTACTCTGACATTTACCGGTCCAGGGCTCACGATGGGATTTTGCCTATGACAGCAGCAGTAATGCAACAAGCCGAGAAAAATTCGCACTAATCTTTTAAAATCTCACATCAAACGCACGCTATTTACATCCTTAAATTCCGATAAAATTCCGTAAATGCTCTCCAAACTGAACTTTTATTCTGCAGCCACATCAACTTCTGACCAGACCGGCCATTGTGATAGAAAATGTTTAAACTCAGTTTCATTGGTTAATATTCCTGATGGTCCAATCAGAATCAGTCTTTCTCGAAGACGTCAAAATGGACGGGTCCGCCAAGGGTTTATGGGGAGCAAAGTGGACCGAAAACCCTTGGCTAGCAAAGATGACCACCTCCCTGCCTGAAATCTTTCAAAAAGAACTATGAAACCTATTATTTTGGGTATCAGGAGAAAACATACCCGGGAGAAAACGTACCCAGGAGAAAACGTACCCAATCTCTAGGGTACGTTTTCTCCAGGAGAAAACGTACCCTATGAAAGTCATAATTATACTTATTAATATTTTTTAAATATTTTTAAATAATTTTCAAATGCTACTTTTATGCATATTTCAATGCATAGCACTGGCGTCGGAAGCAAATTCAAAGTGGGGGGGGGGGGGGGGGGGGCTAGACTAATCCTCAAAAATATTGAGAAAAAAGTAATTCCCAAAATCATGGGAATCCTAATTTGGGGGGATACATATACTTCAAAAAGAAAAAAAACTTACTTACCCAAATTTTTTCCCCCAAAAATCATGAAATTCGTAAACCGTTGGGGGGGGGGGGGGGGGGGGGGGGGGGGCTAGTATGCTTCAGAATCCAACTTCTTAATGTTACAACCACAGGGGCCAAGCCCGTTTTAACATTAATTTCAATGTAACCATAAATAAAGAAAGGGGTCGAACTCTGACCCAGATAAAAAAAACACTACCAGCTCGCTTCGAAAGCCTAATAAATCAATTATTTATATAATATATAAAAAATATTAATTAGTATAATTATGATTTTCATAGGGTACGTTTTCTCCTGGAGAAAACGTACCCTAGAGATTGGGTACGTTTTCTCCTGGGTACGTTTTCTCCCGGGTATGTTTTACCGAATGTTTTACCAAAGATCACACATGTGTTTTCTTTTAAAGTTTATATTTACAAGCACTGCGATTTGATCAGCTACTCGCAGCTGCAGCCAATCATAAAACAGAGCTTGTCACCGAGTTTTTGTAATGAAATCAGCCAAGGGTTTATGTGGAGCAAAGTGGACTGAAAACCCTTGGCTAGCGAAGATGGGAGGTGGTCGTCATTACAAATTTATAATTTTTCTACTTCAGAATGAAACCTAACTAAATGCATATATGACACTCCTCGACAAGTTTGTGTATGGGTTATATGCTACTCAGGTGACCGTCAAGGCCAATTGGCCTCTTGTTCAAAATATAACATGACCTAGCTCTTTTATGGACTACCCAATTTCTTTTCTAGACTTCTGAGCAAGATTTAAAAACTACTCTGAAATAAATTTTTCTTTTAGGATAAGTTATTGGATGCAGACACAGTAACTCATCTCTTTCAACTGACAGAAAACCTGGGATGTGTTATGACCGGCATGGTTGGTAAGTAAAACACCAGATTAATAAGAGGCTTTCTCGATGAATCAAGATGATTTCAAAATGATCTGTTAGATCCAATCATTGCACTGAGCTGAAAGCTCAAGTGAGCTTTTGTGATCATTTTTTTTTTGGCGCCCATCTGTCCAGCATCCATCTGTTCATCTACAAACTTTCCACATTTTAAGCTCACCTGAGCTGAAAGCTCAGGTGAGCTTTTCTGATCAAAATTTGTCCGTTGTCTGTCGTGGTTATCGTTGGCGTTGACGTTGTTGTAAACTTTTCACATTTTCATCTTCTTCTCCTGAACCACTTGGCAGATTTCAACCAAACTTGGCACAAAGCATTACTGGGTGAAAGGGATTCAAGTTTGTTCAAATGAAGGGCCACACCCTCTTTGAAGGGGAGATAATTTAGAATATTGAAATTTTTTTGGTATTTTTCAAAAACCTTCTTCTCAAAAACTGTTAGACCAGAAAAGCTGTTACTTTTATGGAAGCATCATCAGGTAGTGTAGATTCAAGTTTGTTCAAATCATGGTCCCCTGGGGTAGGCTTGGGCCACAATGGATGGATTTTTACATAAGAATGTGTAGAGAAAATCTTTAAAAATCTTCTTATCAAAAACTACTGTAATGTCGCATGTATAACAATATATTCCTATCGATATTTCTGTGGCATTGATGACAATAAATTTTAAAAAAAGAATATGACACTAATTTGTGGATTTTGATACAACCAGATAAATAAGTTGGAAAATATTGTAATGAACCAATTAGCAATTCTGCAATTGGTTGCCATCCCTAATGTTTTCAGATTAACTGCTGTTTAATTTCATTTTATTTTAATGGCTACTGTACACTCTGGCCAATGTTGCCCTTATTATTATGGTAGCAAACATTGAATATTAAATATGTAACTGTGTGCCTACAATGCTAACTTGTGAGTCAAAATAAGCTTTGCTTTCAGTACTTTTAATACTTTTTAGCTCACCTGAACCGAAGGTTCAAGTGAGCTTTGCTGATCACCCATTGTCCGTCGTCCGTCCGTCCGTCCGTCCGTCCGTCTGTCCGTCCGTCTGTAAACTTTTCACATTTTTGACTTCTTCTCAAAAACCTCTGGGCCAAATTTAACCAAACTTGGTACAAAGCATCCTTATGAAAAGGGGATTGTAAATTGTTAAAATAAAGGGTACAACCCTTTTTAAAGGGGAGATAATTACGAAACAGTGAAAATAGGGTGCATGTCTTTAAAAATCTTCTTCTCAAGAACCACTGCACCAGAAATGTCAATATTTACACAGAAGCATGTATATATAGTGAAGATTCTAAATTGTAAAAATCGTGACCCCCGGACCAAAACTGGGGCCCCAGGCGGGGTTCAAAATTTAACATGGAAATACATTGAAAAAATGTTTAAAAATCTTCTTCTCAAGAACCACTGCACCAGAAATGTCAATATTTACACAAAAGCTTGTATCTATAGTGAAGATTCTAAATTGTAAAAATTGTGACCCCCGGACCAAAACTGGGGCCCCAGGCGGGGTTCAAAGTTTAACATGATAATACATTGGAAAAATGTTTAAAAATCTTCTTCTCAAGAACCACTGTACCAGAAATGCCAACATTTACACAAAAGCTTGTATATATAGTGAAGATTCTAAATTGTAAAAATCGTGACCCCGGGACCAAAACTGGGGCCCCAGGCGGGGCTCAAAATTTAACATGGAAATACGTAGGAAAAATCTTTAAAAATCAACTTCACAAGACCCACTGCACCAGAAATGCCAACATTTACACAAAAGCTTGTATATATAGTGAAGATTCTAAATTATAAAAATCGTGACCCCCGGACAAAAACTGGGGCCCCAGGCGGGGTTCAAAGTTTAACATAGAACTCCAAAGGATAAATGTTTAAAAATCTTCATATCAAGAACCACTACACCAGAAATATTCAAACAAAAGCTTTTATATATAGTGAAAATTCTAAATTGTAAAAATTGTGACTCTCGGACCAAAACCGGGGCCCCAGGCGGGGTTCAAAGTTTAACATAAAAATCCATAGGATAAAAGTTTAAAAATTTCCTTCTCAAAAACCACTGCACCAGAAATGCCAACATTTACACAAAAACTTGTATATAAAGTGAAGATTCTAAATTATAAAAATCGTGACCCTCAGACCGAAACTGAGGCTCCAGGCGGGGTTCAAATTTTAACATAGAAATCCATAGGATAAATGTTTAAATTGTGACCCCCGGACCAAAACTGGGGCCCCAGGCGGGGTTCAAAGTTTTACATATATAAGAAAAATGTTTAAAAATCTTCTTCTCAAGAACTACAATGCAACAGTTTGGGATATCACTATGCATACATCCTTGATAATTGTAGATTCTAAAGTGTTAAAATCACGACCCTGGGGGTAATACTGGGGCATCAAGAGGGGTTCAACGTTTAACATAGATATATATATATATATTTATGAAACATAAAAAAAAATCTTTTCGAGAACTACAATGTCATACTTTGTGAGATTACTTTACTTGGATCTTCAAATAGTGAAAACTTTAAATTATAGAAGCGATCTAATACTGGAGCCCCAGGAGAAGGGGTTCAATGTTTCACATAGAAAGATAGGAGGGAACATGTTTAAAAATCTTATGGAGGAGAACTACAATGCTTCAATTTGTGAGATTACTATGCAAGCATTCTCAAATTGTAAAGTTTCTAAATTGTGGAAGCCGTGACCCCAAGACTAATATTGGGGCCCAAGAAGGGGATCAAAATTAACATAGATATATACAGGGAACATGTTTAAAAATCTTCTTCTCAAGAACTACAGTGCAACAGTTTGTGAGATTACTATGCAAGCATCATTGGCTATTGTAGATTCTAAATTGGTAGAATCGTGACCCCCGGACTAATACTGGGGCCCCAAGACCCCCAGACCAATACTTAGGCCCCAAGAGGGGTTCAAAGTTTAACATAGAAATATATATGGAGAATGTTTTAAAATTTTCTTCTTGAGAACTACAATGCTACACTTTGTGAGATTACAATGCAAGGATCCTCAAATAGTGTAGTTGTTAAAGCCAACCATAAACCCAGAAAGGGGTTCAAAGTTTAAAATAGAAATAATATACATGTATGCTACGAAATAGAATGTTACAAGGAACTGTTGTTCAGGTGAGCGATGTGGCCCATGGGCCTCTTGTATTTATTTTGTTAATCTTTCCCTACAAATGTCCTTCTTTATCCCTTTAATAAATGAAATAGTAAGTGATATGCAAATTACTGGGTATTGTGGGTCCAGTTCTAATGACAGAAAATTCAATATGTCTAAGGGAGCAGACGTTTAAATTTTCTCTTCGCCCAAGTGTTGTTTGAACTGGCAGTGTATTATCACTTAATATATATATTTTTTATCTGTTTTGTACTTTATATGTATTGATTTGTCTGTTATTACAATATATTTGAACTTAAAATGTATTTCTAAGATAATTAATACTTGATGTAAACATAGATTTAAAACTTGAAAAATATTTCGAGTACTGCAAAATTGAATTTGGCAGAAAACGTGATATGGAAAAAACGAAAAGCCTTTACATATAATTGTCAGACATTTTATAGTAAAAAGAATAAAAAGTCATGAAGACATAAATATTTTTGGATTTTATATCACATTCTAATGATTCAAAAAAAAAAATTATGATGAATAGATGTGTCGTTCTTTGTGATTACTGAGTGTAATGTGTTGTTTGTTTTTTTTATAGCTGACAGTAGGTCTCAGGTGCAGCGAGCCAGGTATGAAGCAGCAAAATGGAAATATAATTATGGTTATGAAATCCCAGTGGATGTTCTATGTAAAAGGATTGCTGACATATCTCAAGTCTATACACAAAGTGCAGAAATGAGGCCACTTGGGTGCAGTACGTGACTTTTCAGTACACTGTATATAATATCATATACATTTGTATTTATATGAAATACTAATAAACTGTATTTTTTTTTTCAATTATTTAGTTTTTATTCATCAGAATAGTTGATAGAAATCTGAATGAAATTCAAACTGTTTGGCATAATACATACTTATAAATGTTCTTGCTATTGTAGGTATGATTATGGTAGGATTTGATGCAGAGTATGGACCTCAGGTATTTAAAGCAGACCCTGCAGGCTACTTCTCGGGTTACAAAGCCACAGCAGCTGGAGTCAAACAGCTAGAAGCCAACAGCTTTCTGGAAAAGAAAATCAAGAAAAAGCAAGACTTTACGTACAATGAAGCTGTGGAGGTAAGAGAATCTTAGTAATTTTTTAAAAAACTTCTGTAAAAGCATGGAGAAACAGGTGCACAGTAAAAAAGCAAATTCGATTACGAAATCATAAAAAATTTTGATATTTTTTCCATTGAATCATTGTGCAAAAATTATAATAGTATGCATAAAGTGTTGTGCTGCTGGCTTGTTGTATTTGGAAAACCTAAAATGATATGTTATACAGGATTATACTGTCACCAATATTTTAACATTGAACTGAATAAGTTCTAGATATATTACATGTACATATGTTCCAGAATTATTATATCTTATATGATATAATGGTTATAAATGATCTCCTTAAGATTTAAAGGAAGTGACATTTATTTGGTATATATTAGTGTATGGATTTGAAAAGAAATTTGGTCTTTTACCATTTTGATCTAATTTGGATTGGACAATTCTCTGTAATACATACTACATTACCATCAGGTATTTATCTCTAAAATCTGTCCTGTTGAAGAAAAATTCATCAAACTTGAATAAAGCACATTGATTATAAATCATTATAAATCAAACACAGACTTCAGTAAATCAGACAGTTGACTGTTTACCTGCGCAAATTAAGCAAAATCTGATGTACATGTATTAACAGAGTACAATGTACTAAAATACAATTAATTCTATCGGTAATTCGGTATGATCTTTCGAGTAATGGTTGATTAATGCTGTGTGTTTTGTTGAGATGCTCAGCATTTTCAGTTTATTCAGCTTAAACAGAGTTTAATATTGCTGACAGAAATATGTAGGTATATATATGATTCATTTTGAAAAATAAATTGTCCTCTGTAATTGTTATAGTACATGTTTCTTATGTTTAATTGTTTACAATTTCTATTTGAGTGTTAAGTTTCGAAATTATAAGCAAGATACAGAGCTTTGCTCACAATTCTATTTTTGTACACAGATCTGAGACCATTTTTTTTTTGCTTCCATTTTAAGTGCTGAATAGGAAATACCAAGTTAAAAATCTTAAGCTGAATGTAATAAACTCGTGAACAAAATATAACTCAAACCTAGCAAAATTATGAGCTCTGTATCTTGCATATAATGATTGACGCTGAAATTTCGATTGATCATCAGAAATGTCTCGCTTAACGTTATATACTTGTACAAATATAATTAAAGGATGATATGCTGTAACTACTCTCTGGGGCCCCTTCTTTATACAATGAACAATATGAAATCTAAGTCAATTTTTGATAGTTTTTCAGACACGAGTAAATAAAAACAACACCGTTAAAACAGTTTCCATAGTTCTGACACATCTATACTACTATATTAAAATAATAGATTCGAATTTTTTAGCTTTAATACCGAGAAATCGGAAGAGTACTATCTTTTGTTTTATATATTTTAAACAATATTGGTACTTGAAGATTACCAATTTGTTTTTATTTTTTCTCAATCAAGCTTCGCTAATTAATAATCAACGAAAATTCCTTTAAAAAATCCGGATATCATCTGAATTTTTTGGATTTTACAATCTTGCGCATGCGCATTATATTCACGCTTATCTTTTATTTCTACAATATCACATTTGCATGGATAAACTCAGAAACGATAATACAAATACACGTAAATCATTGAAAATTTGTCATATATTCTATTTATCAAAGGAAATACGGGAGATAACTCTAACTCAGTGCATTTAATACGAAAAACCACGAGAGTTCGAATGTCAGCATGGTGTGTAAATTCGAAGCGAGCAAACGTTGGTGAAAAAAGTGTTTACACTGTAATTCTTCATTAATGTGAATTAAAGATTTGATGAAAGGTACATGTATCTACAACCTCAAAATGGTTTGTTATGAATAATTTAACTGTTATTTTCAATATAGCTTCATTAATTTAATCCAAAATCGTTTTAGAGCAATCCTGTAATTTTTTGCTACTTTACGGGGTATCAGGAGAAAACGTAACCAATCTCTAGGGTACGTTTCTAACTCTATGAAAATCATAATTATACTACTTAATAGTTTTTAATACTTTTTTATACTATTTTGCAAATATTATGTATTGCCTCCCGGCCCAGATGTTTATTGTATATTTTATTTTGTTTCATTTAAGAATATCTATGAAAACCATTATATATTATTTTCATAGGGTACGTTTCTCTTGGAGAGTACGTTTTCTCCAGCATTCCGGCCATTACGGGTATATGGGAGGCATTTTAACTGTTGTGAAGGTCTGTTCCGAGACACGGTTATTCTAATTAAGCAGAGTGTAGTGAAATTAATAGCATTATTGTAGACTGAAAGCTTGGTTATGTAAATGTCAACAATACGGTGTGTCGATGATCGATTTCGTAAATTTCCGATATCATATGCAATGTCAACCCGTGCACGCACGGGTCAAAGTCTAGTTTCTGTTATGGGGATAAAGGCATTATCGCTATTCCTAAGAAAAATTACAGCGGAAAGTCATCCTGGTTTGTAGCCATTTGTTGTTTTTGAATAAAGATGAAAATAATGGGTGGGCCTTAGTAAAAAAGAGTGATATGCCTGTCAATACATTGATTTTTTATAGCTCTTTAACATGTCACGTGACAACATTTTTCCAGTGTATTTATCAAGCGCGAGTAAGGTTATAAAAGTCACATGAGTTTAGGCTATGTCATTTAATTATAATGGGGAAGTCAAATTAATTTTTGAATGTTTTAACTTGAGGAATTGAGCGCATTGAGGTACAATTTTCTTCTTCACATGTAACTATTATAATATATTTTTATGCCCCCCTTCGAAGAAAGGAGGGCATATTGCTTTGCTGCTGTCGGTCGGTCGATCTGTCGGTCGGTCCACCAACAGTTTCCGTTCATTTTCTTCGCAGAGGATGAACATATTGAAATGAAATTTGGTTTACAGGTTTATCATGATTATATCTAGGTCAAGTTTAATATTGGGTACGATTAAACAATTTTCGACAGAGTTATGGCCCTTGGACAACGAAAAGTTCCAGTTATTTGCAGTTTCTGCTCATTTTCTTCGCAGAGGGTGCACATATTGATATGAAATTTGGTATACAGGTTTATCTAGATAATGTCTAAGTCAAGTTTGATTTTGGGTATGATTGAGCAATTTTTACGACAGAGTTATACCCCTTGGACTTAAAAAATTCAAGTAAATTGCAGTTTACGTTTATTTCCTTTGTGGATGTTTCCAAGGGAGGGGGGTATAAGTGTTTCACAAACATCTCTTGTTTTTTAAAAAATACAATAACTAGTGAGTAGTTGAGGAAGAAAATGTACCTATATACTTTCATATATTTTGATTGCTTTATAAAGTGGGGGAAGAGGGGGAAGGAGAACAATAATATAGGGAATTGGAAGTTAACAGTGTACCCCTTCCAAATGTTAAGTTTTATATCTTGCGTAGGACTTGCATAGTATTGCATAAAGGTACAATGTCAAAGATTACGTGTATGTAAAAAAAAGTGTAAAATTTGAATACTTTACAATATTTATTATTTGTTATTCTACTGAGGGGCCATATTGCACAGTATCTTTTGAACATTTAAAGTCATTGTTGCTCAGGTGAGCGATGTAGCCCCATTGGCCTCTTGTTTACATTATTGCATTAATAAACATTGTATCTTATACTGTATATTATGATATTATATTGAACATATGATTATCATACAATTTTTAACATATGATATACGATATTGTGTCATACCAGTATCCGTGAATTTCCAAGATCATTAACTATGATTTTCATATGATATGATAAAGGTGGTCTCATAAAGGTACTGCCTCATAAAGGTGATGTCTCGGTGAGCTTTGTAATCTGTGATTACCTATGTTTTCCTTGGAGAGGATATCAACATGTCTTGTAATTAATGTGATCATTGGAATTGGCTTCTTTTCGTCATTTAAAGTAAGCACATGCTTGAAATCTTATCATTCATCAGACTTAAAAAAAGCAATTGTATTATCCCTGATTCAAGTCACATGTTAATTTCAAACCGTACAAGATTATTGGACCATTATAGCTACCAAAATGGTTATCTATCAAAACAACAAAACATATTTTAAGTTTTAATGAAAGGGGTAGATTTCTAATAAAAGCAGTAGGTGGGAGACAGAGTAGGAAGAGAATGGTTGCCAAACCAGGATAAAGACTATAGTAAACCCCCACCCCACCCAGTTTCAACTGGAGGGACTAATAATGATGTGATAGTAAAAATACCGGTAATGAAATTCCTTAAAGACAGTCACTTCAGCTTGTACTTAAATCACTTTGAATTATGTTACCTGTACATATTTAATCTAGATGGCCTTTGAAGATGTGAGCATTATGAACTGTTGTGTACACGAGACTTCATCATCTGCTGATGCCTTTTGTAACCTGACTTGTTGTATTTTCTGTTACAGGTGGCCATAACCTGCCTATCCACAGTCCTGTCTGCTGACTTCAAGTCATCCGAGATAGAAGTGGGCGTGGTCACTGCAGAGAACCCTCACTTTAAGTAGGTTACAGTGCTCAAATAACTGGCATTCTATACAAACCCACACTGTAAGTCAGGTCCAGTACAATCCCCAGATCTAGCTATATACAGCCTACTCCGGATATATTGAAATTCAGGGGACCATACAAATTATTTCAATTTATCCGTATTTCAATATAAGCGAAATTGACTGACATGAAGCCGCCATTTTTTAAAGCTCAATCCCGATGTAAGCATAGAAAACCAAACCCGAACAAATTATTAGATCATCATTTATCTATTACAATAAACGGATTACATAGAACATTAGTCCTTGAAAGTTTGATTAAAATTATATCCGAAAGTTTTGTAAGTTTCGTTTTGTTGCTATCTTAAACCTCATCATAATCTCGGATCGCATTCTTTTACGTTTTAGAAAAACGTTAGAGAAAAATCACAACACTCAAACGCTTCAAATATTGCTGAACGCTGCTTGTATATCATCGTAAGTGTACACGCGATAATCTCAAAATCCTTAGCTATTTCGAATTAAGGCTTTGTTCTTTCATCAATAGCCATAACTAGTTTGTATTTAGCGTCCAGAGATAAGGTATTTCTTTTCCGTGGGGTTTCCATATTACGTCTAGCCTCAATACATCCGTATTCGTAAAAAACAAAAAAAATTAAACAGTGAATAAATTTTAATTTTTAATAAAAGTATAAAAACACACATGAAGAGAACTTATCAATTCACACCTTTTAATATCAACCGGTCAGTCTGGCATAATTACTGTCACCAACCGTGACGACAGCCGCCATGCAGGGAGAACTTCAAAATAACCGTTATAAAAACAACTAATAATCACCTTTGGGGACCGATCAGTGGCTTCAATATAAGCGATATTTCAAAATAACCGATTTCATTATATCCGTGGAATCAATGCAAAGAATATATTATCAAAACCGATTTGGTTTGACTTTTCCTATAGCGTCACGATCATTTCTGTCAGCTACGTCATGCATAAATTATACACGCCGCCGGTGTGAAAACTATATGATTGGTTAACTCCTATTTTTAGGCCGAGTTATCAGTATACGCTTATGCAATGCCAGAGCTGAAGGATTTCTCAGAACAGTTTATTTCCCCCCAATATTATTCATTCAAAATCGACTATCCCGTATGTTTAAATTCTGTGCTAAACTCTCTCTCTCTCTCTCTCTCTCTCTCTCTCTCTCTCTCTCTCTCTCTGTGTAAACGGGCGTTAAACCATAGCCTCAAGCTACGGTCCAGAGAACGGCGTTATAAAAATTATAATATTTAAAAGTTGCATGTGCTAAGCGTTCATTTCATGTAAATACCGTAAATGTATAATGCACATGTATTACCTATCAACTTGCCAGTCAAATTGATAGGTATGAATTCCTCGATTTCTACACCTTTCGATCGGCAATCGACAGTCAATAAAAGTATTGAACGATGGGGTGAAAGAACGAGACGGAAGTGGAGAGTGCAAGGAGGTTTGTACATGTGCGTCTTCATTAGGCAAGTGTCCGATTCGTTTCTCTTCTGTTGCCCTATCACTTTCGGTGTAAATATCCACAAACCATTTACTGCAGATTTCTTTATTTTACAGAGCTACAGCTATTATATGTTATGTACCGTATGTATTGTTTTATCACAAGTGTACACTTTCGAAAAATAGCCCAATTTCGACAGTCACGAGTACCCATGTGAATTTTTCATTCTCTGATATGTTGTTGTTCTGTCCGTGCATAATTTAGTCTTAGTTAACCAGCAGCCAATCAGCGGTAAGCTGAATCCACCAATAAAAAAACTGTGGTTAAGGTGCGGCTATTGTTTATGTATGACGTAGCTGAAAAAGTTGAACGCGACGCGATCGGAAAAGTCAAACCAAATCGGTTTTAGTAATAAGAGGCAACAACTGGGGATTTATTTCTATTTCAAAATAAGCGGAATTTCAAAATAAGCGAGTTCAATATAAGTGGAGTAAGCTGTAGCTTGAATAACTTTATGAAGCTATTCAATGTAGCTTCATTTAGTTATTTTGTCATAAATTTTTCTTTAATGTGTAATTTTCAGAAAATCGCATTTGAGTGCAGTGTTGAACTGTTCTGTAAATAAAGCATGTAAGGGTTACTGATACAATTGTGTCTCCTTATAAGAGACTTTGCACTAACAGTTCTAAAAGTTTTGGGGCAATTGATTCATGACCACACAGTTACTTCTTGAATAAAATATAAAGGACGTCAGTTATGGTATAAACAAGATGATTGGTAATAATTAAGCATATTGAGAAGAAATCATTCTTATCCATGCCTCATTGCACACAAAAGGGTGGACAGTTACCCAAACAGTGGAAATATATTGTTTGCTTAAAAGTGCTCAAAATCTGCAATGTTAAAACTATCTTTATTTAATGTTAAGTTTCAATGGTCAATGGTGCAAATATGAGAAGCAAGTTAATTGCAATTTTTTGTCTATTTCTTATAGTAAATATTTTCTTCAAAAACTGAATATAAATAGCTTTATCAAGCTATTTTGAATAGCTTAATAAAGCTATATAGCTAAATCAAGAGATTGTACTGGACCTGTAAGTAGTGTACAGTGCTCATATTACAATATACTAGCTTTTTGTCCAAACCTGCACATTAAGTTGCTTGCAGTGCTCAAATAACTGTCATTCTATACAAACCCACACTTTAAAACTGATCATTGCTCATGAATAGGCTGCGTCACACAGGTATACGTATAAACCCTTCAATTTCGTTTCACCTGATAGCTCCTTTTTTTTTGTGCATTTTCTGTTTGAAAATAATTAACCTCTATTATTGATGTAAGTATTTTCTCCTGGCATGGAAAAAGTGCCTAAAAAATTGACAATTTCATTGCAACCCAGTAACATAATGCAAGATGTATGTTCACACAGATGAGACCTATACAGCAAAATACCCTTAATTGTTAAGAGGTCTGGGGCTTATATAGGGGTTGTAGGGATATTAGGGGTGAAAGAGAAATACGGCTTACAATGCCTTTTTGAGTACTGTTCAGTTTTAAATAGGTAGCTTGTTTTGTGAATCAAAACATAACGGTATATACGTTATCTATATTATTTTAAAGCAAAACAGCCCACTTAAGAGAAATAGATGATTAGGCCAAAAAAAAAAAAATAAGGATTGGTTTTTGGCACAGCTGCATTAGACCAATTACTGCAACTTTTGCCATATTTAAAAGGGAAATAACAGAAAATGGAGTTATTATCCTTTGTAAATCTTTCAATAAAAATGAAATAAAAATACCTTATATAAATTAATTTGTATTTTGAATTGTGTTGCCTGATAATCAAAATATTAACATCTGCCTTTGTTGTAATTTTTTCTCGTGTGTATTTGATATTGGATGATATTTTCCTTTTAGAAAATTAACGGAAGAGGAAATAGACCAGCATCTTGTGGCCATTGCTGAGAAGGACTGATAGATAGCCAAGATATAGACTGACATTTCCGTGAAGCTTAGGAAAATAAAAATACATAGACAACTATCATTTCTCCTGAAAATGCCACTTTTTGTGACAATTCTTGTCTGAATAAAACTCATTCACCTTCTAGTGTTGTTGTCTTTGGTTGTTGTTATCAAGCAGATTCACTAGGAATAAATAGAACAGCTTGACAAACTTGTGTTGTGACAAAATCAAGTGCTATATAGAATAAAAGAAATTAATCCTCCTCTGCAATCTTTTCAGGAATGGGAAATCATATTGTGACCAATTAAACGATATGATTTGAAACATGTTTTGATCTCTCGTAAATCAAGATATATTTATTTTTTAAAATATTGAAATATATTTACATGTAACGCATAAATAGCACAGCTAAACGTAAATGTATATGTTTATTCTATGCCATAAGATGTAGTAACCGGCTACCTTTTTTTTTTTTAAAGAAATTTTCCAAAATAGACGTTTTAAAGGATGAAATTAATAAATAAAATGGGTAGTTTAAGATTAATTTTTTCATCATCTGTAGGTCAAATCAAAAACCAAAAAATAACGATCGGTCTCTCAACCAAAGCATAGCATTAAAAAAAAAAAAAAATCAGAACTCCCAAGTTGGGACAGAGGGATTGACATACATTTATCGGAAATGAAGTATATAACACCCATACCCCATGCAGCTGACTTATTGTAGACTAATGAGTAAGTTCATTCCTAACGCGAACTGTGTGTGGACGACAGCAAAAATATTGGGTGCAGATGATGATAAGACAGGTGGGTGGAGCTCTAGACAAAGCATCTTACGGTATCTATAGATTTTGTAGAGCAAACAAAGAGTATTCTTAATTTTAGAACTTCCTATTTCTTCAACTCTCACCTGTTATGATTAATTATGAAAATATACAAATATTTTAAGTACAGTAGAAACATAGACTTGAAAAGCTATGATAGACATTTCTGCATTGCGATAATATAAGAATCAACGCCCCTTTTGTTTATCGCAAATCTAACTTGGGTGTACATGGACCGATGCGTTGAGTGACGTCACTATTGGGATTGCGAGTTGCAGTTTAGCATTTTCATTGGCCGCTTTAGTACCCACCCACTCTTACCTGCTAACATGGTATTGATAATTTATGCACCAATTGCCAGATGTGTCGTTTAACTCTGTATCAGAACTTGCAATAGAGTTTTCACAGTAATCGCTTCTTGTTTTTTATGGTGTAAACAATTGTCAAAAACACGCCGTTTAAAGTAGATCCAGTGTTCTGTGATGTCACACTTTTTTGTAAAACTTTGAATTCTTTTAAAATTGTGCAAGATAGTTTTATTTATTTTATGTGAATATAATCACATGGATGTAATTAGAATAATTGGTAGGTTCAAGATATTTTCGCACTTAATTTTATACTAAATTTCCAAATTTTTATATATTTTATCTATGCAAAGGGGAAATAACTCTTTTTCTGACTTAACTCTCAGTTGTATGTCTAAATGCTATAGTTTTTCTTATTCCAACGATTAATCTTAAAATATTTTTGTAATTTTAGTTTTCTGATAAAGTTGACATTAAAATTAAACAAGAAAATCAAATTTCTGCCTACAAGATTTTACTTTTATCAAAAAAAAATACATTTTTCTTATGCTAAAATATGCTTTAGTTTATGTTTATCTGGCATCTCAAAAAGTGTGATGACATGTATATTTTTTCTAACAATTGATGACATTTAAGTCTATTAAGTCGAAATCAGTTCGGTTTTTCAACTTTCCTCAGAGAATTTTACGAGTATGGAGCTACCTTAAACAGGCTTAATCACCAATTCATTTTTCAGAATAATTCTCCATCGATAAATTCAATCATTTTTTACGCATCAATGAGGCAGTATTTATTTTGTTGTAGCTTATTCTAAAGAATTCACAGCAGATACTGACAATGAATATTAAATTGCATTTTATTGAACTTAAACCGATCAATGACACACTTTTACAAGTGTGCATGTCTTTTCAAACACACACATTTGAAAGAGGTATAGCGCACTTAATATACGATTTGGCCTCAAATATAGCCTTTTGCAAACATAGATATTTTCAATATTATACAATATTTAGTTTAGATATATTCAAAGAAACGCAAATTACACAATCACCATGCTCTAAGAGTCTTAATTATCTTACACGACATCTTTAAAATATTCAGGTTTTGTTAGGGATATATACGAAAATAGTTAGAATACGATAAACAATTGGATATTTGACTATTTGAACCACTCTAAACTAAAGGCATCCGAATAAAATTATGTTCAACAGGTATTGTAGTACACGTTTACATTGAATTAGTTTTGGTTTAACTTGGTCTTCGTACTGAAAATAGACAAATATTTCAATTAGTGTCTTTTCTAATACAATAATGTTTATAGCCATATAGATGTATATTGAAAACGCATCTGTTGAAAATGTTGGATGCGTGGCCGAGTGGTAACGCGGAGATCTTTTTGATATTGTGGTCGCTGGATCGAATCCACTAAGTTGTGTTTTTTTTCACTTAAATTGACACATGAACAGAATAGAAAGATTAAGTCACACGTATCTAATATTCTGGGTTTTTAAAATTATCTTGTTTAATTCAGTCTGAGTATGAGTACACCCTATATAAACAGTTCTCTTCATTAACACTGAACATGTACTCTATTTACACTTAGATCCATTGCACTTTGCTTGAACTTATCACGGTTTGGAATATCAACTACTGTTTTACACAGAGTTTCCGAATTTATGACAAATCAGTTGCTACAGACACCATTATAAAATAAGTAATTGAGCATCGCAGTTCTTAACAAGATCCTTAAACAATTGCTTATATGTGGGATATAACCCTACATCAAACTCTGAACCCATTGTGAGGTCCAACAATCCCCCAGGGGCAAAGTATAAACAATTTTAAAGAATCCGTCAAAATGCTTGCATATAAGTAAAACCATATATTAAAACATTTCAGTTTTTTTGTGAATAATTAACATATTTTCCTTTGTAAAATTGGATCCCAAATTTGGCCCAACCCTACTCCTCAAGATTTTGATTTGAAAGAATTTGAATTTACATTATCTGAGGTTTCTTTCAGTAAAGTTACAGCTTTTCTAGGCAAATGGTTTTTAGAAAAAGATTTTTCAAAGATTTTTCTCTTTAAATAAATTGTTCCCCCCCCCCCCCCACGTTGTGACCTCATCCTACCCTGTGGATCATGATTTGGAGGGGGAAAAGACTTGAATCCACACTACCTGATAATGCTTCCACACAAGTTTCAGCTTTCCTGGCTGATTAGTTTCTGAAAAGAAGATTTTAAAAAATTTACTTTATATATTCCTATGCAAAAATTAACCCCCCCCCCCCATTGTGGCCCCACCCTACCCCCAGGGGTCATGATTTTCACAATTTTAAATCTACACTACCTGAGGATGCTTCTACATAACTTCATCTTTCATGTCTAATAAATTTCTGAGAAGAAGATTTTTAAAGATTTACTCTATATAATCCTATGTAAACATTCGACCCCCATTGTGGCCCAACCCTACCCCCTGGGGGTCATGATTTTCATAACTTAAAATTAACATTACCTGAAGAATACTTTCACATAATTTTCAGCTATTCTGGTAGATAAGTTTCCGAGAAGAAGATTTTTAAAGATTTACTCTATATATTCCTGTGTAAAAATTCGTTAAGTTTCAGCTTATTACATTTTCATCAACAGATAAAGATTTATCAACCCAAGAACACATTTCGTGTAATTAGTACATCAATTATATTCAAGAAGTTCAATGTTGAATATACATAAGGAATTGTCTTACTAATGAATATTTTTTTCACACAGACAACAAGTGATGCACATATTCCAAGTTTCCACATGAACACAATGGATTTGCTATGGATATTGCATCGATAAAGATCAGAATTCAGAATACGATTGTGCCTTAGTTTTGTATGAATAATCTAATACCAAATTTAAAATACTTTGAAGGCTTTGTAATGTTGCTCTATAATTTTTTCCTTAAAAGTAGCTAATGAGGTAGCTTCCCTTGTATGAATACTCAGACCATTCCACTTACGAACAGCATAAATCAAAGTACTGAAGAACTGTCGGGGGTTGATTTTATCGATTATTACTTATTTTAAAATCAACGATATGTTATTTTGCATGGCAAGTAGTTTCCTACATGTATTTGAATAACGCACATTTTTTTTATTATATGAATTCTCCCACAGGAATTTCGTGAAAACCCAATATGATCATGTTGCATAATATTCAAAGAATTATTCCATCAAACTACGTATCAGTAATCGAAATAGTTATGAGTAATTGTATGGATCCAAGCAAAATTGAACTGTATCCGTTTATCTCCGACAAGCAAGAGAGACTCTCTGCTGGTCGGAGATTTGCGGAGACAGCCGAGCGTCTGGTTGTACGAGACTATATTGAACTCTGGCGTAGGAATAGTTCGATTTTATCGATTAGAACTAAATTTTGTCAGCGGTGTTGATTTGTGCTTAGGTCCAAACACTGTTTCACTTCCGGTTTGCCTGATTAAAGCATAGGAGAGTTGATTAAAATCAACTCATAAAAATGACTTGGTAAAAACTTCTAATCTACATCTGGGAAAAGAATACATCATAATGAATTTCTTGTATTGTAATGGGAAATGCGTTTCGAATGTTAGGAGTTATGTCTTTAAGATTGTAATGAATTTTGAACATTGTTGATAATTTAAGGTAGTCCATCCATAACTATCATGTTTCATATCTAATAGATTTAAAGTTTGATCACCTAAATCTTGGTGTGATTTTAAGGGGTGTAGTAAATAAGAAAGATTCACCTTTGAAATTAAAAAAAAAAATTGAATATTAAGAAATGTATCATATGTTAAAGCTAACATTGATGTCTGTGGGAAAAATGCATTTTTAAATATACATTTCTAGTACAAGTAATTTGCTCACATTTCTCGTGGTAAAAAGTTGTAAAAGCTTTCCCTTTTTTCAAATATGCTAAAATAATTCATAATTTACCATACATATTTTCCGAAAATGATTTGTTAAAAATTTTCCTAAACTCTTTAAAAAAGTTTTAAGTTCAAAAAGTTCATTTGATTGACTACAAATATACTCCCAAGATTGGTCTATGTCAGCCAAATAATAACATTAAAATACATATTTAATGTAGATCAGTCAAAATTGTTAATTTCGGCTTAGTTATGGATGGACAACCTTAAAACGGCCTCGTCTCATCATTAATGGCTCCCATTCTGTTACAAATAGAACATTTTGAAGCTACGACCAAAAAACCTGTTTTTTCGCAGCAAACATTTTTCTTAAATACATATAATATATATAGAATATTGAATAAGATGAAGTTGCCCCCGCCCCACCACTTTTTGGGAACATATCAATATTGGAGTGAAAATAACGAAATTGGCTTTGGATAATAACCAACCCCCCACTCCCACAGACTGGGATTTTCAAGATTAGCATAAGTGTATTTTTGATGAATTTAATTTTTTTTACCTGACAATATACAGTGGATGACCCCCCCCCCCCCCACCCCACCCCAACACTTTCAAAAACATAAGCACCACGTACGTTCCAGTTTGTTGCGTATTTAACTGTGACTTGACCTGGAGAGTATAGTTTCCTTTGTTAAAATTCATATTGAACTAAGTTTCTATAGCCTTTGGTCTCATATTTTTATGCCAGAGATATAAGTATTAATTTACTCTTTCGTGATATATGTTTTCAATTTTTTATTGTAAAAACCACAAACCATTGTCTGTATAAACACGTGCGCCAAATACATTTTTGTTCAATCAGGACTTTGGTGAGTAACATATATTTAGACCATTAGGCAAAATGTGCCAAACAATATTATATTTTATACCCTCATTATATATTTAAATGATAGTTCATACCTTCTTTAGACAGACAGCACAGCGCGGACTGTGACAAGGCAGTACGTATGTAGATTGTTCACGTTGGGAACGAGGTCTCGTGTGTGAAACTCACGTGTCGCTCATTGGCATTTATTACTGTTTACTGTCGATGCATGGCAGCAGACAGATCGCAAAGGAAATAAGTACTCAATAGTTTCATCCCGGCTCTTCAGGTAAAACATCTCTCTCTCTCTCTCTCTCTCTCTCTCTCTCTCTCTCTCTCTCTCTCATTTTTATTTCTTTCTTTAAGTTTTGATTTACGCAACTATTTGATGAGAAAATAGGCCAATTATTGTTACAAACATATCAGTACAAATAATTATTATTTGACAGTATGAAGGGGTATCTTTTTGGGGGAAGAGTTTATATGTTAGAGGGTTCATTTCATTCAATTCTTTAGAGTTAAAATCTTTTAAAATTTAATAACAATTTCTTGTACGGGTTTAATTTTCGTTGATTTGGTTAAAATATTCAATTTTTTTTATCGCTAAATTCTCACATTGCTGTTAAAAACTGTATGCTATAATTTTTGGCATATTTTATAGGAAGTTAAACGCGAAACAATTATATCCGCTAATAAATATATACTACGTGCTATTAGGGAATAGGTTTTAATCAAAATGGTTTACATATCATATCATTTACATAAATGACTGTGAGTAGTATTTCAGGATAACATTGGACGCTACCTTTTGGTCTCCATCCTGCGTGTGCATGAAGAGTCTGACATGGGGGTAAAGGGGGGAATTGATTTGAGAGAAAATGCCGAGACAACGGGGACGTTGGGAGCAAATAACAAGGCAGATAAAGAGGTGCGTTTGATTTACCAGACCAATCATAAACTACAATGTAGATCTTTCATATTGTTATTATATCACACATATATGAATATAGATATAAAAATAACACTTACATCCTATCCCAAATACATGAGGTGTTTAACCAAATAATTGAATGAGAATGGCTTTTACATTAACAGTCCTTGAGTTTTGTCATAGTTACCGGCAAATGTCATTAACAATATTGATTTGTTATACATCTTGAAACAGAAAGTTGTCGGTGTGGAGTGTAATTAGTGTTGCAGATTGCAGTGTCTACTCCTACCCAGATGCTGCGTGTACTGTCACTGTTAGCGAGATCGTCTTTCATTATACTCCATGCAGAATAATAAACTCCAAATTCAAAGTATCAGCACATTCAAGATGTTGGATCTAATTTAAAAAAAAACTTGTATGAGCTATAAAGTCCAACATTCACTTCACCTACATGTATTTCATTGATCAAAATAAGAGTGTAAGTTAGATTTCTTTTCTTTCTTATTACATGTAATAAAAAAAGGCCAGAAAAAATAAAATGCATAATGATGGAAATCGATGTTTATTTAAAAAAAACACCTTATGGTTTCAAATTATGCAAAAGCTACTGGGTTCATATTTTTAAATACACATTGCCATGATCGATTTTAACCGAAAGATTTTCCAGAGTTCGTGTGATATATATCAGAGCCTGACGAAGGAAATCTATATTTATTTTTTTCTATAGAATCAAATGTTGGCAGACAGCTGGCGAACAACAGAAAACATCGCTCTGGAAGAGTTACCTTGTCAAATCATAGATATGATGTCCCCGATGTCCGCAGGTAAGAGTCTCTTTTTAAAAATCTTGAATCTCGACGACTGACAAGTAACAAGAATGGCATCGAATGAAATTACGTATTATACACCTGGAGTTGTTGTTTGCAAAAACACCTAGCCTATATGATGAACCAAGCAATTAAAAGACGCAACAAAAAGAGCTACAATCACAGGCACTTGTTTTCACCTATAAAGTCTACCCCATATAGTCACATTATATAGAGTGAACTTTTATTACAGAATACACGTGACTATGAACAATGTGTAGATACAAATAATCGCGAGTAGGCCTACAGATGACTGTACACGTATTCCTTTTCTCGATATATTTAGTGATTGTAAATATCATTGAGTAATATTTACATTCGACATTTAAAAGGTGATTATTTTTAAAATACATTGATTTACAAAACACAGAGTAAGAAAGATGGGTGGATAAGGCGTGTTAAATGCCTATACAAGGACGGAAAAGATACTGAAAAATTAAAATATCAATTAATCTGATAAATTTTCAAAAGATCATTCAAAACAATATATATTTAATATATCATCGATTTATAACCCTTGAATATGTTCAATACTTAGAATGTGTTAATTCAAACTGGCGGATATGAATTAAAACCTCCAAACAGTGCCATTTTTTAGAACTTCAATCCTTTTCTTTTATAGAGTGGGCCTGTGCGCCATATTTTTCTCATAGTCTAAATAAGGTCTAATGGAAATCATACTGATTTAAATCAGCAAAAAAATGGAGAGATCACCCATTATACATTTAAATTGTCATTTTTTCCAAACAATTGAACATTTTAGAAAAATAATACGTCCATAATCGTGGCCTAAGTCGCATATTTATAGCATTTAGATATAATGCACGTTGTTGTGATTGAAATGGCTCTGTGGTTTGAGAACCAGGCAGGGTCACCTTATATATCTAAAGGCTTTTTATGTCGTGGGTTCGATACCACTAAAACATAAAGCAATATTTGTTTATCTTTTCTTTTGTTAAAATATTAAAGATTGAATATATTATGTACATGTAGTTAGAAATTGTATTTTTGCAAACTCGTACAATAAAATTATCAAATAGATTTAATTGGGGGAAAAAATAAATTTGAAATTACATGGGCATTTGCGCTATCTTATCCCCCACCATCTTCTTCTCTTTTCGAAAATTCAAAATTATATGTATATGGATGGTGTCTTCCCACTTGGCCAACATTTTGAAATAATACAGGTAAAATACAGGTATATTTGTATTGGCTAAGTGAGAAGGGGGTGCAGGTTGAGAACAAAAGAAGTTAATTACATGTACATGTAAGCTAAGTAGTCTGTTTTCAGATATACTGCCAGAAATAAAATATTTGTTAGCCTTTATGGATATATAGGATACTTAATGGTACTTCGTAAACTTGAGAAAAAACGGGTCCATAGAAAAAAACCCAGAAACAAAAACCTTTAGCTTATTAGAGTTAAACAAGGAAATATCTCTCTCTCTCTCTCTCTCTCTCTCTCTCTCTCTCTCTCTCTCTCTCTCTCTCTCTCTCAAATGCCAAATGTTTGTCAATTTTTTCTTTTCACTATATATTTCATTGAAAACCAACATTTTTCAAAGAATCGTGAAAAAGTAAGCCATAATCCGATTTTTAAAAGACATGGATAGACAAATTAAGAATTTCTCTAACCTTTTTGCGTCAAATTTAGATATTTTTCCAACCTCCAGTTCCTGAGGTTTGATATTCACAATCCAAAAGAAGGTTTTTCGGCTTGCATATTGCAATAGATATACATGTATAGTAGAGCTCTTAAAAAATATGTGTTGTTTTTGAAATATCAAATTTTACAAATGAGTCGTCAAAAAACTGTTTCAATTTGTGTCAAAAAGTGTAAACCGAATCTCCTTTAATCAATACAAATTTCTTCAAAATATGACCCCAAATCCAACAGAAAACCGTTTTAAAACAAGTTTTTTTTCAATTAAGGAAAAAGAAAAAAAATACTCTTGGCATGTGAGTGTACCTTAGAAATTTTAGAAAAGGAAACTTTGATCTATAGTTTTAAAAGTCTTTATTTTTGCAGAGCATGAAAAGATTGGCTATAATATTATATGGATATACTGTTGTAAGGAAAATACGAGAGAGAGAGAGAGAGAGAGAGAGAGAGAGAGAGAGAGAGAGAGAGAGAGAGAGAGAGAGAGAGAGAGAGAGAGAGAGAGAGAGTCGAAACGTTTCGGAACGAAATGTCCCGTACCCAAATTACTTGATCATAAAACGAAAGTGAAAATTCAATCGTCACAGGGAATCTCAACATTGAGTAAGCGTCTTTGATGATGTACTACTTATTGCAAATTTTTGTTATTGTAAGCCCTATTCAAAGAGTTATGTTTGAGACTCTGTTGATTTTAAAATCAATTAGGTTATATGATAAAAAGATATGGCCTACAGAAGACTTCATTAGCCTAGTCCTAATTTCTGGACAAATATGGCCGCATTTTAAAGAGATGACGAGTTTTATTTACATTAGTTATTATTTTTATAAGCTCTGTTGAAGATGTAATGTAAGTTGGTTGTTATTTTGAACATCAACGCGGAGGTTACATGTATTTGCCATAACGCGTGTGTAATCGTGGGATAAAAAAAACTACACTGTTAGAAATCATAATGCTGGATCTGATCTGAAAGATCCCATATTCAACATTGATATATTGCATCATAATAATCCTTGTTTATAAAGATCTGAAAGATCCCATATTCAACATTGATACATTGCATCATAATAATCCTTGTTTATAAAGATCTGAAAGATCCCATATTCAACATTGATACACTGCATCATAATAATCCTTGTTGATAAAGGATCACTACATTTACAGCTGGTTATGAGGTAGATTATTTTTTTATTAATTTCTTTCAACTTTTTAAATTGCCAGTTGAGTATATATACAAAATTTATAATGAATTCAATACATGTATCTATATTTTTGTATGTTCAAGAAATTAATAGTTGTTCTTTGAGTATTAAAAGTTTATAATTTTGGTTGGGGTAAATTTAAGAACCAGTAGGGTTTTGTGATAGATTTGATCGTGATCTGACATATAATTATCACCTCATAAATTAAATATTCAAACTAATCAAAGAATGATTTCTTATTGTTTATGTGTAAATTATTTTCAGCAACTGTACAATGTCATTTAATGTCATTTTAATTTTGTTTACCAGTAACTATATTAAGCAAACCACACAATTTAATTAAAACTAAATCAGAAAGTTTTGACAGTAGAACTAGTAGAATGAATATTAACATTCTGGAGAATGTGAGGAAATGCACAATACACAACTCTGTTTACTTTACTTTTTATGTTATTTGTGATTTAATAAACAACCAAAGTTTGTATCACTGAATACCCAAATTCTGTCACGTACCATAAGCAGAAAATATCCTGCGTTTCTCTGTAAATTATCTTGTTTTTTATCATTTGCAATCTAATCTGAAACATAATGATTTATGAAATATTTGCAAAAATATTTACAGTTGAACATCGACATCTCGAACACCAGTATCTCGAATACAGTGGATATATCGAAGTGATTTTTAGGTCCCAAACACTTAAACTTTTAGTAATTTACCCTTGGTATCTCGAATACATGGATATCTCAAAGTTTTTAACCTGTCCCACCTAGTTCGAGATAACGAGGTTTGACTGTATATTATTATTCAAATAAGCCCTCTGAATATGTTGTTCCTCGCACATGCTTATTATGAATTAAATTATAAACCTAGAACCAATTTAACAAGGCCTAATACTTTCAGTAGGACGTAACTATCTAATTCTTGCATCAAAACAAGTTGAAAATGATGCTGGTTTCATGTGAAATATACACGGATTGCGTAGTTTTAGCTCAAAAGCCAGACAAATCTTGTTGATTTCAAAGAGTAGCTAGCAATGAAATAGACAGGCCTACGTCACAATGCTGTTTGACACCAACTACCCAAAGTCCAAGCTCTTGTTAAAATGGTTCTAACTCCGACACCCACATGATCTATGATAGTCCAGGGAATAATTCAGAAGACACATTAACAATTTAGTTTAAACTCAATTTGTATTTTGGCCAAGTTATTATAAGTAAAAACGGTGCATACAATTAAATTGAATTTAAATTTATCAAAATCAAATGATCACCAGAACAAAAAATGGGTCCATAAAATTGTAACAACTATCACAATGACCTTTTCAGAATGTTTGGATGCAGTTTGATTTCTGTCCTTACATAATTTAAATATTTCATATCATTAATGAATATTAATGATTATATCATTTATTTATTACATTTTTTGATAAATGTAGCATACCGATATTCTAAATAGTGACATATATCTATATATACATATCTATACCCTGTATAAGGCAAGAAGTACGACATGAGCCATTTGACATTAACATCAAGTGTAGTGCATATACGCTATTGCTGACTGAAAAAATGTATTAATGACCTTATTATAATCAAAAATGCATTACATTTGAAATGTTTCATCCTGACCTCTCTAAAATTGACTGACCACCGTAAATGATCGAATGATGGAATGGGCCACATATCAGAAATATTGATAACTTAGTGGACTTATAAAAAAGTATTAGCTGATTTCACACAATTAATGATGCATAAAATAAAGAAGATGTAATTTTTCAGCTCACCAGAGCTGAAAACTCAAGGGAACTTTTCTGATCACTTTTTGTCTGGCGTCTGTTTGTCTGTCTGTCTGTCTGTAAACTTTTTACATTTTCAACTTCATCTCAAGAACCACTGGGCTGATTTCAACCAAAGCATCCTTAGGTGAAATGGGTTCCAGTTTGCTTAAATTAAGGGCTATGCCCCTTTTTAAGGGAAATAATTAAGAATTATTAAAAATTTGTTGATATCTTTAAAAAATCATCCTCTCCAAAACCTATCGGCTAGAAAAGCTGTAGCTTGTGTGGAAGCATCCTCATGTAGTGTAAATTCAAGTTAATTCAAATCAGGATCCCTTAGGGTATGGTGGGGCTACAGTTGGGGGTCAAATTTTTACACAAAAATATATAGAGAAAAAAATCTTTAAAAATCTTCTTCTCAAAAATCAATTGGCCAGAAAAGCTATAACTTATTTGGAAGCATCTTCAGGTGCTGTAGATTTAAGTTTGTTCAAACCATGATCCCCAGGGGTAGGGTAGGGCCATCACAGGGGGGGGGTCAAGTTTTTACCTATGAATGTAAATAGAAGTACCTTCTTAATTAAGTCGTAAATCTGTTACTTGATTGGAAGCATTCTCAGGTAGTGTGATATATATATAGAAAAAAATCTTTAAAAATCAGATAAAAAAGGATGAAAATATAATGGGTGGGGGGAAGGGGGGGGGATGGTGGTCGAATATTTACATAGGAAGTAAATTTGATCATTCTCGTGCATCGTCTGTCGTGCGTTAACAATTTCAATTCAAATGTCTCCCAATGTAGGGATTTGAATCTAGGGCAGGGCCAAAACACTCATGTAGTGTATAGGGTAGAGGTTGTTAATGCAGTGTCTGGCCAAAATGGTAATTTAGTGTTGTTATATATAATGTTTAGAAAAGTCTACTGACACAGAATAAAAACTGACTGCATATTTAAGAAAAAAACAATGAGCTGTCATCTTTAGTAATATTTCATGTCACCTACATGTAAGGCAAGGGTTATAGCTGGGAGGGGGGTATATATTTGTCTTATTATTTCAGTCTGCTCAGGAAATTCAATGAAAGAAATGAGTAAATTCACAAATATAGAAAAGAGTAAGAATGGAGCTGTCTATCAAAGTGAAAGCATTTAGAAATAGTTCAAAGGAGGGTGGGTCAGTTAATGGAGTTATCTTCTCTTGCTTCTTCATAATGGAGTTATCTTCCTTTGCTTGTTCATATTTAGTAATTAATCATTGAATATAATGTATAGTAATTATAAAGAAGTTGTATGATCAAAAGAGTTATGCAAGTATTTTTATCATATGAAACAAAAACAGTATTGAACTTTTTAAATAAACAAATAGACTTGTTAATAGTAAAGTAATAATTGGCTAACTAAAATCACTGATACATGTAAAATGATTTTGGTATAAATACCAGATGGTGATTAGTTGTCAGAGAAGGTTGAACATACAAAAGCTGGAAAAGGGGAAGTGAGTAACTCATGATGGCTTTTAAAATTGTTTTTATGTTTTTTTAAATGCCCACAGGGAGAGTTTCTGTCTGCCCCTGGGATGGTGGATGGGAGATTGTTTTAGATAACATATGTATATACTAGCAACCTTGTTTTAGTTTATCTATGAAAACATGTACACATGAAACCTATCCTGAAAGTTAACAAATATGGGAAAATTATTTTCTATCAGAGTCTAGCACCTTATTAATATCGGGTCATGATCTCTATTAAAGTCATCTTTTAAGTTTTTTTTTGCTAAAATTATAGGTTTCATAGTCCTTTTTGAAAAATTTCCGGTAGGGAGGTGGTCATCATTACAAATTTATAATTTTTCTACTCCAGAATGAAACTTAATTAAATGCATATATGAGACTCCTCGACAAGTTTGTGTATGGGTTAATGCTAGTAATGCTACTTAGGTTACCGTTAAGGCCTATTGGCCTCTTGTTTATATGAACAGTTGTTTAAGATCTTTATCAGAATAGCATTGCTCAATATGTGAAATAGCTCTGAAATCATCTAGTTACAAAAGGGTCTCAACATAAAAATATCTGTAAAAAAAATTTGAAAATCTTTTAATACAGAATCTAATTTACTTATTCATGCAGTGTCACAATATTTTGGATGTGACTTCATAAAGCTAATTTTATAATGTCTATTGTTGCTCAGGTGAGCGATGTGGCCCATAGGCCTCTTGTTTATGTTTAACACATTCTTAAATTTAACTATTGTAAATTGATATGCAAAAAATGACATCATAATTGTACTCGATCTCAGAAGGCGAGGAGTTTCCCAAAAGTGACAGAGTAAGGGGGCCATGCGATATATTACCTTTTTTCTTTTTTACCTATAATCAATGACAGGATTTTGAAGAACTGAACAAAGACATTCAATGTAACAGTTTTATGATGTCCAACGAAATCATTAAAGTAGAGTAGTAGAATTAATATTCAATTTGTTTAGTTGATATTGTATCCAATTTGTAATACTAATAAATAAAATTCAATGAGTGAGCAGTGATTAGATATTGAGTTGTCATATATATACATTTTAAGGTGGAATAACACATCATCACAAAATGGCTGACCTCTGATCGAAACGACATTTCGTTTTATTAAAAGGATTTTATTGACATAAACATGTGACTTACTCCATAGCTGAGTGGGTAACGTGTCGGGCTTGTGATCCGTACATCCCGAGTTCAAATCCCCTTATGGCTTTTGTTTTTTAATATAGTATACATGCTGAATTGAATTTTTTAGATATTTATTTTTTATCCCCAAAACTGCAAATTTTTCGATTATTTGACATATTTACAGTTTATTTATCATTATATCTTTTATAATCAAATAATTTACTATTAATTTGAGTGACTTTTTCCAGGTGGGTTATTCCACCTTAACATAGAATCTAATGAAGAGTTCATTAGCACTCTTAGTAATGTGAAATGGCACAACATGCAACAAGTCTGTACTAAATGTGACCTCACAGAGAAATATTTGTCAGATTTATAATGTTTCTGGACTTAAAGGAGCTGAGAGCTGGCAGTCATTCTTCAGACTGGAACCCAGAACTTGAATAAAGTTTTTGACAAATTATATGCTGCAAAACTGGGTCATGTTTATGTTAATTAGTTTTAAGCCATTAGGGATGAAGGCAGTCAATGAAATATTTGTAACATTTACATTGGTTGAGTGGGATTTGTGAGACACGGAGTAATCTTTTTTCTACTTTTGGTAAAATGATAACATTGTTATCATTTTACCAAAAGTAGAAAAAAGATACTTTAACCAATAATAATTTATACCTTTTCACCTATTTTTAAAGTATCAGTATACTAAATTCTACAACTGCAATTTGCTTTTAAACAAAGCAATGTAAATAAAAACAATGTTTATTTCCTCCTTATGTCAAACGCCTTGGCATCAGTAGATTACTCTGTGTCTCACAAATCCCACTCAACCACTGTAAATGTTCAAATCCATTGGGGATTTTAAAATTTTTACCTCTCAAAAAAATTGTAAAACATATTTTTTGATGAAATATTGTAAAATTTGAAAATTCTAAATCAGGGAAAGTAATTTGATTATAATGTACATTAATACACATTGATATCGACAGATGTCCCATACCACCTTAATTAAATTCCAACCTTCATTTTCTCTCTTCAGATGAGACAGCTGATTTTGTAAGTGAACCTGACCCAGATCTTATAGCCTCAGAACGCTTTAAAAAGCTCAAGCTTGAATTCCTTTTAGCAGTGGAAAAAATTAGGAGAGAAACAAAGCTAACTAAATCCAGGGCTCAGCCGACCAGTCAAAAACCTGTCCTTTACACTGGAGTACAGAAGAATTGTCAACAAGGTCCTAAACCCTGCTGCGAATCTCCACCAGTTTCCGAACACCTTAGTTTTTCCCAAGAGGAGTCTTGCTGTAAAATATCAACAACTGTACATTCAATTTTTTCAAACATTCTGAGCTCAGCCGAACAAATTGCCACTTCAGTGGCATCCCAGAGAATTCATGAAAGCGGTACCTGTAAGTACATTTACTTTGTAAATTTGTACTGCATAAAGGGTCTAGTCATGATTGACCTGAACATTTTAAGATTTTGTCTCCATTTTTCTTTTTCTTTTTTCTCACCTGAGCAGAAGTCTCAATCGAGGATTTATGTGTCCAGTGGCTGAAGTAGTCTGCATTTTTCAAATATGGCATTAACTTATTAGCTCACCTGGGGCCCGTTTCTCAAAAAGGCGTAAATTTGGGCCTAAGTCAGTCCGACTAATGAAGTTACGCTAATATTTAGTCGGGTTGTAGTTGCATTTCTGAAAGAGGCATAAGTTAGGGTTTAAATATCGAAGAACTTAGACATCTCTGCTAAGTACTAAGCATGCACATATACTATTTTGTTTTGCTTTGAGGCTATGATTATATGTGGTGGATTATTTTCAAATTCATAGTACAAGTACACATTTTATAGTATACCACTGAATGTGCATAGTTCATGTTGTTCATAACAGTATATATTAATGAAAGTAGAACAATTGCCTATACACTTGATTGTATCTAAATGTGAGTTCATAAACATTCAAAATAACATGTAGCTTTCATACTAGGTGTACAAAAATGAAAATGAGAATGCATACGTGTTGTAAAATTGTATAAGTCATATGTGTAAGGACACATACAACCACATACAAGGACAAATTACAACTGTATACGATTTCAGTTGCTCCTATTTAAAGAAGTATTCTCATGACTATATTTTGAAATCTGTTTCGTTTCAAAGGTTCAAATGTTATTCTATGCTCACTGAGTATTGATTTAAAAATCAGTAATCAATTCGTACTTAATTACATCTATCTTGTTGGGGAATAAATGTTTAATTTGAATTATAACATCTTTTTAATTATTTAATTTATATCATTTATCAGGATATACCCATATTCATACTTTAGTTTAATTTCATTAACGAATAGTAATGTACAATGTATATTACATACGTTTAATAAGTCAAGCCCATTATTTATCTAATTGATTTAATCTTAATTTATTTAGAAATAGGAACAGTTATCGAACAATAGGTATTTTAAGTTATACGCATATGATCAAATATTTCATTAAATGCGAGTGTTTTCTTTGATAACACATAAAAAAAAAAAATTAAAATTATCTGTTTATTTAGCCTTAGAAACAAAACACTCGCCATTTTTGTGCACAGACTAAGGACTTATGCCTACCCATTAGCAGGCGTAGATTTAAACCTAAATTTAGTCCCAACTAAGTTTCCGCCTTTTTTTTAAACGCAACTTAAACTGGTTTTGAGGTTTAGTCCCTGATTTAGTCCGGACTAAGCTTACGCCTGGAGGTAGGCCTTTATGAGAAACGGGCCCCTGAGCTGAATTAAAGCTCAAATGATTTTTTCTGAACACATTTTGTCTGTGGTCCGTCTGTCCGTCCGTCTGTAAACTTTTCACATTTTCTTCGTCTTCTCCAGAACCACTGCGCCAATTCAACCGAACTTGGAACAAAGCACCCTTCGGCAAAGGGGATTCAAAGTTTTGAAAATTTGCTCACTAATTCACGGACAGGGCTAGTAAGAAATGAATTTTGGTAGCACTGCAGGCAACCATGCATTTTAAGTTAGTGTCTACCCCTGATACTATTTCATTCATGTTTATAAAACAAACATTGTTAAAACATTTTCACACAATTCACTTGATTCCCATTCGTATCTCATCTGCCAATTATGTATTATGAATACATTGGTTAATTTGGTTTCTCTTGCCTCAAGCGTTTAATTATTGTTCACATTTATTACCCGACATTCGGAAGCCATGTTTAAAATCCCTGGGTGTAAATCATGTGACTGGCCAAAATGGCCGCCTAATGCATGTCAACTGTACAGTTTCGGATCAAAATACGATGACCGCTGACCGCGTTAGACAGGGGACCACTCTTTAGAGGGCAATTATATAGGATTTTTCGTCGGGAGGAAATAAAATGACCACATATGAAAGGTGACTGCTTAATAGGGGTGGCCGCTTCAGCAGTTTTGACTGTATTTTTCAAAAATCTTCTTCTCAAAAACCATATGGCCAGAAAAGCTGAAACTTGTCTGGAAGCATTTTTTAGGTAGTGTAGATTCAAGTTATTTAAATCATGATCCCCAGGGGTAGGCAGGGGTCACAAAGGGGGGGGGGGTCGAATTTTTACATAGGAATATTATTATAAAGAAAAATCTTTAAAAATCTTCTCAGAATCCAAAAAGCTGAAACTTCCTCAGGAAGTGTAAATTTCTTCAAATCATGATCCCCAGGGTTAAGGTGGTACGACAATGGGGGGGGGGGGGGTCAAATTTTTACATATTTTGACATAGGAATATATGGAGAAAATTTTTCAGAATAATCTTCTCAGAAATTGATCAGCCAGAAAAGCTGAAACTGGTGTGAAAGAATTCTCGGTTAGGATAGATTTAAGTTTGTTCAAACCATGATCAATTTTCTAGTGTAGGGTGTGGCATCATTGAGGGGCAAATTTTCGCATTGGAATATATTAGTCTAGAGAAAATTCTTTAAAAATATTTTGTCTAAGAAACCAATCACCCAGAAAAGCTGTAGCTTGTGTGGAAGCATCTTTAGGTAGGGAGATTCACGATCCCGGGGAAGGCTGGGGCCATAAGTGGGGGGTGGGGGGGGGGGGGGTCAAAATTTTACATAGGAATATATAGGGAAAATTCTTTAAAAATCATCTTCTAAAACACAATTTGCCTAGAAAAGCACTTGGTCAGTACCAGATAGTGAGATTAAAATTTGTCAAAATCATAATCTTCAGGAGTAGGTTGGGCCACAAGGAGGGGAGGGGGGCTTCAGTTTTACAAAGGAAAACATTTAAATCATTCACAAAAATTCAAATATATGTAAATTAAGTTGTACTTTTATGGAAGCATTTTGACATATTGTTGATTCTTTAAAATTTTTAGACAATGGCCCCTGGAAATTCTTGGGCCTCACAAGGGTTTATAGTCCATGTATAAACAGTTGTTTAAGATCTTCTGGAGAACTGCAATGCTCAATTTTCGCGGATTTAATGGCTCTCTCTAGACTAATCATACTTTTTCGGAACACGTCAGTAATTATATACTTAAATGTAAACTTTTGGTGCTTTAGATAAATTTGGCGAGTATTTAGTTCATATTGATATGGTGCTTTCTAAATGCTGCTAAAATATGTACTGTGGTTTTATCAATATTCGTTGAATACCAATTTTCATGGATTTCGTTGTTTAGTTGATCCACGAAATTAAATGTTCATCGAAGTGCAATTTCTATTAACATTTTGTATTAATAGGGTCATTGGCCATGAATTTACCTATCCTTGAAACTGTTGTTTTCACTTCATCCAAGAAAATTGATACCTTTGAATATTAATGAAACCACAGTAGTCAGACAATAGGAATAAGACTTTCGATCTGTTTTTCCAACTTAGATCTCATCAGAAATCACTTGGAGAAATTTTAGAACTTGTTTTAAACATAACGGAACTACGGGCTCCCTATGAATCCAAGATGGCGAGTGTTGTCTCTTTATGTTATTTTTTAAGTACATTGAATACACTTTTTTCCATGATTGAAACAGGGTTTTCAGTGAATGTTTTTATTGCAATACACAGAAATACACACAAGAATACCAGTTTTAATCATTTATGTCTTCGGGAACAAATAATAGAACTCCACTATCTGACAACAGAGCCCCTGTGGCATGATGGGTGCAGAAAGAGAAAAAGAGAAAAAAGTTGATAATAAGAGAGAGAAGGAAATTATAATTAATGATTGAAGTGATAAATAGGTTACGAAGAATCAGATCAGGTAAAAATGAGAGAAGTTGGAAGGCTTGTAAGTTAAGAATGAAATAAATTGATAATGGAATTCAAATATAGTTTTTAAGGCATCTAGCTAATGCTCGGAAGCCTTCTAGCAATCATCTGGATTGGAATCGTCCAAATTCACATTCTGCACCGCCTTTTTAATGCGCATAAGAAATTAGAACCTTAAAGTATCAAAATATTACAAGATTTTTATTCCATTCCACAGTCAGGCTGAAAGGCAGATAAGGAAAACAAACTTGACTGTTCATAGACCCCCCAGCCTCCTTAAGGTGAAAGAAATTATCAAAACACCCGAAACTGTTCAAGAAATGTTTTTTAACTTTAGAACAAATCCAATTAAATATCAATATGTAAAGCATTGATTTTTTTAACACATTGTTGAGAAAACCAAGAGGAGAGATGTTAAATCAAAACCATATATATTTCTTAAAGAGTATTTTAAGTGGAAAAAATTAAAATAAAGGGCAAAAACATCGTACGGTATATGTATTCTTTATTTTTAATCACAATAAAGAATTTGGAAGGGCTAGTTGATATTGAGGTAGGGCAAGTAAATTTTGCCTAGCTACTTGCCCGTCGGCAAGTGCTTTAAAAATGTATTTGTCAGCCCCTGCATGATCCCCAGTGGTAGGGTGGGGCCACAATGGGGGGGGGGGGGGGTTAACTTTTTACATATTAGGAATATATAGAGTAAATCTTTAAAAATATTCTTCTCAAAAACCATTTGGTCAGAAAAGCTGAATCTTGTGTGGATGCATCCTCAGATAGTGTAGATATAAGTTTGTTTAAATCATGATCCCCGGTGGTAAGGTGGGGCTGCAATGGAGGGTAAAAATTTTACATATAAGGAATATAATTTTTACATAGCAATTAATAGGGAAAATTTTTTAATCACCTGCTTAAACACAATTTGTCAACAAAAGCTGTAACTTAAGTCAGTTCAGATAGTGTACCAAGTAGATTAAAATTTGTCAAAATCATAATCTTCAGGAGTAGGGGGTTAGGCCACCAGGAAGGGAGTTCAATTTTACAAATGAAAAAAATTAAATTAATCATTCAGTTAAAAACTTTATGTCTTTATTATATCTATTGTTGCTCAGGTGAGTGATGTGGCCCATGGGCCTCTTGTTCACTAAAGTAATAGGTTTCATAGTCCTTTTTGAAAGATTTCAGGCATGAAGGTGGTCGTTATTACAATATTATAATTTTTTACTCCAAAATGAAACTTAATTAAATACATATATGACACTTCTCGATAAGTTTGGGTATAGGCTATGGTACTCAGGTGTTGTTAAGTCCTATTGGCCACTTGTTAATTTGAGAAATACTTTATCTCGCAATTTTCATTTCTTTTTGTTGATTTTAATTTTAAGCTCACAGAGACAAAGTCAGGGGGAGCTTTTGCTATACCCTCGGCGTTGGCGTCAGTGTCTGGACCTGGTTAAAGTTTTCGTTGCAGGTCCTGTATCTAAGTTTATATTACTTGTCCTATCTTAACCAAACTTGGTGATGAGTCTGGACCTACTTTTGGACTTGAAAGACTTGGATGCTGAATCTGGGCCATGAATTTCAGATGCTGGAAGAGGTTAAGGTTTTGGAGCAGGTTAAAGTTTTTAGAGTAGGTGCATTTTGATACCCATTTCTAACTTACTTATGGTCCTAAATTTACCAAACTTGCATGGATGGTGTGTCTTATGATATTGATGCACCAGACATTCTTGAATGCTGAATCTGAGCCATATGTTTCAAATGCTGAAGGAAGTCAAGGTTTTAAGAGCTGGTTAAAGTTTTTGGAGCAGGTGCCCTCTGATGATTATAACTTTATTATTTCTGGTCCTAACTTCACCAACTTTCATTGATGATATGATACACCTGACAGACTTGAATGCTAAATCGGGGCCATAGGTTTCAGGTACTGGATGAGGTTTAGTATTTTGGAACAGGTCACATTTAATAGATAATAATTGCATAGTTTAATAATTTAAATATAATATAAATGAATCACAGAGGTATCTTCAGATGCAGAGCTGGATCTCCATTATCAAGGATGCTTAAAAAAAAATACCTCACTCAAACTTGTTTGATAGATGTGTTTGTTATTATATGATATAACATGTTTACTATTTATTAGAATTGTATGATATGATACACATTTGTTTTATATGATACAATATTATATCATATATTATATTGTTAAAAATTATATGATAATATATGATATTGTATCAATTTTTAGCTCACCGACACAAAGTCAGGGGGAGCTTATGCTATACCCCTGGCGTCGGCCTCAGTGTTTGCATCAAAGTCCGGACCTGGTTATAGTTTTTGTTGCAGGTCCTGTATCTAAGTTATTACTTGTCCTATCATCACCATACTTGCATGGATGATGCATCTGGACCTACTTATGGACTTGAAAGACTTGGATGCTGAATCTGAATCTGAATCCTGAATTTCAGATGTTGGAGGAGGTTAACGTTTTTGGAGAAGGTAAAAGTTGTTGGTGCAGGTGCCCTTTGATAGCAATATCTAAGTTACTACTGGTCTTAACTTCACCTAACTTGCATGGATGGTGTGTCTTATGATACTGATGCACCAGACATGCTTGAATGCTGAATCTGAGCCATAAGTTTCGGATGCTGGAGGAGGTTAAGGTTTTTGGAGCAGGTGCCCTCTGATGAATATGTCTAAGTTAATATTGGTTTTTAACTTCACCAAACTTGCATAGATGGTGCATCTTATGGTAATGACTAGACAGGATTGAATGCTGAGTCAGAGCCATAGGTTTTGGATGCTGGAGGATGTTAGGGTTTTAAGACCTGGTTAAAGTTTTTAAAACAGGTGCCCTGTGATGATGATATCTTAGTTATTACTTGTCTTAACTTCACTAATCTTGCATGGATGGTGCATCTTATGATACTGATGCACCTGACAAGCTTGAATGCTGAATCATAGCCATATAGGTTTCGGATGCTGATTGGGATTTAGTTTTTTGGAACAGGTCACATGTTTTATAGATAATAGCTTGCAGAGTTGATTTAACTCTAATATATTTGATTTGTAGAGGTAGCTTCAGATGCAGAGCCTGATCTCCATTATCAAGGAAACTAAAAAAATCTTCTACCTCACTCAAACCTGCTTGATAGATGTGATTCTTGTTAAATGATATAACATGATTCCTATGATAAAGTATTATATGATATGATACTCTATTGTTTAATATGATATATCATTATATCATATTATATTGTAAAACGTTTTATGATACAATATGATATTGTATCTATTTTTTGTGTTGTATGATATGATATTGTTTCATGATATTGTTATGTTTAGTTTTGTATATTATGATACAATGTTGTATAATATGATATTGTATCATTATTGTATTATTTCATCACATGATACTGTTACATATGATATTGAAATATATAATATTGTATCATATGATTCAGTATTGACTTGTGTTAATTTGACTGTCGCTTGACTATTTAGTGTCACATGGGCGTCTTTTAGACAAGAAACGTCAATGCTAATTTAAGACAAAAAAAGACAAGGGCAAGGCAAACGAAGTTTGGAGATAGTTGTATGCCTACTTATTCAAAATTATTTATACATCATAGAAATCAATGCTCATTTAGTTGTAAAGTTCATTTATTATGCAAATTTCTAGGAAAACTGGTTACTGGTTGCAAAATTAGCGCATTTTTGTACATTTCTATTAGAAATACAAATAAACCTTCATTTCTCAACCAATGAGCACCAGTTTTCATAAAGCACATGTAAAAAGGAAGAAAATGATTTTAAGTTTAATAATATCTATAGCCGCCTTGCCCTTGCCTTTTTGTATTTAATTTGTCAATCAGGAAGGTCTTTCAAATCAAATACACATTTCAAATGCACAAGTCATCCCAAAAGGGGAGATAACTCTATAAGCAGTAACTCTTCTGAAATAGGTGCGGTGTCATTGTCTCACCTAATCCAAATTTATTTTGAGATGTATTTCATCAGTACAATATGCAAATGATTATCTAAACATAGTGTTTCTGATTTATTTATTTAAAAAGGAACAATATGGTGTCAATGCATTTCCTCTGTTGTAATTATAGATATAAACAAAAACAGTTGTGCATCATTTTTTAGCTCACCTGAACCGAAAGTTCAAGTAAGCTTTTCTAATCACCTGTTGTCTGTCTGTCCGTTTGTCCATCTGTAAACTTTTCACATTTTTGACTTCTCTAAAACCACTGAGCCAACTTTAACCAAACCTGGTACAAACATCCTATGGGAAGGGGATTGTTGTTAAAATAAAGGGAGTAATCCTTTATAAAAGGAAGATAATTGTGAAACGGGTAGTATAGGGTTTGTGTCTTTAAAAAAATCATCTTTTTAAAAACCACTGCACCGGAAATGCCAAAATTTACACCAAAGCTTGTTTATATAGTGAAGATTTTAAATTGTAAAAATCAAAGTTTAACATAGAAATACGTAGGAAAAATGTTTAAAAATCTTCTTTACAAGAACCACTTCACCAGATATGGCAATATTTACGTAGAATCTTGTATATACAGAGGGTTCCGCTTAATCTGATAGTCAATTTGTCAGAGATAAGTTATCAGATTAACCGATTATTATATTAACCAATTTAGAGTTTTTGTGCTCTTTAATTTTGGTAAAGAATAAAATACAACTTGTTTCAATACATAATTTATCAACAAAAAGATATAATCTGTTTGTCAATAGTTTGAAATGAAATAATTTACCTTGCATTAGCAATTAAATAGCATTTTAGCCGTTATTTTGTTTGTAAATGCTCAAAAGAAAATGTTTCCCTTCATCACTGTTCATTACGATGGTTTCAATGTGGCGGCCATTTTGACAGGAAGTAGTAAGAGGAAATGGCTATTTGTCTGAACATTCCCTCTTTTCACCTGGACAATTTATTTTAATTCTTTTTCTGGTATATAGAATGCTCTTAAATAATTAATTATGCATGATAACAAATTATTTGAATTTTATTCATTAAGTTTTCTACCCCGATGTAAAATTGAGAGTAATCAGAATTTCCTTTTTTTCAATCAGATTATCAGTAGAAATTACAAAGGCTTATATAGCAAATGGATCGGTGTTTTGATTTTATGTCAGATTAACCGAATTATCACATTAACCGCGATCAGATTAAGTGGAACCCTCTGTATAATTAAGATTCTAAATTGTAAAAATCGTGACCCTCGGATCAAAACTGGGGCCCCAGGCGGGGTTCAAAGTTTAACATAGAAATACATAGAAAAAATGTTTAGAAATCTTCTTCACAAGAACCAATGCACCAGAAATGCTAACATCTATACGAAAAATTGTTTATATAGTGTAGATTTTAAGTTGTGAAAATCGTGACCCTTGGACAAAAACGGGTGCCCGAGGCGGTGATCCAAGTTTTTACAAAGGAATACATAGGAAAAAAGTTTTAAAATTTTCTTCTCAAGAACCACTGCACCAGAAATACCAATATTTACATACATGTAGAAGCTTGTATATACATACATGTATATAGTGAGGATTCTAAATTGTGAAAATTGTGACCCTTGTACCATAACTGGGGCTCCAGGTGGGGCTCAAAGTTTTACATAGAAATACGTAGGAGAATGTTTTAGAATCTTCTTCTCAAGAACCACTGCACCAGAAATGCCAATATGTACACCAAAGCTTGTATATATAGTTAAGATTCTAAATTGTAAAAATTGTGACCCTTTCACAAACACTTGGGCCACAGGCAGAGTTCAAAGTTTACCATAGAAATACACATGAAAAATGTTTAAAAATCTTCTCAAGAACTACTGCATCAGAAATGCCAATATTTACACCAAAGCTTGTTTACATAGCGAAGACTCTAAATTGTAAAAATTGTGACCCTTACTGCAAAAGTTGGGCCTCAGGCGGGGTTTAAAGTTTAACAGAAATATGTCAGGAAAATGTTAAAACATCTTCTCAAGATTAACTGCACCAGAAATGCCAATATTTACACCCTGGACCAAAACTGGGGCCTCAGGCAGGGTTCATAATTTAAAAGAAATACGTAGGAAAAATGTATAAAAGAATTTACTTCTCAAGAACAACAGCACCAGAAATGCCAGTATTTACACCAAAGCTTGTTTATAATAGTGAAGACTCTAAATTGTAAAAATCGTGACCCTTGGACAAAAACGGTGGCCCGAGGCGGTGTTCCAAGTTTAACAGAGAAATACATAGGAAAAAAGTTATTAACAAATTTTTCTCAAGAACCACTGCACCAGAAATGCCAATATTTACATAGAAGCTTGTATATAGTGAAGATTCTAAAATGTAAAATGGTGATCATCTTTCTTAAACTGGGGCCCCAGGCGGGGTACAAAGTTTACCATAGAAATACGTAGGAAAAATGTTTAAAAAATCATCTTCTTAAGAACTACTGCACCAGAAATGCCAATTTTATTTACACCAAAGCTTGTTTATAATAGTGAAGACTCTGAATTGTAAAAATCGTGACCCTTGGACAAAAACGATGGCCCAAGGCAATGTTCAAAGTTTAACAGAGAAATACATAGAAAAAAGTTTTCTTTTCAAGAACCACTGCACCAGAAATACCAATATTTACACCAAAGCTTGTATATATAGTTAAGATTCTAAATTGTACCAAAACTGGGGATCCAGGCGGGGTTCAAAGTTTTACATAGAAATATGTAGGAAAAATGTTCAAAGCAATATGAAGCTGCAATTTTCATGGTGAAGTTTTTTTTTACGAAAATGATGTTTTTACTAAAATGACAAAAAATATGAGGTTTTATAAATTTCTGTTAGCCCATTTTTTGTTGGCAAAGCTGTTTAAAAGCCTAAATTGAAGCAAAATTTAATTATTGTCATCCTGTACAAAAATTAAACTGCTATATATTCCTTGGAAGAGAAATCTTTCCTCTGACAAAAATTAATGATTTTTTTTCTAATTTATCATAAAGTTTAAGGTGGCTCACTCTACACCTTGAAATATTTTCTCAAATCAGCAGATAATTACTTGATGATAATAGATATCATGATGGATAAGAAGTATTTAAGTCAAACAGGCAAAAAATATGCAATTTTGGATGAAAAAATTACATTTTCTAAAATTTAATTCAGTAAACATGAACAAAAACTCCAGGCAGATTCGAACTCATAACCTGCGGCTCAGAAGCCCAATACTTTAACCACTGAGCTACGACTATATACAACCGAATTGAACGATATAAACAGTTTAACAAAACATTCAAATCGCCATTTTGTGACGTAGTGTCTTAAAAAGTGTAAGTCTGGATGTAGTGAGGTACCTTAAGTTACACGGAGATTTAGCATACTGGCAGGTTTTTGCAGCAAAATAAAATTTTAAAAAATAAAGCTCATTTTGCTTTTAATTTAAAAAATTTTTCTCAAGAAACACTGCACAAGAAATGCCAACATTTACACCAAAGCTTGTTATATAGTGAAGATTCTAAATTGTAAACATCGTGACCCCCAGACCAAAACTGAGGCCCCAGTCAGGGTTCAAAGTTTAACAAAGGAATATGTAGGAAAAATGTTTAAAAATCTCCTTCTCAAGAACCACTGCACCAGAAATGCCACTTTACACAAAACTCTTATATATATTGAAGATTTTGAATTGTATAAATTGTGACCCGTAGATGGACCAAAACTGGGGTTTCAAGCGGATTTGAATGTTTAACAGAGAAATACATAGGAAAAATGTTTAAACATCTTCTTCTCAAGAACCACTGCACCAAAAGTGCCAATTTTTACACAAAAGCTAGTATATATAATGAAAATATGGTGGCCCCCAGACAAAATGGGGTCCTAGGTGGGGTTCAAAGTTTAGAATATATATAAAAAAAATGTTTAAAAATTTTCTTCTCAAGAACTACGTACAATGCTTCAATTTGTGAGATTACTATGCAGGCATCCTTAGATAATGTAGATTCTAAATCAACAAAGCTGTGACCCCCAGTGTAATACTGGGGCCCCAAGAGAGGTTCAAATTTTACATTGAAATATATATTATGGAAATATTTAAAATAACTACAAAGCTACAGTTTGTGAGACTACTATGCAAGCATTCCAAGATAGTGTAAATTGTTAAAGCCAACCATAAACCAGGACCAATACTGGGGCCCCAGAAAGGAGTTTCAAGTTAAGTAGAATGTTACTAGAAACTATTGTTCAGGTAGGCGATGTGGCCCATGGGCCTATTGTTTAGGTTACTGCATGCAAAAAGTTAGTAATATTTTAATTTTCAGGGAAAGAAAAGAAAATATGTGAGACCTAATAGCCCAAAATTATTTCAGGGTGGGTTAGGTTTGGTGAAGCCCCTCTATAATAAGACAGACATATAACATGATTGAAATTTTTCTCATAATGTAATAAATAATGTAATAAAGGTGGGGGGGGGGGGGGTAGGAGGTGATTTTATATAAGAATACATGTATATAGAGAAAAAGCTTTAAAAATCTTCTTTTCTGAAACCAGTTGGCCAGAAAAAGCTGTAACTTGTGTGGAAGCATCCTCAGGTAGTGTAGATTCTAATTTGTTCAAGTCATGATCCCCTGGGGTAGGGTGGGCCCACCATTTTTTGTGGTGGGGGGAATTTTGACATAGGAATGTAAAGAGAAATATATTCTCTTTGGAAATTAATTAAGCAGAAAAGCTGTTGCTTGAAAAGAAGCATCTTCAGAAAAGTCAAAATCAAATAAAAAAGGATGAGACTATAATGGAGGGGGGGGGGGGGGGGGGGGGGGTTCGAATTTTTACGTGGGAAATAAATTTATCATATTGACATTTGTTGATTTTCAGTTGTTTAGACTGGGGACCTGGATTATTCTTTGACCACACAAAATGTTCAAAATTTGATGTAGGTTTATATTTATATGAACAATTGTTTAAGACCATTTTGAGAATGGCAATGGTCAATATTTGATATAACTATGAAATCATATAACAGTTACAAAAGGTGCTCAAAATAAAATCTTATCAAACACTCATTCTTTGTCCCAATATTTTGGATATGACTTCATAAAGTTGATTTTATTATGACTAGTGTTGCTCAGGTGAGTGATGTGGCCCATGGGCCTCTTGTTACCTATGTTTGTTTTTGACATTGTGCTGCATATTGATTTTATTATCAGTATGCTATATTTTACCAATTTAATCTTATCCAATATTCAATATGATCAACTAATTAAATGCAAATAACTTGAACCCAGTGTGGCACAAATTTCATCTTTCTGTGTCACGCTTCTTGTCTATGCAATTTTGGGACAGCCCTTGTACAAGCTATATAAAACAGAATAATCAGCTTTGAATCTGGCTTTCAAATCAAGAACAAATGTAAACCTAAAAAATGGAATGAAATTAAATTGTTGCATGAAAAGTATGGATTGTCATATACCATTTGACAATAGACATGGTGAAAAAAATGTATCGGAGGTAAAATCATTGTTTACTATTGTTCTTTAGAGATCATAATTTAATTATTGATATTCATATAAATATCATTTGGTAGATAGAATGTAAATAATGTTGAGATGCAAACAAATGTCTTTTGTTTGAATTCACAAAGAAAAATGGTTGTTCAAATGATACAGTTCAGTTATGGTCTGTTTGTTAAATAGGTACATATACAGAATCCAACAAACCAATTGATACAACCCATGCGGGAGTTGGTACCACCCCATTGGTAGGTATGACCTGCACATGGTTCACTTTTTCTTTACACTTTGATATTTCTACCTATAACAATTCATTGATACATGTAGATAGTATATCTTTTATACCTTAATTTTGATTCAACTATTATTGTCTGCATGCATATCAATTGTGAATGCAGATACCAAATTTATCAAACAATAATAGGCTTTCTTTGGTGCTTAATGCATTTACTTGTGTATAAAGATAGAGGGCATTGCAGAAAAATTACATCAACTCACTTCAATTGGCTATGTAAATGTTTACTTCAAAGATCCCTACCTTCATAGTCAGTATACGCCACCAAAGAAAGCATTTTTAGGTCATCTGAGTAAACTAAGGTGACCTATTGCTATCCGTTTTCGTCTGTCAAGGTGCAATGTGCGTTGTGCGTTAACAATTTTACATTTTACATAACTTCTTCTTAAAAACTACAAGTCCAGTTGTTACCATTTTTGATGTGAGGCATCTCTATGGTAAGAGGAATCTAAATTGTAAAATTCATGACTCTACCACCCCCAGGGCACCACAAATATGCAAAAAAAAGCCAAATTTTCGAAAATCTTCTTCTCTACTCCCACACATGTGAGGAAAACACTGGTTGCAAGATTATGACGTCCATGAAGCCCTCTACCAAAATTGTGAAATTCATGACCCCTGTGTGTGGGGTTCGGGCTCGGGGGTGGGGCCAATATGACCATTTAGTTAAATGTATTGAATCTTAGAAAATCTTCTTCTCTACTCCCATGTATATTTGTTAAAAACTAAATGCATGATTATGATGTCCATGAAGCCCTTTACCAAAATTGTGAAATTCATGTCCCCTGTGTCAGGGGTTCGGGCTCAGGGGTGGGGCCAATATGAACATATAGTTAAATGTATTGAATCTTAGAAAATCTTCTTCTCTACTCCCATGTATATTTGTTAAAAACTAAATGCATGATTATGATGTCCATGAAGCCCTTTACCAAAATTGTGAAATTCATGTCCCCTGTGTCAGGGGTTCGGGCTCTAGGGTGGGGCCAATATGACCATATAGTTAAATGTATTGAATCTTAGAAAATCTTCTTCTCAAATAAAAATAAAAAAAATAAAGATCGTTTTATAATTATTCATAATTAATTACACCTGAGGTGATAATAGCTATATTGGTGGCTGTAGGTGGCATGTCACCTAAAACAACACATTAAGCTAACACACCACTTTTAAAAGGGGCTTTACCATCTTTATCAGTCAAAAGGGGATTAAATCACTATCATTTTATTTTCAATAGTATATAAAATACTTTTAAAGCTTACACCAAGTTTTCATCAGTGAATCAGTAAAAAAAAATGGCGTCCAAAATCGAAAGTTATTCATCCAGGATAGATGTCTTAACTGAACACAATACTTTTAAAATGCATTGCATCTAGAAATGATAAGGTCAAACACCAATATTTTTTTATCTAGAATATAGTCATGCTTGATAAAATGTGCTTATTTGATTGGCAATCTGTAGACTGATTATCCAGAAAAAATTTAACCCGACTTATAAGAGGGTTAATGGCAAAATCTTGAAAATAAACTTGAAAAATGGCAACCGACTTATAGGCGAACAATACTTATAGGCGAGTATATATGGAATAAAATTGTGAAATTCATGACCCTTGTATCAGGGGTTCCAGTTCTAGGGTGGGGCCAATATGGCCATATAGTAAAAATGTATTAAATCTTTAAAAATCTTCTTCACTCCCACACATGTGGGCAAAAAACTAAATACATGGTTATGATGTCCACTAACTCCTCTACCAAAATTGTGAAATTTATGGCCCCTGGGTCAGGGGTTCAGGACATGGAGGGGCAATATAGCATTAATGTATGTAATGTTTAAAAATCTTCTTCTCTATTCTCACACATCTGTATGAAAAACTGACTTCATAATTATGTTTACCAGGAAGTCCTCTACTAAAAGTTTAAATTTCATGTCCCCTGGAGTATGGGGTTTGACTCTAGGGCAGGGCCATAATGGATGTTTAGGTGTTAATGCATATAGTGTTTAAAAATTATCCTCTTTACTCCCACACACCTGAAAGGAAAACTCAATTCATGATTTTGTAGACCAGATCTTTAAGTTTTTCACCAAAATTATAGGTTTCATAGTTCTTTTTGAGGATTTTCAGCAGATTTGTAATTTTTCTACTCCAGAATGAAAACTAATTAAATGCATACATAAGACTCCTCGACAAGTTTGTGTATGGGTTATATGCTACTCAGGTGACCGTTAAGGCCAATTGGCCTCTTGTTAAGTCACCTGAGTTACTAGGGTGACCTCATGTTCTGCTTTTTTCATCTGTCTGTATGTGTTATATGTTGATATTTTTGTCATGTTAATATTTGAGTATTTTCAACATCTTCTCTGAACCTACAATGTGTTTGGAATTCTAGTATCTTGACAGGAGAAAGGAAACATAAATTGTGAGAAATGATGAACCCCAACTTCAAAAATCTTCCTATCTAAAAAAGGTGTCAAGCAGGAAAACTAAATGCATCATGATAAACTCATTTTATATTGAGATAAACCCATAATGTATTGTTGTTTAATCATTATATTATGTGGTACACTCTTCATGTACAGTTGCAAAATCCTTTTTAACAAGGTTTTCCAAAGGAAAAAATCCGGTTATTGAAATGGTCAAAATGGCAAGCTGGCGGCGGCCAAAAGGGTACCCTTATTATACGGATAACCCCTACTACAGTTTTTAAGATAAGAAGTTCTTTTTGCAGATCAGTTGTACATATATCAGAGGTGTTGCTTGGATTTTTATATCTGATAATTTATGAAAAAAATACCAGCTGTTGAACTTAGTCATTTTTTTGCCAAATTATTCATATAGGGTATCCTATTTTATGGATGAATCCTCCTACAGTTTTCATGTTAGGAAGTTGTTGTTTTGCAATTCAATTGGACATATATTAGAAATATGCATATTACTTGGATTTTGATTTCTGTTAATTTATGAAAAAAATACCAGCTGTTGAATTTAGTCATTTTCTTGGAGAATATTGCATATAGGGTACACCATTTCTCTGTATAGGTATTGTTTATCAATTCAGGGTTGACAAATGGATTTTGATACAAGTACAGTTTGCATAATAAAACCCACTTTGCTATCACATTGACAGCTTTTCACTTGTATGCAATTATTGTTGTTCAATCGTTATGTTATGTGGTACACTCTTGGAATGCCACATCTGCCATTAGGTCAATTCTATATGATTTTAATTGGTTTATCTTTTATATGCAATGGTAATATCTTTATATGCAGTGGTAACATTATTATATACACTGCTAACATCATTATATACTATGATGATACATATATTTTCGAAAATGACATATTTTTCTAAACAAAATATATTCACAAAGTTAATTTTCTTGATTGATGCGTTATGTTGTTGTAAAATTCCTCATCCAGCAGAAGATGTTTTGTAATTTGGACAAAGTCAGTACATGTAACATTGAAAAAGATTAGGCGCACATGCAAATATATTAAAATGACAACCATTTTTGAAACTAATTTATTTCGACATTATTTTCAAAATTATCCGAATATGGGTATTCATTGGATTTTTCACCAAAAAAAAGTTCAATGATCAAGATATTGTGAGATCGATGTATAAAGGAGAGTGAAACTCTCTCTCGTGCGAATTTAAAATATTCGACAAGATTAGGAAATGTGCACTGTCTCAAATATGCACTGTTTCATTGAATGCAGCATCTTTTTCAAAATAAAGCTGGACCTCGTCACCATTAAAACTTTTCAGATTCAGTTTACAACCTCATTATAAAGTAACAACTGAAATTAAAGAAGGTACCACACCATATAATGAAATGATCACGTCTTGTAAAGAACTGACCACATCATATAATGACTCAACAACAGCATATAATAAAATTGTCACATCATATAAAAGATTTATCATTGCATTTAATGCTTTCACCACAATACATAACGGTTTTACCACCATGCATAATGATTTTATTTTTTAACACAACATTACGTGAAATTAGTATTGCATGTAATGAACTTATAACTTAATGTCAAGAAGTTGCACTAAATAAAAAGATTTTGCAATTGCACATGAAGAGTATACCACATAACATAATAATTGAACAAAAATACATTATGGGTTTATTTCTGTATAAAATGAGTTTATCACTTCAAATAAAGATTTATTCATGGCATAAAATTAATAAACCAATGAACTTATGACATAACATAATGATATTACCACTTACATTTATTACAAAGATTTTACCCCTGAATATAATGATGTAATCATTGTATATAATGATGTTAGCTGCAGTGTATATAATAATGTTACCTCTGCATATAATGATATAACCATTGCGTATAAAATATAAACCAATTTAAATCATATGGAATTGACGTTAAGGCAGCCAAATCATTCCATATCTGTGACTTGTCCTGATTGTGATTAGCAACAATTGCAAGAAAATGGCATTGCAAGTCTTTTCCATTGGTAATTTGGTGCAGGGGAAAATGCAAAAACACACAAAAGGATCCAACAAAAATTGAACAAAATATGTAATAAAAAGTTTATTTCTCTTCCACCCACCCACCCCATTTAATTTTTTCCATTATTTCATTTATTTACTGATAACTTGCATTAATTTCATAATTTATATAGAAGCTACCTGCTCATTATAACCATATGCTTAAATATTAATTTGCCAAATGTCCAGTTGTAGAAATTTAAGAAATTGACTGATTTTGATTGAAGTATAAATATTATGTCACGTCTGACGTCATATATATACTGCCAGTAAGTGCAAATAATTCAAGTAAATAGGTGAAAAATATATTTTTTAACAACTCTTCTAAATATTAACTTAAAAATTTATTGTACTCGAAACACTTTAGAAAATGGCGAATCATGGGAGCCAAATTTGACTCATATCATGTATTATATAGAGTTCTTTACTCTTGATTTCTCAAAGTCTTGATATCTCGAAACTTATGATCCCTCAAAGTCAAACTGCAGTCCTGTTACTCATAATCTATTGCTCAATTAAAAACCTGTCGGTCAGTCTGAAAAACTCTGAAATCTTGAAGACTCGAACTCTTGATCCATCGAAGTTTTTCATCGGTCACAAGGACTGAGAGCTATCGTGAGTCACCTGTATATGATATGGGCCTAATATGGTTCTCATCCTGTAAACCAACTTTTATTCGTGACAACTTAATTTCGCAAATAACCTGAGATAAACTCTGTTGTGGCGACTAATTTTCATGATTAAGCCTTATCTAAAACCGTTTTGTTATTACACCAATAGGGCAAGGACGAGAAAGATTTGCAATAAAAAGGCTCTCGCAAAACTCCCGAAAATTTCCAGCACGCAAATAAATGTTGGTTTACCGTAATTCGTAATTTTTAAAAGTGCTGCAAGTACATTAAATTGGTATGTTATTTTTTGGAATAGTTGATATAATATATGTTTTTACAGTAAAACTTGTTTAGTATGAACATTGATATAGCAAATTCTCTGATATAGCGAAGTTTTTTTGAGTCCTTGGGAAAATTCTTCACAAATCTTTGCAAAATTTTAAGGTTATAACAAAATATGCATATAGCGAATTTACAGATATAGCAAACTGACTGAGTCCCATAGAGGTGAATGATAATGAAATTTAACACTTTTATAACAAATTTCTTTACTGTTTAAAAAGTTTGCATTACCATTTAACATAATAGTTTAAATGAATTTAGTTTTATAAAAGATTTAAATTCACAATCTGATTGTTAAATTAAGGTATCAAAGTAATGTATTTTAATTTTAAGCCCAAATTAGTAAAAATTATAGTCTTATTGAAGAAAACATGTATATAGTGAATATTATACTTGTATGACATCAGAAGTGCTGCTTTTTATTGTAATTCAATCAAAAATTGACATTTTTTAATCATTTTTTGAATGAAAAATATACAGTGATGCTTTGAACAATAACCAGTTTTTTTTATTGATCACTTATAAATCTTTAATAAATTCTTTGATAAAAATTGTTTGTTTGTGCAAGCAATTGGTCAATGTTTTCTGAAAGAAAAACTGCTAGAATACAAGCCGTTCTGTGTAAAAAAAAATGTGAAAATGGAGGGAAAAGGTTGATTTTATGATGTCAAATTTCAAAATTGTTGGCATTTGATTAAAATGAAAATTATGAAAAAAACTTCATATGTATATTTGTACAAAGGAAGAAAGAATAACAGTAAATTGGTGAAAGGGGTCATATTTGGCCCATATCATACACAGTCCTTTCATTATGTTGGATTCGTATATTGTTTTAGGCCTGTCATCAGTGACCTGTGGTGCTTGTTTTTGTCATTGGTTTTGTTATTGTCAGGCTAGCACAACACCTCTTAAAATTCTTGAAAAAATAAACTTTGTAGTTCATAAAAACACTACATGTAAATGTCCACTTGGACATGATTTTTTTTTCATTTAACTTAGAATTTTGGCCATTACAGGTATTTAACATATAATACTAAAAAAATCAGCACAACTCCTCTTAAACCTCTAAATAAATTTCATGAATCTCGGTAGTTAATAAAGACATTTATTAATGAGTAGATGTGCATATTTGCAAATGATTTTGTTTGATAATTTTTTCTTTAAGATATGCTTCTTTTGTAAAATTATTTGTTGTATTTAGTGCATACTTTGCCATTCAGTTTGTGTAGCAATACACTGTATTGCCAAGTAATATGGGAACATGAAGTATGTGAGCTTGTTCTCTTTGTTTCATATAGTTTTATTTCATTACAATTTGTAATTTGAAGGTTTTCTTCCTCTGATTCACAGGATGGTGCCTGGGTAGACACTACAGAGGGTTTACTGGATTGGAGGACGGGAGGTGCTAGCTTTAGTGGCCGAGTGCCTGCAATGGAGAACCAGGGACTCCCACTGTCAATGGATTCCAAATTCAATTTTCACATTTCAAATGATGTATTAAATACAATTTGTGACTTAGAAAGTAGACCAAATTTAACATTCAGCAGAAAAGGCAGAGGTGATAGGACAGAAACAGCTAGCACTTCCTGTAAAGTCGCCAAACTGTCTTCTGGGGTGGGGTCGGAGCATTCCGAGAATGGTGAGTTGTCCAGTGGGAGTAGGACTCCTGGGACAGGGGATGGGGGTGGTACAAGTGAATCTGATGACATGTCCACCAAAGGCCAGCACCAGGATGTCAAATGTAAGCGATACAAAAGAACTCAAGATGCACTTCAAAGCTCAGGGCTTCTGGATGTTACCATGAAGACTGCTGAGCTCATCAAAAGAAATCGGCAGCTACAGAAAGACATTCAGGATTTCAAGAAAGAAACTGTTGAGTTTTTAAAATCAGTGTTAAAGAATCCAGAAAATAAAGAATATGCAAAAGTTATTCATGGCAAAACTTCAACATCATGAAAAAAAGACATTTGTACAGCAGCAATGATTTGAATGTAGTGTTAGATGATTGGCAGTAAGAATGCTATACTGTTCTCTGCAGGAATTTTTGCTTTTATTTCAAAATTCCCATGATATTTTTTCATATGATGAATTACCATTTATAAATAATTTAAGTATTTATTTTAAGTTAAAATAGATGTACTTGATTTAGTAGAAACTCTCATGTATGAAGAGGTACACTTATTCTTCCATAGATTCAACATGTTTTATATTAGCTATTAAATTTGATTTTTGATAATTTAATTTTAACCCCGTAACTAAAGAAAATAAGACAAAATGCAGTCATAATTGAATGTAATAACATTTACGTGGATTGAAATGTGACACTATATAGGTAGTACTGTTTGGTAGACTGACAAATGAAAATAATCAGTAGGTTTACATATGTGGAAACTTGTGACACCTCTACAGACTGGGATACTTAAAAAATAATGACGCAACTGAGGCAACCATCATCTTGTGTACTTTAGCTCAAAACAGATTATTGATATTAAATTTCATATAATTCATCAACAATCAGCTTCTAGAGGCAAAATTTAAAAAATCAAACTAATAATATCTTAATTTTGCAACAAATATTAATACATGTACTGTGGTTTCATTTTTGAATTTATTAACATTAATAGATTGTGGAATTTGTAAAGTGCACAGTTTTAAAGACTCTCAGACTATAATCCTATCAGTACATCATTATAAAGAAATAGAACTTCAATAAAAAAAATCAGTTCAACAAATGAGTTCAGATAAAACACAGTCACATTATTCACAAAGAGAGACTCATAGTTCATTCACATTGTTATATAAACAGTACTGTATGTGTAATTGAATTCTAGAATTGGTTTTAGATTTTGAAATCTAAAAATATCTTTCTTTTGTTATTTTTTTTATGGTAAACATGGGTGTTAAATTGATGCTAAAGTAAATTTCATAATTCGTTTTAATTATAGGATTACGTTGTTACTTAAAAGTTTTACAATGTATGATTAAAGTACATTCAATAACTGTATATACATGTACAATATATGTGATTGTGTGTGTGTGTGTGTGTATATATATAACTTTTAATAGTCTATTCAAAGGCTTGATATTTGTAGAATGATTAAAGTTCATATTAAAGTTCAACTTAAAATTGATCATTAATACATGTAAGTACAAGTAATGATTTTATGATCAATTTAAGTTGAACTTAAAAATAATGTGAACTGATGGCAAAGTGATTCGATACAGCTTTTATTTCTTCTATAATACTGTATAAGAAAGTACAAGATACTTCATCATCGAAACGCAAGAGAAAATTTCAATATGGCAGCTCATAAAGTAGCCCTTAACTTACTACTTCAGTTAGAAGAACACTAGAATTTCTATTTGTGTGTTATATGTATGGTATGTGCACTGTTTTTGAAAGAAAAAGACACCATTATTTCATTTTATCGATGGCAATATTAATTGGTTCGGATATGAAAATCTTTATAATATAAATAATTTGTTACATTGTAATACATTTATTTTGCCATTGAATGCATTGAATAAACCCAATATTGAATGAAGGAAGTACTAGGGTATAGGACACCTTCACATTGTGATGTACTTTCCATCGAAATAAACAATAACATTAACTATAATTTTGTTCCTTTTATCTTTCGCAATATTAATGTCTTATAGAGCAATAGGATATAGTGTCTACCGTTGATCTGAAGGAACTGATTTCAACTTTTACTATAACTTTCTAATAGAGTTTGTGAACTGCAAAATGTACAGTTTGGTAATTAAAAGGGTATTATTTTGAATGTGATGTCCGTTTATCCACATTTAAGGTGTTCTTTCTCCTCAGCTTCAAAGTAATTTTTCATCATTAAATGTTATCTACCATTCAAACTTTACAAATGAAAAGATATGGAAAGAAAGTTATTGATGGTATCCATGCAATTTACGAAGTTATTGTTATTTTGCTTATAATGGAATAAATGTACGCAGTGGCATTGGAAGCAAATTGAAAAGTGGGGGAGGGGGCTAGACTTATCAGAAATCTTGACAAGCAAAAGAAAAAAAGTTATCTCCCGCCCGACGCCAGTGGTACGAGTCGATATCAAATAAGAAAAAAAAACTAGAGCAACGAGTGGGTCTTCCGTTAACTCTAAGAAGCAGGGCTAATATTTTTTCTATAGTTAAATTGAAAGAGTCTCACAATGAAATTGATACATTGTTTTTAGAAATCCGTCCAGTATTAACAAAACCATCTAATATTTTGAGCAACATGTATTGATAGAATTTGCTTACCGGTCAAATTTGACCGAAAGAACGTCAAAGAGTTAACACAGGTAACTTAAACAAAAAGAAAACAATCGAATAATTCTTGGTACGGGTTAACAAAATCCGAACGATTCAGAGTACGAATTAACAAAAAACTTATTGACTTCAAGAACGATTTAGCAAACAAGGTTAGCTTATATAAAAAGCTTACCGTCTTTAGAACAAACTCTTAACAGCAACAAGATATCAAAGATAATTTAATTATTTTTTTTTATAAAACTGTCGCTTTTTTCTTCATGCAATGGCGTGCCGAATTAAATATGTGCCTTTTAAGCGTACGTGCTCAAAATTGAAAACATTGTTTACAGCGTGTTATTTATTATAGATCGACTGTAGTAGGTAAAAAGAGATCTTAGGAGGGGTGTATCACTATAGTAAAATCAAAGTTAATACAACTGCATCCAGTATCATTTAGTTTTACTGATATAAGTTTTACCGTATATAATATACAAACTTGATTACTGATATTGGCCATACCGTATCAAATTTCATTGGTATTTGTATAATCAAAACAAAAAGAAAAGAACAAATTATTTCAAGAGATGTTACAGAATATTGCTTTCAACTATTTAACTGAAACATAAAAGTGTGAATTTCACTAATGGCCATTTTTATTCTTTCGTTTTCTCACTTTTTAAGATTTGAAATGTACAAAAATTGTTAAGTAGTACGTAAAAACGATTATCAATAAATAATCTCGTTTGCACCGAACAGTATTTCAACCAATTTTTCACATCATTTATTTTCTACCAATCACAAGGGGGGGAAGTGCACAACCCGGAGACTGTAAATTATTTCAGCTCTTTATACCGTCTTCCAAAGAAAACGGTAATAATAAAAATGTGAAAGTACGATTTAACAATTATTGCATTCGTCTAGGTATGAGTTAATTCAACTTTGAACGTAACACTTTTTTCTAAACCAAGAATGCAAATTCAAAATTTCCGGAAAATTCAAACTCCCCAATATCTCGTAATGCATCATCCGATTTTTAAACGAAGTACAGTTTTAAATTAAGCTTAACAAGCTCTTTTTCTTTGCTTGTAATTTAACCCCTAATTTGGCCCCTAATTTGAGGGGATAGCCCCTTTTTCTTGATATCAAATAAAAGGTATCACAAATATAAACATGATTTGTTCAGCAAGTGTTCAAGAAATAATACCCCTTCTAGAAATATCTGAACAATTGTACTAAGTTAAGGGGCCGACCACTAAACCCCATACCGGGACCGCCAACAAAAATTTTTAGAGGTAACATTTTGTTAAGAACATAGTTCCCAATAACGTTTGTTCTACAATGCCTTAAAAAATTATATCCCCTTATTTAGATACTAATGATCAAAGATTTGGAAACCCCTAATTACGTAACATGAATTTAAATTTGGTACTGTATAGATAAACAGCTGTGCAATGAACAATTTTGCTTCTACAATTAAGGTGGATCTCTACACCAAATAAGTGTAGGAGATTTTTGTTGCATGCATTTGTTACCAATACTAGGCACAGTATTCAACAATAATAGACCTCAAAATACAATACACTATTTTCTAGAGAATTTTTAAAATATCAGTCTGGTTCCAGATAACCCCTTATTTATCAAATTTTTAAACATTTCTGTTTTAAAATTCTTATGAAATTGAAATGTTATTAAATTTAGAAATGAAAAACAAAAAAAAACATGAATGAAGTTTGTATGATTTTTATTGGAATCCACATAAATATGAAACTAAAATATAAAAAGATTCTTTTAAGGCAAACTGCTGGACAAAATCACACAAAAACCTGAAAATATAAACAATATTCGTTGGTGAATGGGATGAAGAAAAGAAATTGAATGAAATTGAAAAATTAAAGGAAATACTTAATTATTGCAAAAATCTTGGTATGAAAGATCCTGTTTAAGAGTTGTCTTTCTTTATTTCACATAGTCTCAAATATCTTGGGATCAATTTTTTAATTAATAAAAATCACGAAGAAAAATTAAAAAAGGAACAAGTCTATGCTAAATATGTAGATATAAGATAAGTAGTGCTTATGATAATGTTTGAAGCTGAAAAATTATATTATTGATGAATGCATTATATATATTTAACTCTTCAGAACAAAATATTAGTAGTTAATTATATTATAAATTGCCTTTTACTTTTTTATGTACAATAGCAATTATAAACAACAACCATACGCACATTAATACATACATTAGATGTCCATAGTGATACACATGCATGTGTGGAAATGAAATACATGCTCCTTTTCAGAATTCTGTCTTTCCCTCATTTTGGCTTGCAAATCCGGGCTTCCACTGCTATTGCTACCTAGCTGTATCTATTTTAATCAAAATACGTTAGTTTAATGTCAAAGTTTCAGTGAAAGTCTTTTACTGCAAATGTTTTTTTTTTAATTTGGGAAGTTAGGATCAATTCAAGAGATCGTACTACGGTACTTTCGTTTTATATTCATCATACATATATAGTTTAAATGAAAATTTGACATCTGCTTACCTACATCGATAATCCGCCACATATGTATGATCGTCTGTTGCAGATGACATGACAAAATTGTATTGCCAATAGCAGCTGAGCAGGGAAACGGTATATTATTTAGATTCCACATTTTCCGTACAAAACAGCTAATAATCAATGTTAGTTAAAAGCTTTAAACGTGAAGAAAATTGACATATTTTCTAAGCGTTTTGGTGATTTCATTCCTATCTCATCTCCTTAGTTAGAAGAGTTCAATTAAACGGTGTATAGCTATTTTGTACCACGACATAATGTTATCAATCCGGAACACAATGGCGTTTCGAACGGAAGTCTGACATGTTGTGACGATGTAGCCTTCCACCTTAATAACAATTTAAATTTTTGCTTATTTGAGGGGCCAGCCCCTTTTTCTTGATTTTAAATGAAAGAACGTGTTAATCTAAACATATTTTGCATTACATTTCTTAACAAAATATTTGCAGATTTAAAACTATTCCATAAAATGTGCAAAGATTTAGTGAACAATTATGCTGTCAATTTTCGAGTGCGGGTGAGCTTCGGCGCCTTGCGCATTTTTTGAAATATCAAATTGATAGAATCATCTACAGGCATTCATCTACTCTTCCTGAAAATTTCTTTTTTATCTTAACTCGTTTTAAAGAGGGAAATTGGACAACATAGTCCTTTAAAAATCACTAAATCCTCAAAATCTCAAACCGGAAGGGACGTTATAAGCCCAAAATTTTATATCGTCAAGATCTTTCAATGTTTTAATATTCCTGAAAATTTTATGCAAAATTGGTTTAGTAGTTCACGAGTAATAGCGTCTGAAAACAGGTCAGGAAAAAAAACTAGACTTGATCTCGTTGCGAACAACGAGGAGGTCTTCCGTCCGATTTTAGCAGTTGAGATACATGTATGACCTTGATTTTGCTAAATAAACAGCTAAACATGATTCGGAAATATAAGCAAAAGGTTTTTTATTTTAAGGGCCAGAATTTATTTGTTTCATGTGTAAGAGCTTAAGTTGGAATCATTTAAACCCCTCGTAGCCCCTAGTTTGAGGGACCAGCCCCCTTTTCTTGATATCAAATAAAAGGTATTGAAACTAAAGAATGTATTGCCGTTTTTCGGATATCTGAAAAAGAAAATGTTTTAGAAGCCGATACGTTATCTCCTTATTGGGCCGTTTTACGAAAAAAAAAATCTGTTTTAGGGACCAACCCCATAACTTCTTTAAGGCACCGGTCAACTACAAATCATGGATGCATATTGTTAACCTCATTATTTTGAGCATCTTTTGTTCAAGATTGCTCTTCATAATTGTTCTCCATTTTGGGATATTGAAGATCAAAATTTCCGACTTCTGGCCCTTTTAAAATTCCTAATTCTGTAACATTAGAGTACATATTGTCATGTATAGGTACATGTACATTCCGTTTCGATGAACAGAACTGTTTCTGTAATGCCGTACAAAATATTTTAAAGTTAAAAGTTATCATTTAGAGACTCTATAGCCCTCTCAAAGCCTAATTTGAAGGGTCAGTCTCTTTTTTCTCGATGTCAGAAGAAAGCTCTTGTCAATTTAAACATATTTTGGTCAACAAGTGTTCAGAAATTATGCACCGTTTTCGAGAAATCTGGAAAAGGTCTTTTAGGGGCCGACCCTGTTACTCCTTTTAAGGACCGGATAACAAAGAAATTATGGTTACATATTATTAAGCACATACTTTTGAGCATTTTCTGTTCAATATTGCTTTTCGAAATTTCCATCCATTTTGAGATATTGAAGATCAAAATTTCAGACTTTTGGTCCCTCAAAATCCCTAATTACATAACAAAGGAGTAAACAACTATCATGTATAGGTCAATAACGTTATGATAAACATAAATTCTTCCATAACGTATTACAAAATATTTCACAGTTCATAGTTATCATGAAAAGACTTTAGAGCCCTCTTGGCCCCTAATTTGAAAGACCAGTCCCTTTTTCTTGATGTCAAATGAAAGCTCTTTACTTAAATAAGTTTTTTGTTGAACATGTTTTATCAAAATACTATCTCAAAAAGAGGTTTTGAAAGAAAACCTCAATAATTCACGACGCTGAAGACGGCAGACCCAAAAAATAATAACAAGAGGGTCTAGACCCTAAAAATCGCAGGCATTAGTAGCTCGAACTCTTTTACCACTGTGAAGTAAGTCACCGTGCAACCACTAAGCCAACAGTTTATTGAAACTTATCGTAATATCAACAACAGAAAACTAATTAATTTTGTCTGTATAAAAGGCAGATTTATGGTACGAATCAAAAAAATCCCGGATAATCTAGTCTAAGAGTTATCGAACATTAATGAGGATCGGAGATAGTACAAATGTAATGTCAATTTTTCTCGTTCCTATTCCAGTCAAAACCGAAAAGGGAATATAATTTTATTGAACTATACGTTATAACTTTTATTCGTACTTTCAATATTTACAAATCAAATTCTGGTCGCAAAACTGACTGCATGAGCTTAGTTGGAGGACAAGAAATAAATGAAATTGATTATTTTAAAAGCATTTTCGGTAGTTTTTTATGTAATTCGTCAAGGTTTGTTTGTTATTTGCCAGTGTTTATTGGATTTAAGGTGGCTCTATACACCCACAGTTTATTCCAATTTTCAATAGAAGACCACAAAACATATACTTATCAAATATTAAAATAATGATAGGGATACTATAGGTATTTTTAAAGAATTTTTTAATGTTTTTTCGTGTTTTTGTGAAATCTTTTTTAAAAAGAAAGCTATTAACAAATTGAGAGAATTTTTTTTGTCATATGATGGATATTTCCTTCGGACACATAAAAAAAAATATAACACTTCTTAACATTCAAAAATGTTATTATTGCAATTTTTTTTTAGTGTTTCCCAAAAATATAATATTTCATATTTTCTCACTCTGTTGACAAATCATCTGAAAAAGTTGCTTGATGTTATAAGAAAATGTATTTTAATAAATGTAACATAAAAAATTGAATGAAAATCATTGCAAATAAACACAAAAAATATTTTAAATTTTATTTGGTATGAAAGTTCTTGTAAGGGTTATCGTTCCTAGGCCCAAACACCTTGGGGACTTTTCATTTCTGAGTTGAAGAAAACTCCTAAATATAATGTTGGAATGATAAATACATACATATTACATTATAGGCCTGTACGTATAAGTGAATATATTCGCCTTTATGCAAAACTAAGTCAAATAAATAAAGGGGGAATTGACTAGGCTAATAGGATTTATGTATCCCAACCTGAGAGAAATTCAAAGCAACCCTCCCATCCCCTTAAGGTGGTAAGGAACTTCTGTCGATATTAATGTGCATTAAAGTATATTATAATTGAAATACTTTCACCGGTTTAGAATTTTCTTTTACAGTATTCAACCAAAAAAAAAGAAAATTTTGGAAAGTTAAAAATTTATTGTTCTCAACGGAAATCGAACTCATGACCTACAGGTTTGTGGTAAACCCACTAACCTACTGCGCTACGGTGTAACATATCGATAATGGGAAAGAAACTATTGAAAAAATTATACTTGATTATAATGTTTTTTTCGATAAATAATACCACACAACGTAAATGTGTCACATACCACATTACTTGTAAGTAATGAATTTTCCAATTATCAAATTAAATCTATTCATTTAACAAATTTTTCAAAAGAGCGGTCCCTATACAATTCGCCTCAGTTTAAATCAGCCAGTACCGGAATTGCGTGCTTCCAGATTTACTTTTTTGCGTACTGCGTCATCAAAAAGTGGTGTATAGAGCCACCTTAACGTATGCTTAACTAAGTTTGGTGAATTATTTATGAAGGACATCATAGATGTAAGGTTAATGTAATAAAGCAGAAAACACACGTATAAATAATAATAAATGTCGATGCAACTTTATTTTTTTATTTTACAAAGGGGGGGGGGGGGGGGGGCTCCCTCTCCCTTGATCCACACATGAAGCAAATTTTGTATAAAATTATGCAATCGCAACTTCTCGGGCCTTTCCGGCAAGCTCGGAAGTATTAACATCACCGGATGTTAGAATTTTATACAAAATGGAGTCGCTTCCCATTAAAATAAGTATCGGCTAGACAGTCTTGTATGTCGCTTCTGTGTTATATTTTAATGGACATCGTTTACTTTAATGAAGTATAGCTCACATCTCAACAGATCGTAAAATGTGTTGTATTTATATCAATTTTTATTTTAAAAAAAGGGGGGGGGGTTGTCATGGACGCTTAGTTAATACATTCGAGGTGTTTTTCCGAGCTGGCCGGAAAGGCCCGAGAAGTTGCGATTGGTATTTTTGATGTGTGATTCCAGCGCTAACTCAGGTATTTTGTTTCAACTGTATACGAAAAAGGACCATGAAACCTATAATTTTAGCGAAAAACTTATAAAGATCATAATAGTGCATGACCTGATATTGAAAAGGTACAGGAAAATAGATGAAAATAATTTTCAAGGTAGGTTTTATGTGACATGTTTTATTAAAACAACCTCCCATTCCCAATCCCCAGCGGCACACTGAAACTCTCCTTGTGGGCATTTAAACAAAAAACATAAAAGAGAAAAAAGAAATTATTTTATTTACTTAAAATATTTCTAACTTTGAAAGGAGACCGATTCTGCTGGTGTAAATAAGAGAAAGTCCATAAATTTCTAAGATAATTGGTTTGTATGGAAAATTATTTGATACTTTAAAAAACAAAAAATCGGACCAAGCAGCTTTAACCATAATCTGGTGCATTATTGATAACCAACAACATAACGCAAAGGTCAAAGCGTGAGTTTTTTTTTAAATCATTTTTAACATGCAGTATATTGTCATGCGTTGATCCTGTAGATACTGTCATCGACAACATATTTTCCAGGCCTGTACCTAAGAAATTTCTAAATAAAGTTATTTTTTATCATCAAATGTACAGGTATAACTTATAGATGTATTTACTTATATGTATGCCATATTTTATTCTTGTACATGTAGTTTCGCCGATGTTCTTTTATAGCCTAGCCAGGCCACGCATTTTTAAACATCAATAAATTCATAAATAATGTTGAACATTTTAGAGTTTGCCTTGTTTAATTTCAACATGGATATAGGATTAAAAAAAATTGATAAAACAAATACATTCAGTAATAATTAGTTATATAAAAATCACTTTATCATAAAATAGGATAATCACATGCAATTAAAGTTCACAATTAAAATACAGTGTATGTTGATCAAAAACCTAAATTGGTTGCAATTGTGACAATCCGAATTCAGGTTATGTTTATCTTTAAATAGTAGACACTTTAGCCAAATTAATCTTAAATCTGTGCACTATAGAGAAGGCCCTTCAATTATAATAATACACAATGTACTTCTGCGAATAAATCATTTTGATTTAAACTTTTTGAATATGCACACGTTATGACAGAACCAAATAAACTCGAGTGTAAGAGATATTGCTTGGATAGGACCTCTTCTATGCTTGGTACAGGTAGGATCTTATTCATGTTTGTAATCCCTTTTGTTGTCTTTAGCCTTCTGTGTCTTTTATATGTGGTAGGGGACATTTTCTATAAAAGTTTTAAAGAACAACATAGTCAAATTACATGTATGATCACCGTTTCAATTATTCTAATTAACCCTATATATTTCATCTTTGTTATAATATGATTATCACCCACGCCTTTCACGAGCGACAGTATATAAAAGAGCGAGATAAAAGGTGTATTTTTATTTAGATTGCGTTTCAATATTTTCAAATTTTACATGCAGATTTAATCCAAAACATACTTTGCAATTATTTTAATTGTTAAGTCTTCATTCAGTTTCGAACTCGCGACAAACGGCTCAAAATCTGACGTTTAAAAATCTAATTCATGTGCCTGTATGTTGTCAGGAAATAGTTTTGTGATGAAAACAAATGTAAAATTATACCAAGTAATGTAGTTCACTTTCTTTAGTGTCCAAATTGAAAGAACATAGTGCGTCACAAAATGGAAGTATCCCAACCCCCCAACCCCCTCTCTCTCTCTCTCTCTCTCTCTCTCTCTCTGTCTCTCTCTGTCTCTCTCTCTCTCTCTGTGTGTCTCTCTCTCTCTCTCTCTCTCTCTCTCTCTCTCTTTCTCACTCACACACACACACACAGGCACATACACAAAAATTGTATTTTTAAACTCCGTTTTGACCCATGAAAATTAATTCCTAATTTTCCTTCGCTGTTAAATCTGTTCATGTATAGATATATTTACAAGGAAAGGAACGTTAAATACATGTACCCATATCTTTAAACTACCTTTCCAACCTTGGTGAAGGAAATTTAAATATACCATTGTTTGGATTTTAGTGGATTTTATGGCAGCGTTTCAAATAGAACCGTTGAGCACATGTTACACATGTATTGAGTCAGTTATCGGTATATATGTAAAAAAGATTACTGTACGTGTAGAAGTCAAAGAATTAAACCCTTCGATTGTGGAAAATCACGAACCCCCGACTGTCGCAAGGTAGTTACCACCGGGAATAAGAGAAGAATCTCACAAAGAATGTCATTTATGAGGTAGGAAAATTTAAACATTGTTCGAGTACCATTCAAATGGATGCAAGTTGTCAATATTGCTGTAGCTGATTAGAATAGAGAATTTGGGGGGGGGGGGGGGGGGGGGGAATTAAGACTTTACACTGAGGCAAATTGCGTGTTAAGAATACACATACGTGCAGACTTTCACATTTGTAGCTTGAATGAATGAAATCTTTTTAACGGGTAATGATTTTTTAAATTAAATATTTGATTCATTCATTAAATACACCGCGTTTTCTCTTTCATGAAATTCATACGTACCTTAGATAAGTATTTTCATTGAAATAAGTACACGAAAAAGATTTACACTGTATTCTAATTGATTTGATTGCAGAACAAAATCGCTCTCTGGTGTTAGCTTTACAAATATAAAGGGGAAATTCTTCTGTAAAGAAGACCTTTGGTGGCACGGGGCAGTTTTTTTTTTTATACAATTCATTGTAGCTAGGGGATGCGTGTCTTCGGAACTCTGTAACTAGAATTTCCTCAGTTCCCATTCAGCACAAATACCTTTAATTCACTCTTTATAAGGCCAATCACAAATTTCTGAAGAAAATTACTAGTCGAAACCTGTAAAATTCTCTACATACTGGTTTAATGAGATTTTGACCCTTTCATATTTTGCTAATTTTTCATAATTTTTCAGCTTTATAGACCTCCTCCACCTAATTCCCTGCAAAGGGGTGAACTTCCGTACCGAGAATATATAATATATATATATATATGTGTGTGTGTGTGTTTGTGTGTGTGGTTTCGCATTTTACTTCTGATTCTCATGTACCTAACATATGGGGCCTACATATTGCATATCAATTTCAACAAGAGACACCCCTCTAACTAATGATAATCATTAAAAATCATTTCATGAAATTTAGCAACACTCATAAGCCTTCTAGTACAGCAACTCTCAATTTTACAAAAATGTTGACGGATACTTTATCCGAAACCTGTCCCTTGCTACCTTTACTTAGACACCCTACCCCCTTCCATTAAATCATTCCGTTTTAAGTGTTTATACAGTAGAATTTGATGGATGGAATTCTACTGTTGGTGTATCCTATTTCTATAATGGTGTTGTACAATGCGTGATAAAACTAAATGAAAAAAAACGTGTACCAACTATCTATATTGACGTCATCAAACCTATGAATGTAAACCAATAGCTAGTACATGTAACTAATTATATAAGTAAGTAATGTAACTCATGATAAGACTGTATAATTCTTGTTTCAGTTGTGAGGTTCTTTTCATTGTAATAAATGGGTTGTGGAAACACTAAGCACCAACCCATACAACAACTTCCAGACTCCAAAAAGAAGGAGAAGACAGTGGTCTTTAAGGAACCTCCAGTTGACGACATCAATTATATACAGCCGTATCCCCAAAACAGGATACGACGCAAGTAAGTGGACCAGCAGAATGGGCTGTGGTCAAACCAAACCAGCAGAAGGGGAATCTCGAAAGAAGTCTGTCACATTTAAAGATCCCCCTGTCGATTTCATCGAACCAAGTCCTAAAAATGTGTTCGTCTTGACACCGCAATTAACAGTGACACCAGACAATGGCATTTACCCGCCAAAACCACCGAAAACCAGACGAAGAGAAATTATTCCAGACGACATCATATTTCAAACATTAGACGACCATGCTTTAAAGGTACATGTAGTTCAAAGCACGTTGATGGAATATTTCTGAAGTCAAAAGATACACATGTATATTCTACATACTTATATTCGTTTGAAGTCATAAAATTTAAAAAAAAAACTGTCTTATCGAAATCACAGGGGCCAAGCCCGTTTTAACATTAATTTCAATGTAACCAGAAAAAAAGAAAGGGGTTGAACTCTGACCAAGATAAAAAAAAAAACTGCCAGCCTAAATTAATTTGTATAACATTTGCAATATGCATGTAGCTTCATGCGCGGATCTAGAGGGGGGGTTAGGGGGTCCGACCCCCCCTCCCCCCTCCCCTGTAAAATTCAAATTTCTTTAAATTACATTATAAAATTACCAAAAATATGCCCCGGACCCCCCCCCCCCGGGCAAACTCAAATTACCGTCGGACCCCCCCCCCCCGGAAAATTTTTCTAGATCCGCAGATGAGCTTTCAGATAAGTGATATCTGAGATACACTCATGCCGAATGTTGATAGGTCTTAAAATATACGTAATTCTTCTCTCCAAGTCGCCAGTTTTGTTTGTTTTTTAATTCGGACATATACAAATGTTGTTGTTGTCGTAGGCAAAAACCCATCGGGAGCCCTGGACCGGTAAATGTCCGAGTAAAACAAAACTGGCGACTTCGAGAGGATAATGACGTATATCTCTGTCATTTTAAGACATATCGACTTGAAATTTGGCATGAATGTATCCCAAACATCACTTTTCTTAAAGTTATATGCGTATTGCGAATGTTGTAAAAATTATTGATTTATTAGGCTATTGAAGCGAGCTGAAATTTGTCGGTGTGATTGGTGATGACGTATATTATTATTAATACGAGTCATTAAGGAGAAATGTCAACTCTAGATAATAAGCTCATGATATGGGTGTAAGATAAGGAGATATGAACAGTTAGTTATTTATAAGTAAAAGATATCACTTTTATTAAAAAGTCGTTATGCTTGGAAAATAAAATAAAAATACATGTAATTATATACAGAATACATTTCCATTTTAAAGTATAGAGTAGAGATTTATTTATATTTTTAAAAGTGGTCCAATGAAGTGATCAAATGACAAACTGTATACAATTTTTAAAGTTGGTTTCATGGTGATTTTAAAAAAAAAATTTCAACATGGAAACTTGTATGAAGTTAAAAGTGGATCTTTCATGTCTACTAATTGAGATAATAAATCACATCAGCCAAATGGAAAACAGTCGTTTATACGAAAGTAAACTATGACACCAAGATAAGAAATTGCAAAAAAGCAGATGAATTTTTATTTCTTTGATAAATTTCATGAAATGGTTTCTTTGTCTGTTTTTCAGGTGCCAAAGTCTATGGAAAGTTCTGTTGAAGCGCTATGCAGATATGTCATAAAACCCGCCAAAAACGACATGGAAAAATGTCGGCTTTTCTATAGATGGATCACGAACAACATATCGCAAGTAGTTTTAAATGAATTGTTGAAGATTTTAGTTTACATATGGTGCCTCTAGAATTCTTTTTGCTTATGGATCTTTGGCTTTGTCAAATATGCTTGTTATACATATACATGGAAACAGACATTCCCCAAATATCGTAGGGATTCAAAATTAATGTAGATATTAATGGTCTGACAGTTGATACCATATCACCACGACTCGACTTAGGTATATTTAGATTCAACTTGTATCAGCATATCCTATGATATCGTAATGAAAGAACTGAAAGTAATGGAAAGCGGTTAGCAAGCTTAATGTCAAGATATGGGAAGAAATCTTAGAATCTTGAAAAAAGCACATTTTAAACTTTTGTTTTATTAAATAATGATTTTTCAACTATTAATTATATTTTCCCTATGATAAAAAATGAAACCAATATAAAAAGTATTTTTCATATAATTTCATAGAAATTAACAACCTTGATGAATGTCACTAACTCTTTGTATTTGTTTTGAACAGGTATGACACAGCGGCTTTGTTCCAAGGTAAAAGGAAACCCACTGATGCCGAGTCGGTTCTTAAACTAAAAACGTCAGTTTGCATAGGTTACGCCAACCTGTTTTCTGCTTTATGTAGGTGTGTGGTGCTTTTTTTCAAGTAACAAATGCCTGGCAATTAATTGCATTCCGTGGTAACAAGGATAAGTTTATCCATTAACGCAATAGATATAACATGCAAACACTAATAACCTTTTTTAAAGTTTTTGCTTTGAATTACATGTATATATGATTTATAGAATAGTTTTTTCGTCAAGAGCCTTAAATTACTTTTTTTATAAAATCAAAAGCAAATCAAAACAAATTTTGATTAACACCTCAGTATTCTAATTGGTTTGTTTTTACAGATGTGCTAACATTACTGTACAAAAAATATCCGGTTATGCTAAAGGCTACGACTACAACCCAGATACCCGATTCGAATTAGGTCACGCCACCACTCACACGTGGAACGCAGTTCACGTGGATGGAGAATGGCGCTTCGTGGATTGTACGTGGGGAGCTGGAAACTGTGACGAAATGAAGAAATTTCACTTTGATTATCATGATCATTTTTACTTTATGGATCCAGATCATTTTATTTTAACACACTTTCCTTACGAACGCGACATAAATATGGCTATAGCGTGGCAGCTTCTTCAGGAGCCGTGGCCTTTGGATAAGTTTAATGCATATATCAAGCCAAGTATGAGAGCCATCGAGTGGGGCGTAGAGTTCGTGTCACACCAGTCTAATGTTGTATTTACAAATGCTGTGTCCATTTTTGAACTGAAAAGCAGAAAGACTCTATCAGTCCTCAACGGAGAGCTTATTCCAGAAAAAGGAGAGAGTAACAGAGCATATTCATACGCCTACAAATGTGGCCCGGATGTTTATAAAATTGTCGTAAGACCACCATCAGTTGGAAAATTTTCACTTCGCATTTTGGCAAATCCCGAAAATGACGAAGAGGCGTTCCTTTTAGTTTCATACGTCATCAAATGTTTAAGTACAGACGGGCTCGTGCGTGCCTTCCCGTACCACTGGGGAATATGGGGACCTTCAGTGGGTTTGGCGAACCATGGACTTATCCTTAATAATGTATGCCCCTTGATCATGGCAGAAAACGGAGAGATAGAGATTAAACTACCACTGGAAAAAGAACTAGAAGCTTCAAGTAGACTGACTCATGCCGAAAATCTCGTCAAGGAAAGCGACAATTATGTCCTGACAGAAATCAATGGCGGCAATTTGTATGCTCGTGCTAGACTTCCAAAAGAAGGGTATTATAAACTACAAATAATGGTTAAATTAGATGATGATAAATATAAAACAATATTGACCTACTTACTTGGGTCAACGCAAACACTACTAGGGACTAACAAATTACCAAGATGTTACAGAGCGGCGCGAGAGTTTCAGTGCCGCCTCCTTGAGCCGTTGAGGTATGAACTCCCACGTAACACCAGGGTTCGCATCAGATTAAAATGTTCTCGAAATCTTAGTCTCGTACTCAAAAAGCAAAATCTGGACGTGCAAAAACTCGACGGTGTATGGGACTTCTTGTCCACAACTCCAAACGCTGGTGAAAAATTTTTCATTTCAGGTAAACTTCTTGACGAAAGCTGCAATGGATCGACATACAAAGGACTTTATGAATTTTCTATTATATGATATTTTTGATTCAAGATGTGGAGCACATGGTCTATGGTCATAGGCGTTATGTGAGTAACCGAAAGGTCGCTGGTTCAAAACCCGCTGAAGTTACTTGATGTTGCGTGCTGTGCACTTACACAAGGCACTTAATCTACATTGTCTCAGTCTACCCAGCTGAAATTGGGTATCTGCTTAGGCTTGGAGTTAATCTACGATGAACGTGTATATATCCCATCCAGGGGAGTCATGCTTAGCACCACGGCAACCGGGGATAGGATTTGATTTCAAATCAATTTATTCAAAATACTCGGACATTGTGCAATAATATATCAGACTAAGAATATGGATTTTATCATAACAGTATATATAACGAAGTGTCTTGTAATTTTTTCAATTTAAGGTTGGAAGTACATGTATAAGCAGAAATTTCACTATACAAAGGTGTCATGTAAATTAAATAGTAGTTTTGCATTTGTACTGGGATAACTACATGTACCACCAGGTAAATGAATATAAAGATATTGTTGGAAGTAATTTCTTGAAATCAACTTAAGCGGACCAAAATACAAACGGGCAAAATAACACTATGCTAATAAGACATTTGTCATCTATTGAAAAATGTTGTTTTTTGTTCATTGTTTATTCATATAATAATAATAAATTATATCATTTTGTTTGATTGTGACCTGTTTTAATACTCTTTGATAACGCCTGACATCAAAACACTTTAACTTTCATAAATGAAAGAATATCCCGTTATTTTATGTAATGTTTGATCGGTAATTTTATTCGATATTGAAAAAAAAATGTTTTTTATGGTTATTAAATATTGACTGAATCTGAACTATGAAAGACTTTAAAATTGTAATGTTAATTCAGCATGGTAGACAGGTTGTATTAGACACTTAAGTATCCAGGATCATGATACAATCTTTTTTATAAATCCCTACCCATTGTTAGCTCACCTGAGCTGAAAGCGCTGGTGAGCTATTCTGATCACATTTTGTCTGTCGTCCGTCTGTTCGTCCGTCCGTCTTTCTGTAAACTTTTCACATTTTAACATATTCACCAGAACTGCTAGACCAATTTCAACCAAACTAAGCACAATGCACCCTTACTGGCCTTAGGCAAAGGGGATTAAAAGTCGTGAAAATTAAGGACCACGCCCTTTTAAAAGGGGAGATACTAGTAATTAGAAATTATTGATTTTTTTTTAGAAATCTTTAAAAATCTCCTTTTCAATAACCAGTTGGCAAGGAAAGCTGACATTTTTGTGGAAGCATCCTCTGGTAGTGTAGATTCAAAGTTGTGAAAATCATGACCCCCGGTGGTGGGGTGGGGCCACAATTGGGGGTCGAATCTAACATAGAATATATAGAGTAAATCTTTAAAAATCTTCCTCTCAAGAACCATTTGGCCAGGAAAGTTGAAATTTGTGTGGAAGCACCCTCAAGCAATGTAGATACAAAGTTGTGAAAATCATAACCTCCGGGGATAGGGTGGGGCCACAATGGGGGGGGAGGGTCGATTTTTACATAAGAATATATAGAGTAAATCTTTAAAAGTCTTCTTCTCAATAACCAATTGGCCAGGAACGCTGAAACTTGTGTGGAAGCATCCTCGGGTAGTAAAGATTCAAAGTTGTGAAAATCATGACCCCCAGGGGTAGAGTGGGGTCACAATGGGGGGGGGGTTGAATTTTTACATAGAAATATATAGAGTAAATCCTTAAAAATCTTATTCTCACAAACCAATCAGCCACTTGTGTGGAGACATCCTCAGGTAGTGTATTTTCAAAGTTGTGAAAATCATGACTCCCAGGGGTAGGGTGGGCCCACAATGGGGGTCGAATTTGACAAAGGAATATATAGAGAAAATCCTTAAAAAATTTCTTCTCAGAATTCAATCAGCTAGGGAAGCTAAAAGTTAAATGGAGACATACTTAAGTAATGTAGATTCAAAGTTGTGAAAATCATGACTCCCGGGGGTAGTGCGGGCCCACAACGGGAGGGGGGGGGGGTTGGAATTATTACATAGGAATATATAGAGTAAATCTTTTAAAATCTTCTCAAAAACCAATCAGCCAGGAAAGCTGAACCTTATGTTGAAGCATCCTCAGGTAGCGTAGATTCAAAGTTGTTAAGAACATGACGCCCAGGGGAAGGGCGGGCACATCGGGGGGGGGGAGCAAATTTAACATAGGAATATATTGAGTAAGTCGTTAAAAATCTTCTCATGAACCATTTTGCCAAGAAATCTGAAACATATGTGGAAGCATCCTCAGGTAGTGTAAAATCAAAGTTGTGAAAATCATGACCCCCGGGGGTAGGGTAGGGCCACAATTGGGGGTCAAATTTTACATAGAAATATATAGAGTAAATCTTTAAAAATCTTCTTCTCAGAAACCAATCAGCCAGGAAAGCTGAAACTTGGTGGTCAAATTTTAACATAGGATTATATTGTAAACAGTCTGTTAAAATCCTTCTCTCAGATACTAATCAATCAGGAAAACTGATACTTGTGTGGAAGCATCGTCAGGTTGTGTAGATTCAAGTTTGTTCAAATAATAATCCCTGGGGGTAGGATGGGGTCACAACGGGGGGGGGGGGGGGAGAGGCAAAAATGAACTTTTATTTATACAGGATCTCCATGTAATACATGTAATATACCACATTGTTCACATTTGTTTACTATGACTCCATTAAGCTGATTTTATCATGCCTATTGTTGCTCAGGTGAGCGACGTGGCCCATGGGCCTCTTGTTGATTCAATATAACAAAAAAACTAAATGATGATAATGCTAAAACATATATAGTATTAAACTAAGTATATTGACCTTTCTCGGTCACGATTTTGGTCAAATTCTATTTTTCTGTTTTTATTATTTACAATGCTTTAAATATACATTTCTAATGATGAAATGAAATTTGAGAGTCAGTCACTAGTTTATAAGCAAGATACAGAGTTCACAAATCTTTGTTATGTAAACAAGGCTCGTGCCCTGGTTTTGTTTACATAGGTTCAATAACTAGAAAAAAATCTTTTTCAAGCTGATTTGTTTATCTTTTTATTCATCTTAAGCATAAATAAACAGTTCATAAACGTTTAACACATTCAATTAAAGGTCATAAATTGGACTTTTCACTTCCACATTCAAAATGTAAACAAAAGCATTGTTTACATAGCAAAGAATTATGAGCTCTGTAACTCGCTTGTAACTCAACGAATGACACTCAAATTTTGGTTGCATATTAAAAATGCCCTACTTCAGCACTGTAAACATTAAATTCGAAAAAATAATTTTTGACAAAAATCGTGACCATGCCTCTTTAAGTTTGGAATATTATTGCTTCATGATTTGGACGCTGCTTCGTATACCTGCATAGGCGTCAAAACCGGCGGGGGGGGGCTTAGCCCCCCCCCCTTTTTTGCAAAGTTAGACCTAACCATTGGCCACATAGCATCATAGAGGGTTCAGCCCCCCCCACCCCCCACCCCCTTCCCCCACACTTATTCTCGCAGCAAACATAATATTGTTCCTAAATTTACCTTGAAAAGATTGATATACATGTATTGAGAAGTTGGTGTCATAGGGTATACTACATCCCCCACACACACTTATGGATTTGGATTTTCATGATTTTTGGGATTTAGCGCCCCCCCCCCCCCCCCAGTTTCAATTCGCATCAGACGGCCCTGACCTGTCTATTTAGTCAACAGTTTGGAAACAAACATTTTAAACTTCAAACTTAGCGTCGACGAATGAAAATGGGTGTCATTTCTTTCTGATAGTATGGTTAATTCATCAACAACGTTTTTCAATGATAGTAAAGATAAATGTGACATAACCTTTTGAATAGATTTTTTAATATATTTTCAGTTTTTTAAGCGTTTACTTCAACTTTAATCGTCCAAACAGGCACATAAAATCGTTTTTGAAAGGGGGAAGCAGACTCATCCAAAATATGTCTTGACAAGCAAAGATACAAACTCCAGACAACTTCCCATTAATCATGAAAATCCTAATCGGGGGGGGGGGGGGGGTAAACTTATATGTTTAATTTCAATTTTACTCCTAATATTGATTTTTTACATACCCCCCCCCCCCCCCAAAAAAAAGGGGAGTCCATCATAATTCAATATTTAATTATTTAATAAGTTTTATATGTAATTGTTTTAATAATATTGCAACAAAAAAGCAAGGGGGTAGCCCCCCCCCCCCTCCCCTTGATGCTCTGTGCCTGCCAATCGCAAAGGTTCAACTTCATTTTATCCCTCATGATTATTATAATACTGCCATTTGTATGAATGTTAATAACGTTGTTTTTTCATCAGAAGATTAATTTATAGCAAGAGAGCAGTATGAAGTTAGTATTAATTTTCAACATGGTCTGAAAATTTTGATAAGTTTTTAAAAAGTCTTCGGTGTCTTGTTGCGTTAACGCCAATTTAAACATGAAAACTGTTATTCTAGAGAAACAGCATCTTTTATTTTAGGTTTAAGAGACTGGAAAAAAGAGCTAATTTTGGTCCTCAGTACATTGGTTTTAAGGTCATGTGTAAGTGTTTGTCAAACAGCCATTCTATCTAAGTTTTTCGTTCTCATCATTCTTTTTTTACAATATGGAATATTGGAATGTTCTTTCTATGCAGGCACGTAGCATCGTTTTTTAAAGTGGAGGGGCGCAGACTCATCCAAAATCCTGTAACTTTTCAAAATCCTGACCTGAAAACCCTAATCCGTTGGGGGGGGGGGGGGGGTTAGGTATACTTTTCACTTCAATTTCACTGTTTACTTCCTTATTTTCAATTCAATTTTTACATGGTCACAGAAAAGAAGGGGGAAACTCCATGTTAATTCAAGTATTGTTTGTAAATTTAAGAAAAATCTTTGCTGCGCAAAAAAGTGGGGAGGGGGGGGGGCAGCCCCTTGTGCCTGCAATGGCGCGCATTTATTTTCTAATTTATGATATATTAGTATAAAAGCATTGATTTAATACTTTGATTTACAAGGCAAATCAGTTGTCAAAATTGGTTGAATCGGCAAATATTGGCCGCATCAACTTCAGGGCTCTGGTAATGATATGTGTACGCTTGAGTATACATGTGTAAGTCAAAAGGGTCGTGATCCTGCATAGAATCCGTTGTCTTACACTCTCTGTTTTTATCTGCCATCTGATGATCTTCACTGTAAATAATTAACCTTCACATTTTGAATGTACGTTAAAAAGATTTTTCTGATGAATTTCATGAAGGGGTTTCTCATTTTTAACTGTTTAAATTAGGTTTCCATGATGATATAGTACCTGTTGTCATAATAACAGACAAATCTTGATATTTTTTGCTTTGGAAAACTTATATTTCAACTGAAATTATCAAGAGATGTGTCACCTATTTCTGTAATTTTTATATTTATATCGAGCATCAATATTTACATATGCAAATGATGCGCACTTTAAATTTAAAGCCGCTCTCCTTCTCAGAAGTACACCCGAAGGTCCCATGAGCGGCTGTGCGCGTCTATAAAATGCGCACTTGCGGTGTAACAAACTGATTCTAAAAAGTCAGAAATCATTCAAGCATTTAACAATGCAAAATAGCTTGTATTAGTTTTTCCTAACCACTACAAAGATGGATTTTCACGATTCAAGCCAAGTCTTCTTTGAGAAGAAGAACAAGGCGACAGCCAGGCGGTCCTTTGCTGCGTTTTCTGTTGTGACGATGGCAGTTGGAATCGGCCTGGGTATCCTCATTGGTCGCTACGCCATCTGTGACGAGAAATCAAATTCCGAGGATTCTGGACAGTTGTCCTACAACAAGGAAGCTGATCCAAGGATTAGTGAGGAGATCATCAATCAAATTGATGCGGAAAAAATTCGGGAATACCTAAGGTAAGTTGCAAACAACGACTGCTTTTGACAAATATTTCATCAGAATAAAACATCGTTAATATAATATGGTGCATGATTTACGTCACTAAAAATCTAATTTGCAAATATAAGTATTTGTGGTTTTCTGCTCTGTGATGCGAATCGGCTGACAATTTATTCTGTTGAAAGGTTTTAAAAGCAGTTTACAACAATAAGCATGGTACTAGATTGGTGAGGTTGATAAACTTCACTCTGTTTATGTTCGACTAGGGGTGGTTCTAGAAGGTAAACATGTACAGAACGTAATTGAAAAGATTTTTCCATTGATATAGACGAAGTCTCCAATAAACTAAAGGTTGATGCCCCATTTAAAGAAAACTATGTCACGGCCTTTTAAAGAGCAGATAGAAGACGTTGTTTAATTCAGCTGTAACTTACTTATCATGCCCCAACTGCAAATTATATATGCATGTGAGATAATTTTTTCCTTGACTCAAGATAATAAAAAATACAAAATAATGACTTCATTTACCGGGGCATATATTATTATACATCTTACAGCAAACTACTTATTGAACTGTGTTTTAACATTTGATAATTCATATTAATTAATCTATCATTAATTTAGATTACAGATTGTTAATAAGTGAAGAACTGAACTGCTGGTTAAACTTGAGCACTTTCATTAATTGCCCTTTAAAATTCTCCGATGAATTATAATAGGCTATATCTATAGCCCAAGCGCTGGATTTATCGGTATATCCAGGACCTCCAATTACGGTTTTAAAAGATCATTGCCGATCCCTGCAGGCCGCAGTCTAAAGACGGTCATTGGAGGGGCGCATAGTGGCAAAAGTAGTCGATGTATATATAATGAAATGTGTATCAAATATTTCCATGTCGTATCTTCACGGTAACTAGTGGAATGGGCGTTGTCATTTTTTCTTTTATATTTCAGCATAAAATACCTGCTGTTTTTAATTAATCAGAACCTTAGCATTTCATGTTTTTTTAAATAATTTTTAGTCTCCCGTTAATGACAACCTATATCTCTAAGCAAGTTGATAGATTAACTCCAGTGATCTTTGTCAATGGCATTTTAATGTCATAAGTACTGTGAAATAATTTAGTTTTGATGGGGATGTAATTTTCGTCGAATTAATTTTCTAAAGGTTCATTGGAGGGCGTTTACAAATCCACCAATTCCACTATTCTAATGAGTCCACACTCCACAGTATTTGTTGCTGATAGGCAGCAAATGGCGCCATTGCTGTTTTATGTCATGTTTTTTTTTTAAGAGATTTGTCCGAATTTCCTCACTTGGCTGGAACAGATGCTGACTACAAGCAAGCCAAAGAAATTCACGATTTTTGGAAGAATGAGGGCCTGGACGAAGCATTTATTACTCCGTATGACGTTCTGTTGTCTTATCCTAACACCACGGACCGTAACGTAATGAACAGGATATTTGTATACAACGAAAATGATGACATCGAATGGGAGTCAGCCCTGTACGAACCCATTCTACATCCCAGTGAAAATAAGTCCAATGTGGTGCCGCCTTTCAATGCTTTTTCAGCGCCCGGAAATATAACATCTGTAAGAATACATCATACTACATGTACCTATATTTTCTTCACACATCCGTAAGAATGGGTACTAACTCAGTGGTCCAGTCTGATACCTGACTTAATGTTTGACCAAATCTCATTTTAGCTGATCTCTTATCAAGATTTTTCTAACGTGTGTTGCAGTCATCGTCGCGAACATCAGCTTTTCAACTTTGTATCATTTTGTCTAAAACAACAATCAAGCTTTAGCATGAAGCCTTATATAGATGAGAACCATATAAATTTTGTATTCAGGTCAGGACCACTTTTTAAGGGAATAGATTAAGGAAAACTGAAAATTCAGTGGGATGTTTTCAAAATACTCTATTTCTGAACCATATCAGCATCATTATCAAAACTTAAACATAATTATGGTAATTGCGATTTTATTTTACATTTTGACTCTGGGAAGTCAGAAAGCCCACCTACGTATAGAGGTTACATATTTTTGAAATCGCATGGAAAACATATCATAAGCATGATAATAAGTTTAACACGTCAGGTGCATGTGGCTACAATAAGGATAGTGTAACTGTTAAGGATAGAAATTAGAAAGGAAAACTGATAAAAAAAAATCGTTTTAAAGAATTGAATGCTACAAATTTGTGAAATGAGTAAGGATACAAAGGATGAAAATTTTATCAACATTTTTGGCATAAATGATACTTCTTAAATGTTAATTTTGTAGAGATATCCGGTAGATAATTTTCATTTCGTCTGAAATTTGGTATGTATATAGATACAAATGTAAACTATAGATATATTGTATCGATCTTAGCATATTTCTTAATAGCTTGGGTCAAACTTTTTTTGTGTTTATTATGGCCAGTTCAAATAATCTTACATGGTTTTTGGCAACTAAATGACCTTGAACTTGACCTTGCAGTCGGAGCTGATGTACGTGAACTATGGCCGGGTGGAGGATTATCAGTGGCTGGTTAGCAACAAGAGCATAAACGTGACGGGAAAGATCGTTATCGCTAGATACGGGAAAATCTTCCGCGGAGACAAGGTAAGGGAGGGCGCCGTGCAGTAGGTCATGGTAGCCGAGGACGTCTCAAAATATTTACACAGTAGTTTGTAATTTGAAGAACTTGACCGTGTCTACCGATACGACAAGGAGAGAAGGGCAGTGTTGACTAAATAAAATGAAGTGGCATGATGGTCTAGAAACATGCCTATACTTAAAAAAAAATAACTATTTATAAATGATGTGCTCTACAGGTGTATCTATCTGACATGTACACACAAGTAACTATAACTACATGTACCGTTTTAATAAATTTGAAAATCAAACATGTTTTTGAAATATTTGAGGAAAAAGTATTAAAAATGGGACACTCGACAATACAAATCGATTGAACAAATTGGTTGGTTACTCTTTAACGAAATAGGAAATAATTGTGCACAAGATTATTGAGTCTGTGGGTTTTTTTAATCAACAAAACACGTGTACATGTAGGTACGCTTGGCCACACGTTATGGAGCCTCTGGCATCATCCTATTCTCCGATCCCAAGGATTACACCTACGGTGTTGATCCCAAAGTGTATCCAGATACCTGGTGGCTCCCCGAATCAGGCACCCAGCGGGGCACCACCTTCATGGGTAAAGGGGACCCTCTCACTCCAGGCTACCCGTCGACAGGTAACTATTGTAGAACAATATTTCATCAAGCTCTATGGCATATTCTGCAGTATTATGAAAACAATATTGTGTAAAGAATTGTGTAAACTTTGTGTACTGTATCTGAATGAATTAAAATCAAGGTGCACAACGTGATTGTAGATACGGCCTATCGAGTGGACGAGGAATCACTGAAGGGGGACCTGCTCCCCAGCATCCCCGTCCATCCCATTGGCTACGGTCTGGCGGAAAAACTGATCAGGTGCTTCTTTAAAACTGGCGTAATTTTTGGAGACCTTTCATAATCTATTGGAATGGAAAAGTTTTATTTTAAAGCTATGGTGTAGTCAGTAATAAAGAGATTTGTTTCGGCACGCTATCTAGTGACGCTTGTTACAAAATTTTGAAAGCTTTAGGTTTTGTGTAGTTAGTTTATTTTATACTCACACTTCATTGAAATTATTTATTTTTCGAAATAAGATGCATAATTTACATTAACCATAACAATACATCTACTTCATGTACACACATGTTTATTGCATTCACTAGTTACATGGGAGGAGATGAGGTACCTGAATCTTGGAGAGGCGGTATCAACATTACATACAAGTTTGGGGGACCCCTGAAGAATGCTGGTTGGTGAGTAAGCTACCAGACTAATCCCATGTTATTGTAGGATCTAGAATGGATTTCTAGAGGCGTCTTAATTGAGAAATATATTAGCGAGGAGGTTATTCTCTACCATTCTAGGAAAATCAGAATAAGGATTTCAACAAGAAATATTCGCAGAACAACGTACAACGCGTTTGGCGTGATCAGAGGCAGTGTGGAACCAGGTTCGCATATGTTCTTTTTTTTATATTAAAAATAAAATATTCATGAACACTCTATCAGAGTTTCTGTATCTGTAAACAAAAAATCATTATACCCGTATATTGTTATATTTTCGGTTTAATATTTTGATGAAGTTTTCCGAGTTTGTATATTATTATTATCCTTGACAAAAATTAGATTATTGGGAATCAAACTTTGTTCATCCTTTACAAAAATTTAGATTATTGGAAATCAAAATTTGTGATTCCCAGTAATCTAAATTTTCTAAAGGACATTAACATAAGAAGTCAAAATATCTTGAGTACCTTTTAATTATTTGTATTTGTTTTCATACATGTACATTAACAGGAATCGGTCTCATCATCTACTAGATGTCTGTACACGAAGATAATTTTAGACTTGAAAAGTTTTTGCTTTACGCTTTATATGTATGAATAAAGAAACTGTTTTTTTTTAATATACATAAAAGTCTTTATTGCCTCCTTTACAGACAGATACGTGTTGCTGGGCAACCATCGTGATGCCTGGGTGTTCGGAGCAATCGATCCTTCGAGTGGAACAGCAGTAATGAAAGAGGTGTCCCGAGTGATGGGGAATCTTGTTCGAGCAAGTAGGTTATGATAATTATAACATATAAAGGACTTGTCTTAGGAAGTAAATACTTGTAAATTTAGCTTCTTTTTATTGTCTGTACTTTTTTTCCCAAAAAAGTTCTCGTATTGTTTTGAATTTATTAGAGAAATGGCGGCCACGTCGCACCATCATTTTCTGTAGCTGGGGAGCGGAGGAGTACGGGCTTATTGGATCTACAGAGTGGGTTGAGGTACATGCATGTGGTTCCTGGCTTTTAGTCCTATATCCTCATTGCTTTTTCCATTAATCATTTGTATAATTTAATTAATAGCACTTTTAACCATCTTCATACAGTTCTTATATATTCGGATTTGAAGATGCAAAATATCAAAATCAATCACCGACATAACTACAAATATTGATTAAGTGTTGAGGATTACCAAATTTAATAGAAATGCACACTGTGTTAAGCACACAATTGAAAAATATTTTAAAAAGCGTTAACGATGTATCAGCTGGATTTACTGTCTCTTCTGGTTCCACGTTACAGCAATACATCAAAAACTTGGCCGAGAGGGCGGTCGCTTACCTCAACGTTGATATAGCTGTCACAGGTACGCATGTGCAACTACTAGCTAATTTGCATCTTATCTAAATGAATTTATTAAAATCTCACATTAGAGAACTGTTTTACGGCCCTCCAGTATACTAATATTTAAACTTGACACATGTCTTGCTAGTTTATTGCACACATATTGCATATTGTATATTCAAACTGGACACATGTCTTGCTAGGCAATTACACGCTCGATGGTGGGGCGACACCTCTCGTTCATCACGCCCTGTATGAAGCCACGAAAAAGGTACCAAACCCAAATACCGCCCAGGCAGGACGCAGTGTTTACGACAACTGGAAGATGACGACTCCCAATGAAGACAACACTCAACCAAAGTAAGCCACTTTAAAAGCTCCTAGCTTTCTGCATGAGAATTAGCACTATCCATCTAAGACTGAACTCACGGAGACTGAAGGTTCTGCTTTATACATGAACAGGATTTCACCACTGGGCTCTGGAAGTGACTTTGCATCTTTTGTACAGCAGTTTGGTTTGCCGTCCGTGGATTTGACGTACACCTATGATGAGGTATTATATTATGATCGCTCTGTAAACTGAAAATTTTCTAAAGTTGAATATAATTGGAGTTATCATTAATATCGATTAATTAATGATGGCAATTAAAACTTTCTGTCAGCTCAGCTATTACATTTAGAACTATTTGTTTTTTTTAGGATAAGTACAAAATTGGTTCTTATCCTCTGTATCACTCAAAATACGAAACGTTTTATGCTGTGGATAAATTATTAGACCCAGGATTTCAGGTTTGTCGCTAACTTTGTATTTATTGAGATTGTTAATGATACAAAATTGATTTATTGCGCATGGCTTTGACAATGAATAGTGTTTCTTGAATGCATATTTTGTTTCGTGTGTTTTAGACTCATAAAGCAATGGGACAAATCTGGGGAGAGCTGGCTCGCAATCTGGCCGACTCTCTGATCATTCCATTCGATGTACGGGACTACTCCAGAGTGCTAGAGGGGCTTGTAAGACAGCTGAATTCATCAGAAACTGGAGCTATCATGAGGACCAAAATGAGCTTAGGTTCACTGCTCACTGCTTGTTTTTTAAAATCACAACATTAAAAGTAAAAATAAAAGATACTTAAGCCTAAATGAATGGCACATTTTATGAATTCTTGATTTCAGCGAAAATTGCTAGGACTAAGGTGCTTACAGGTTTTTACATGAAAGAAAAAAGTAATTTAACATCATACAAACATATGCATTTTTAAAGCGCTAAGCATAGCTCAGCGCTTTATTGTCGTTAGACTTCTATTTCCGGTGCAAGGAATAACTGCCCTCTATGAGCAGAAATATACATCATTTAAACTGGTAAGAGGTATAGGGAACCAGATATCTGGGTGACGGAAATGGCCGAGTAGATACGATTGGTTTGCGGGGCTTACGTACATCAGCACGGGATGCTACGCAGTGATGAAAAAATAAAGTGCGTATTCAGAAGCTAAAATATAGAAAAATAAAATCGATTCTTTGCAAGAAAATGTCAAAAACTGTGATAAATTACTGTTCAAAAGGTATAATTCGTGATTTTAACATATCTTTTTTCAGGCAAGTATCCATATACAAGTCGTGTTCAGCTTTAATTCACATCATCTTAAGAAAGTAACATATATTTAAAGAAATCTGGCCTTCGATACTTTAAATTGATATTCATTAAACATAAACCAAAATTTCAATAAGGCTCATTACCGTCTACGCTTGCACACAGTAAATTTTCTTAGAACTAAGCTAGGTTAGCGCTTTTCAGTACTTTCAGTACTTTGATTACATTAGGTTTCAATAAGATACTTAAGGTATCCGATCCATATTAGGACCAAATTTTTCCAACCTTGAATATCCATCATATATTTAAGACTTTGATATTTATTTAAAGCATTTAAGAGTAGAAAAAGATTCACCGTGAGAAATTTTCAAAAATATTATTAACTAAGCAGTAATTAATTAATTAAGATTGCATTAAGGTCTATGGAGACGAGCACATTTTTAAGATAAAAATGGAATTACTTGGAATATCAAAAAATGCTTTGGTGGAAAGATGTATTTTATCATAAGGATCACAGAAACTATTGAAAATAAATTTTATACCGTGCAGATTTTTTTAGAATTAATTTTTATAGAATAAAAACAAAGGGGGACAACTCTTCAAAAAAAGGAAAAGGTCATTAATTGGGACACATTCCACTCCTACATGTTGATACTTAAATAGGAAAATTATGTCCAAATATATTGAGCATTAGGCCCATACATATCTGTTATGCACCCAGATTCATTGAATCCGAGGCTATTATGGATCGGATACCTTAAGGTTAGTGATTTTTTCTCGATTGTAGATAAACTTTTTGAAGCTGCTCGAAATTTTACGAAAGAAGTTGATGCTTTTTACACCATGCAAATGAATGTGAGAAAATCAAAGTAAGACAGTATTTCACTGGCAACTGTCTTTTCTAATTTTAAATGATCTTTTGATTGCAATTTGAAATTAACGTTCTACGTTTACACATAAGTTCTTTCCCTCAATATGTCATGCTCTTATACCAGTATATACAGTTTGCAGTTTTAATATGCAATTTTTAGCTTACCTGAGTTGAACGCTCAAGTAAGCTTTTCTGAACACATTTTGTCCGTCGTTCGTCTGTCCGTCCGTCCGTCCGTTCATATGTCCAGCGCTGTCCCAATTTTCTATTTCGCGTCTAACTTATTTTTCAGTTATTTTTTTAGAAATACCATTAATCAAACATCAAAAAGCATCTTAAGTTTAGTCGATTGTATCATTTCTGCTTTATATAAAACACTAATAAGTTTAAAATCGCCAATTTTCCTTCATGGGCCTGTCAGTTGAATTCATACGATTTTTTGGGAGGACAATTTCTTCATCGTCTGTGGTTTCTTGGTACAAGGTAACGCTGCAGAAAAATCATAAGTTGTTTGAAGTTGAGAGCCACAACTTTATATCATTTCAATCATGTTAATTGCACATACCACTTTAAATTTTCACTACAAAATAACTTTTAAATGCAGATAAGGAAAATAGATGTATTTTTTTTTGGAGGTGGGGGGGGGGGTTCTATGGTAAATCGCTTGCTTGAGAGCGAGGTGAATTTCAAAAATGAAGAGCCCCCGCCAGAATAATCGAAAACTGGAAAATACTTGTATATACTGGCACTGTACCAGTTATCGGCTAAAATTTAACGTTTTCTTTTCGTAATTCCTTATTTCTTGATATTTTTGGATAAAACTTGACATACTTTAAAAAGTGAACTCCTTATTTATCAATCTGTTAGTTTATATCATTATTTAGAACCCAAAACATCTTGTTTTGTGCTTTTAAGCACGCCCCGAATTTGCCGAGATTTTACGATTTAGTGTACCAGTTATCGGCTTCGTGATAATAACATAGTAAAAATCAGTGTTCATGTTGATTTTATATTCTGCTAAATGTAGTTTGAATTGTGCCCCTTTGCTAGGTCAGACTAAAGTATTCGGGGTCATGATACATTATAAACAAAACTCATAAAAATATTCGTTTATTATCATACGGTGATACACCAAATTGTATACTATTCAATACATAATTGTGCAATCAGGCGTTCAATTGCGCTACGAATTTCTCGGAAATTCGTGAATTTCTTTTGTTTATACATGTTAAATGTATTGATTTTATATGTCAAATCAAAGAAGGAATGTAATAACGTATCACAAAGAGGTAATATTCTATTTTTAACTTATTACGTCACTTCCCCCACTGCTGAAAGTGCAAAGATGTAAAATCAGCGGTAAACAATGATCGTTTAAGCTCATGTAAAAAACATATTCAAGAAAGTTTTCAAGCAAACTTACTCTTCTTTATTCGAAAAAGACGACTGAATTAAAAAATCTTGGATTGTCGCGTGCTATAAACCCGAACTTTCAGTTTAGCCGATAACTGGTCTTAGCCGATAACTGGTACAGTACCAGTATAGCACCCTATAGCTTTTTTAGATACACGCCTTTAATAAATCATAGTCATTACTTCGACTCCATTGCTCAAACCTAAGTTAATTTTGTCATTGTAAAAAATGATGAGCAGTGCGAATTGGAAACACTTGGCAAGCGAAAATGATTACATTTAAGATATAAATGGAGATAAAAGCCACCTTGGCCACACGGCCTTAGTCATCTAATCATTTTATACCATGCGCGAAGGGTCGCAAGCCCCCCTCCCCCCTCCCCACCACACACACACACACACGCGCACACGCACACACACATTCAAATACTCCCCGGATCCCTTTTGGAAAAACAATGCTCGATCCGCGCATGTATATATTCGCGGTTTATATACGCACCCAAAACTTTTATTAAACTGATAAATATTGAATTCATTTCTTATAAAATACATGTAACATACGAAATGAATTCGCACCAGGTCAACGACAATCATTTAAAATGGAAAACCAATTAAATTAAAGACTAAAATAAAGAGAACCGGAGGTTAACCGTGAACTCCTACCAAAAAATTAGTTTAAATATATTGCATATGATCTTATTTTCGGTAGAAATGGTATTTCGTAAAGGTACAAGGTCAAAGATTAAGTGTAAAATAAGTGTAAAATTTGGATTTTTTACGGTATTTTTTGTTGTTGTTATTCTACCGAGGGACTATATGGCAAAATAATCTTTGAATGCCTAAAGGCATATAAAGTCATTGTTGCTCAGGTGAGCGATTTGGCCCCATGGACCTCTTGTTTTTTATCAATAATCTTACTTGAAATCTAAATATACATGCATGACATAATAAATGTTGTGTTTTCAACTCTTTTAGTCCATACGATGTTAGAAAGATAAATGACCAGCTTCTGCAACTAGATCGGGCATTTACGGACCCAGCCGGTATTCCGAACAGACCCCAAGCAAGGTACTTTCCAGTGACACGTGTCGTAATACATAAAAGCTAGCAATGTTTGCTTTAATAGCGGCAGTTGTGGTATCAATACACTAAAGTATGTCCAAGTTATTGTCTTTAGCTCACCTGAGCTGAAAGCTCAAGTAAACTATTCTGATCACATTTTGTCCATCATCCGTCTGTCCGTCCGTCTGTAAACTTTTTACATTTTGAACTTCTTCTCTAAAACTTCTTGGCCAATTTCAACCAAATTTGGCACAAAGCATCCTTATGGAAAGGCAAATATAAATTGCAGAAATGAAAGACTGGTCTTTATTCAAAGAGGAGAAAACCTCGAAAATGTAGAAAAAGGGGGTACATTTTTAAAAACCTAATTCTCAAGAACTACTGCGTCAAATTCAACGTAATTTAGCATAAATAATCCTTATGGAAAGGAAAATATAAATTGCAAAAATTATGGGCTAACTCTGTTTCAAATCTGAGTTATTACGAAAATAAAAATAAAGGAAAGGCGTAATAGCTTCGGGTTCGGTATTATCCTGGTTTGTAGCCATTTGTTATTTTTGAATAAAGATGAAGATAATGGGTGGGCCTTAGTAAAATAGAGTGATATCTCTTTACCGTGTCACGTGACAACATTTTTCATTCCAGTGTATTCATCAATCAAGTGTGAGTAAGGTTATAAAAGTCACACGAGTTTACTCCAGGTAAACAACAGTCGTTTAATTATGATGGGAAAGACAAATTAGATTTTTGAATATTTTTAATTTGAGGAATTGAGCGCATTGAGGTACAATTTTCTTCTTCACATCTATAGGAATTTTTGTAATAAAATACAATTACTATTATAAAATATTTTTTTTTAAAATACAATAACAAGTAAGTAGTTGAGGAAGAAAATGTACCTATATGCTCTCATATATTTTGATCGCTTTTTAAAGTGGGGGGAGAGGGCGCAGAACGAAAATATACATGTAGGAAATTGGAAGTTAACAGTGTACCCCTGCCAAATGTTTAGTTTTATATCTTGCGTAGGATTTCCTTATTCTCGGTAAAAATAGTATTCCATAAAGGTAAAATGTCAAAGATTACGTGTATGAAAAAACGTGTAAAATTCGAATACTTTACAATATTTATTTTTTGTTATTCTACCGAGGGACCATTTGGCATAATATATTTTGAACGTCCATTGAAAATCATTGTTGCTCATTGAGCGATGTGGCCCCATGTGCCTCTTGTTGATGATTTTTAATTGAAATAGACATATGTGTGATAGAAATACAGTTAAAATTTATGAAAGGGAAAAATCCAAGATATCTTGACACATTATCATTTTTCACTCATAATTTTTTTACGAAGACTTTACCTTTCACCTTTCGGAACTCACAATTTTTCAACGTTATCATCCGGGCTTATTCATGGCTGATGCAATGCAAAATCCCCGTTGACTTTCTATTTTGGGTTGTGTATTGAAACCTGAAGCGGTAGAAGGGGGCGTTTCAAAACAGATTATTTGGACATTTTTCACATTAGTGGATTTATAAACGTATTTTGAGCACAAAGGTATTTATGATTATCAAAATATCAAGCGAAAAGTGGTGGAAGCAAAAACTCTAGACAGAGTATAGTATTCAATAAAGTTTTGAGATGTGATTATCTTCTTTCCTTTTAGACACGTCCTTTTTGCCGAGAGCAGTGTGAACGTGTACGCTGGAAGTAGTTTTCCAGGGTTGATAGACTCAACTTTTGAAATAAGCGGAAGCCCCAATGAAGCCCAGCGCTGGGAAGTGGTCAAGAAGCACTATTCGGCCATTATATTCGCCATTCAGTCGGCCACGTCTTCACTTAGAGACGTAACGAAATTCATGCCTGTTACGTAAGCCCGAAGTTTTCGCAAATAAAAGACATAGTGTAATTCTATATGATCATTCGTATGGATTTATGCATAAAAGACAAAGTGTAATGATGATGATGTAGAATCCATTTGTGTAATGATGTAGAATCAATTTGTAGTGATTGTGCATAAAAGACAGAGTAATGATATAGATCCATTTGTTGGGATTTACGCATAAAAGACAGTGTATTGATGTAGAATCCATTTGTGTAATGATGTAGAATCCATTTGTTGTTATTTTAAAAAATTGCATAAAAGCCATTATACATTTACTTGCATGATGGTGAGGAAAATGAGAAGATTTTTCCCCCCAAGAAATATCATATTTCTCGAGGGCTATGCCCAAGGAAAATGTGATTTTTCTGGGGGAATAAATCTTCATATTTCCCGAACATTCATGCAATAAAAGTTTTATTATACAGAACAACATACGACTTTACAAAATAAGTCGAATTATAATAATTTTCGACTGGTCGAAAGCAATTACGACGTGATTGGTTTTTTTTCTTATTGTCTCTCTTTTCTTTCATAAATTGTAATAAAATTGTTTTAGTGGCATGAATAGAATTTAAATGGTTTAATAATTTTGATTGAATCATATTTGTCGACATCGTATGCTTATATTGGCATTTTCCTACCTTTGTAATGAAAAATCCCGAGATTTTCGAAGAGGTGAGACACGATATTTATTTCCCGGGAGACACGACGTTTTGTTCGCCCTGTCACGTGATTCCCTAGACCAATCAGGTGACGTGTTATATAGAATAATCATATTGAGGTACATTGTATAATAAAGTATAGGATTTATGCATTAAAGACATTGAGTAATGATGTAGAATTGCAGTGATTTTTTGGTTGTCTGATGATTTATGATAAAAAAAAGGATTGTATAGACTTGAGTAATTACATTTTTGCCTCTCAAGACTGCAATATAAAATAAATGAGGACGTAACAAACAGTGCATAAATGTATTGTACACTATTAATTGACGTCTGTTTATGTGCGAGTACATGACTGCTATATTTACTAGTGGATTACTGTAACATAAAGGATATATATAAATTAATTATCTGCATTTAAAAAAATCTTTTTTTCGCTCATCGTATGGTTCATCAGATTGCAATTAAAACATAATTATTTGAAGACACGGAACACACTTGGCCTTTGACTTCTCCATATTGATCAACAATATTTATTCATTTTTGCCTTTATAGTGAAAGTTTGGGAAAAAACCTAGTGGCTGTTAATACATGTACATGAACATTGTAAATAATGCATTCATTACAGTGTTGTAGGTGAATATTGTAACTAATATTGACGTACTTAGTAACACCTCCGCTGCGCTATACACCAGTGTTGAGTAACTATTACAATCATCAAACTTTCCGCCTTCTTTATGCAACCAAGTATTTGTGCGTCCTGTGATGAAATCTCTTGGAATTTAATCTATTCCTTTGATATGGGGGTTGTCCCATCTTGGGGCAATCAAAATACACAACGCAGAAACGGATTGTTATTGTCAAACAAGTGATAGCTTTCCAAAAAGCTTGCCTGACTAAACAAAATTATTCAATGGAAGCATGCATGTATCAATTAGGCAATCTTATCAGAAATGAATTTTAATTTTCGGTTCTGATCATACATTTAAAAACGGAACGTGCAAATGTAAGACGAAATGTCAGTCTTTTCTTCAATCTAGAACATGTACATATATATCACTTGAAAATTCAATGATTTTATTAATTCAATTTTTTGGGGGGAATGTACACATATCATATAAGTGCATGTAAGCTTGAAAGCTGGAGATTAAATATTAATTTTTTTTAAAATTGTATTTGTCATATTAAGATGCAAAATCAACTGAGAGGCATTTTTAAAAATTTCCAACCATATGAAATGGTAAACAAACACGTATTAATTGTTTTTGCATGTGTGTGGGGCAGCTTCATCAAAATCATCTTGACAAACAATTAAAAAAGGGTAAATTCTCAAAAAAAAAACCAACCGAACTGTAACTTAAATTCAATTATAATTCCTTATTTGCCGTTTTCATTTATTACATGTACCTGCTCCTACAAAAGTGGAGGGAGGAGGGCAAATCCATTATATTTTTATTTATTATATAAAGTTAATTAAGGTCAGACGACACGTTCCTCAATTTTAGATAACTTTTTCCAGGAATATGTTAATGGTCTACTACTACTTTGACAAGCCTTCTTGCAAAAAATTAGGGTACCTTACCAGGCATTTCTGCAAAATACTAGAGTATGCAATTTCCTATATAATCTTCTTGAAAATACACTTGAATTGCTGATATAAAATATAAATACATCTACACCACAGCATAATTCACTATTATAGAACTATATTTCCGCCGGGGCTCCCGACCTCTAAAACCTATACGCCTCTGGCAGTGAGCGGCCACGGTTCTAACCACTCGACCATCTAGACACATAACCACGTCCAAGTAAATTTTAATCATTTTTTAAGTAATTATAAAATTAATTTTTTTATTGGAACTCTTTATTACGAGGAGATACAAAAAAGATTCTCGAGGAACGTGTCGTCTGACCTTAAGAAAAGTGCATGCTGCAAAAAAGTGGGGAGGGGGAAGCAGCACCCCCACTCCCCCCCCCCCCCCCCCCCCATGCTACGTGCCTGTGACACACGGTGTGCTCTGGGGTATTCGCATGATCCTAACGGACTCGTCCACTAATTGGCGCGCAAAAACTATGAATGAGACATTATGGCGCGAAGTCCTGCTTTACCATTCACCCAACGGCCGAGATCTTGATCGATCGATCTATGGGGAGGGGGTCAGATGATTTTTTGACATTTGTTTTGTGACAGCTACATACGTGTACATGTATATTATACTTTGGATCGGATGTTTTTGAACACTTGAAACTTAAAACTATCACACTTGATTAGTAATTAAATGTAGTAATGTACATTTAGTAAGACGCGGGAGTTATGATCCCTTTTCAAGATTAATGAAATCGCCCAACTGAACGAAAATCGGGTCACACCCCGCTTTGGCGATTTAGTTCCTCCAGTTAACATTTCAGCTGTATAAATATATATTTGTTTTAATCCAAACTGATGACTCTCTTGTAATAATGGTAATCCAACACCAATAATTACTTACATTTTATTACATACTAAGTAATAAATACAGGTTTTTTTGCACATGTGATACAGATGACATCACAAAATCCGTATCGGCCTCCGGGGCTGATACAGGTTATCAGCCCTCCAGGGCTGATACGGATCCGTATCACACCCCTTGCGGAACTCCTCTGCCTTTTTTCGCTTCGGCAATTTTGCATGTTTACAGACGAAAAATAAAACATTTTCAGTTACAGTCGACATTTTTAAGTGCAGTTGAAAACTTCAAATGCTAGCAAATGTTTTAAAGCAGTCAACTTTTAAAACCTGATGAAATTCCGTTCTGTAGCTTCATGTTTATTAAAAACAAGAAGAACTCATATTTTTATCAAATACATGTACATGTCCAGACTTTTTTCAAATAATATGAATAATCAATTTGTTCAAGTTGATTGGTTTTCTTTTTAAATTTATTACTAAGTATGTAATAAATATAATAATAGATACCCTTTTCCATATCACGGCTCGTATCAGCCCTCGACCAATATCAACCCTCGGGCCTTCGGCCCTCGGGCTGATATTGGAGTCTCGGGCTGATACAAGCTGTGATATGGAAAAGGGTATGTATTATTCTCTATATACCGTAATAGACAATATGTTGAATTACGACTTGTTGCATTGACCCCCTCCCCCATTTCCACCGTTCAAATATATTGGAATTTTTATCTATTTTAAATCAGGATTACACACGTGCACTGCATGGGTTTTCCATCAAAGATGGCGGCCAAGGGACAGAACTTTTGCAAAGTGTGGATTGGTCTGTTAAACTTTGCATTTTTGTACTTTAACCAAACAATACGAGATATTTCTCTTCAACGTAAGGAAATTGCACAGAATAATAGCTGTTTTTTTTTTCAAAAATGCACGTGCTTGTGACACATGTGTTACTAGCTTTGTCGCCTATCGCAATAAAATATTGGAAAAGGGTGAAAATTCATTGGACGAAAAAATATATATGCATTTTTATATACTTATATCATCTTACGTAATATCAATATCGAACGAGCTTAACAATGGTCTGGTGCAATTCTCCTTTGATCCTTGATGTTCATTCTCACATGAACTTCTTCTACTCCATCTTGCTGGCTTTAATATATTTGTTTGAATTAAATCCATCTTTTTCCCAGTACGAATTGGATTTAATCCTTATCACAAATCCTTCTAATCGCATGTGTTTACTGTTGTTTTATATTCCATTGGCCGTGCTCAGTAATAAACCTCAAAATTATGGCAGTGCGGCGAATTTCAAACACCTACAGTAAAGCAGACCAGCATGTTTATGACATGCTTGGCCTTCTTTGTTTACAAGCAGAGAAAATCTTTGGTTTCTATCCAGAGTCGGTGGTTCAAAGATAAGCATGAACCCGCACACACAGGCCAAGAGGAAATTTTTGCTATGGGTGTCGATAGCTGGGGTGGTGGGGCTGGGGCTGGGGATGATCATTGGGAGGTTTGGTTTTTGTGACGACACTGAGAAGAACAGTGTACCCGGTATACTCGACGCCATCGTCCAGGACGGTGATCCGGAAGTTACAGCGGAGATCATCAACCAGATTAACAGCGAAAATATCAGGCGCTACTTACAGTAAGTACGGAGTCATTGTATAACCCAGAATGCGGTATAGTGGGATGCATTGGTTTACGGTAATACAGGTAGGTTTTTTTATTTGTCTTTTTAGGGGGGGGGGGTGTTAACGAATACCTGAGATAAAAACCTGAGTATCCACTGGTTCTGTATAGAAATTGTCGCTTAATTGGAAATGTCATATGCTTGATTATTCGTATATCTTTTGGAAACAACAAATATACGCAAGATGTAAAACAACTTCGTTTATTCCAACCCAAAACAAAAAGCTGAATCACTGTCTATTTTCAATAATTTGAATTATTTAATATTAAGTGCTTTATGAAGGGGAAAATTTGTCAATCAACTGACAAAAAGAAACAAGCTTATAACTCTATTTGGCAAACAATAAATAAGAGGAAACAAATTAAAGTTTAGCATGGTTTTTATCATGTTATAATCATCCAACAGAGAGTTGTCAGAGAACCCCCATCTTGCCGGAACAGATGCTGATTACAAGCAAGCCAAAGAGCTCCAGGAGTTCTGGACATCGGCGGGCCTGGACGAAGCGTTTATCACGCCGTACGACATATTGTTGTCTTATCCCGAAACCCAAAATGAAAGCATGATGAACCAGATTTTCGTCTACAATTCTTCAGACCAAGAGGTGTGGAAGTCCGCGCTATATGAACCGATCTTGGACCCCAGTGAGAACAAATCGAACGTGGTGCCGCCATTCAATGCGTACTCTGCGCCGGGGGATGTTAGCTCTGTAAGTCAATAAATGCACACCCTTGTTACATGTATCAATTTTATGATCTTGTTGTGCCACTTTGAGATTGACAATGCTCATTTAAGAGGCCAATAAGGAAGTTTTAACCAAATTCAGACAACAGTTTCTGTTATAAAGTAAATGAGTCACCGCGGCTTGTTTTACCTTTTTAGACGAGAACAAGTCAAACAAGAGATAAATCTTTCAGAAATACCTTCTACTATGCAGTAGCGATATGAAAGAAACAGTATTTTTAGCTATTGCCTCCAAGAGTGATCAGATTAAAAAGCAGGAATGTAGTAGCCTCGTTTTTTGAATTGAAAGGGTCGATTGGCATGTACTTTATTCTATATATGAGATACATTTAATGTTTTCTCCCGTGTTGCTATGTGACATTTAACTCTTAATTTATGGTGCCTTGAGGTTTGAAGACTCGTCTTTAGTACTGCACGAGCTTTGGTACGTGAGACCCAAGAGATTTTTCCTTCGTATTGAGTCGAGATACATATAACAATAATAAACAACTGATGATCGATTTAAACGTATGACGTATTTCCCGCGATAAATATAGAGGTGGACCGAACATCTGTAATGCGTGCAATAGCTATATCAGTATAAAATGCGATACCTGCCTGAGAGTGAGTTGATTTGTTTTTATTTTATTTTTTATTCATTTATTTATTTTGTTTTGGTTTATATATATATATATATATATATATATATATATATATATATATATATATATATATATATATATATATATATATATATATATATATATATATATATAATTATATATATATCATAGCAAAATCCATGGTTTACTCTCGTATCGATCCAATTTAAGCTTATTTTTGCATGCATATACATTAAGTATAAGTAGAGTGGAAATGAAAAAAATCATTTAAATCTAAATTTTAAAAAAAGAAAGAGGAAAAAATCAGTTTAAAAATCTATGTATATATCATATTTTATTAATATACTGAATGTCTTATTTTTAGATAAATTTTTACTGCTTTTGTATAGAAATGACGTGAATTCTACGGCGAACCGTACGCGCATGATTTACGCGCATGTAAAAATTCGTTGTGTTACCCGTTGCTAAGTGTGTTGCTAACGTTGAGGGTAATAGAACGGACTATCACCTGCGTCTTAACCAATCAGATTTCAGTATTTCACATGAAAGTATAATAATATATAAATAGTGCCTGTTTGGGAGGGTAACTGTTGAAATTGACACCCCGAGGAAACCATTGTCAACCGACGCTTCGCGTCGGTTGACAATGGTTTCCTCGGGGTGTCAATTTCAACTGTTATACTCTCAAAAAGGCACTATTTATTTTGTTATACTTAATGTCTTAACTTAAGAGAATTTTTTACTGCTTTACGTGAATTCTACGACGAACCGTACGCGCATAATTTACGCGCATGTAACCATTCGTTGTGTTACCCGTTGCGACGTGTATTGCTAACGCAGAGGGTAATTGAACGGATTATCAACTGCGTCTAAACCAATCAGTTTTCAGTATCTAACATGAAAGTATAATAATGATGCAAGGTATGTGTAAAATTTTCTTGCCGCGCTCGCCACAACGGTAGCACCGTAAAACATATTACAGTACACTGGTCATTATTTGAAAACTGATCACCGTCTTGAGACTTGTATTTCATTAAAAAAAAAACAACAACAATTTTTTATCACTTCTACACCATTTCACGATGCCAGCAGTTATTAACTTGTTTCGAATAATTTTAGCAAGTGAGCGGTATATCGACCAGGTACATTTTTTAACGGCATTATACTCGAATAAGGACAGATAATTCTCAGAGATAATGGGATAGACAACAGTATTGTCAAGTTAGCCATACTGATGCCATTCCAGGTGCAGAATACTAGTATCTAAAACTTGATTTGAGAGCATTAACTGCTTTAATTATCTACTTTTAAAAGGATTTCCATAAAACCTTATTCTATCATTAACATAGTTTTTCTGTAATTTACCAAGAATTTGATACCTTACAGACAGACTTGGTGTACGTCAATTACGGACGTGTAGAGGATTACAGGTGGCTGGCTCAGAACACGAGTATTAACATCACTGGCAAAATCGTTCTGGCTCGTTACGGCAAGATCTTCAGAGGGGACAAGGTTAGTGACCCGCACCCAGTGTGATTGATAAAGACAAACTTGGAGTCACTATGACTTATCGTTACTACTATAAACGTAGTACAAACACCAGATAACCCCCTAAAGCTTGGATATAAAAGTCTCATCTTTTCTAGGCCCACCAAGCCTATCTCCACGGAGCTAAGGGTATCATAATATACTCGGACCCCGCGGATTATGCCGTGGATGGCGAGACGTCACAGGTGTACCCTCGTGACTGGTGGCTCCCCGAGTCGGGCACCCAGAGAGGGACAATACTCCTGGGGAGTGGTGACCCCCTAACCCCCGGATACCCGGCAACAGGTACTAGTGGCGCCCTTTAAGGATGAGGGATTTAGATATATTTTTCACCAGAAACTATCATTCAGTAAAGAAATATCTTAACATTTTAAATTCAAAAATTGTTACACAGAGCTTTTGATTTAAAGGAGATAAATACGGTCTAAACACTGTCACCATCATTCAGTCCTATTTAAGCTTAATATCTCCAACAACAGAGAAACAAATTCCATCTGTGTCATGTCAACTCATTTAATTTCAGAACATGCCTACAGACTTAACGAAAGTGAGGCTGGTCTACCAAAGATTCCATCGCATCCAATTGGATATGGAGTTGCCAAAACTTTAATTGGGTATATGTAATTCTACTGAACGTGTTTCTATATCTTCTGTCGGTATATCTATATCTTCTATCGGTACCAGATGGATGCTTAAAGTTGAATAAAAATATTGCTTATATAAAAATGGGAATAAAAATGCATGTGCGGATCCAAAAAATTTTCAAGCGGGGGTCCGACTGTTATTAGAGTTTTCCGGGAGGGGGGGGGGGGTTACGAAGCATATTTTTGGTACTAGTAATTTTATAATGTAATTTCGGAACCCTCTTACCCCCCTCTAGACCCGCGCATGAAATGATATACGTTTTATTTTAACTAGTTATATGGATGGGGTAGAAGTTCCAAACAGTTGGAAAGGGGCTTTAAATGTGACCTACAGATATGGCGGGCCATTAAAAGACCCTTATAAGTAAGTATTTATTATTGTTACTCATTGTGAAATGTTTGCTTGAATCAATTTCAAATGTAACAGCATTTTTTTCATTTTCAGGAGTGTTCGAATAAGAATTTCGACTAAAAATGAGAAAAGAACAACATATAACGTGTTTGGGGTCATACAAGGAAGAGTTGAGCCAGGTTGGTGCGAGTAATGTCTAGATACAAATTTAATTGATTTATATATCATTTAATATTAATTAGTTTGATAAAATATTGGCGCTTCTGATTGGTCGAAAAATTTCTTTGATACCTGCTTCAATAAAATTTTGGTTCAAAAAATCTATTTTTCTCATCTGTTATTATTTAACGCTATTTATAGAACGGGAATTTCCCAAATAACACTGTCAACAAACTGTAAAGTTGTGTCTGTTTAAGGTGGTATGGGACATCTGTCGATATTAATGTGGATTAAAGTACTATAAAATTAAAAACCTTTCACCGGTTTATAGTTTTCAAATTTTACAATATTTAACCAAAAAATAGCTTTTAAAAATGTTTGAAAAGGTAAAAATTGTAAAACCCCCAGCGGGATTCGAACTCATGACTTACAGGTTCGTAGAAAACCCTCAACCCACTGCGCTACGGAGTTAGGTGACCATTTTTGGAAAGAAACTACTTATATAATTACACTTTATTTTATTGTTTATTTCGATAAACAATGCGTCACAACATGGAAGTGTCCCATACCACCTTAATGTGGTATAGACACTTCCATGCTGTGACGTATTGTTTATCGAAATGAACAATAAAATTAAGTGCAGTTATATAAGTAGTTTCTTTCCCAATATTGTCAGCTTACAGCGTAGCGCAGTGAGTTAGAGGGTTTACTACGAATCTGTAGGTCATGAGTCCTAATCAAAGGGTTTTCATTGTTTTATTACAGATTAAATATTTTCGTCTATTTTGTAAGTGTATGCAGGTTTGAAAGTGATCTGTTGAACTGACGGTCAATAGACTGGGATCCATTACACCGCCGGTCAATAGACTGTGATCTATTGGACCGCCGGTCAATAGACTGTGATCTATTGTACCGACAACGTATTTTAGAAAAAAAAGTTTAATTGCTAATTTTATTATATTTATTTTACTATTGTTCTTAAAATTTATCTTTTAGGTCATCTTAGTATTGATTTACAATGACCTGAATGCATAATGGTATGAAAACCTGTAATTTATAAATGTGAACAAAAAATACTAAAAACGGAATTAGGTAATAAACCAATTATTTAATGCCTGAACAGTCAAAAGACCCGATTTTTTTCCTTGGTGCAGGAAACATGATCTAATGCCCGAGGCCAACGGCCGAGGGCAATAGATCATACTGAGCTGTTCCAAGCACCTCGGGAAAAATATTCGGGTCTATATTGACTGCTCAAGCATTAAATAATTGTATAATATTATCCAACTCCCGGTATTGGTCCTAATTAGCTTGGGTTAATTTGTGTATAACTATCGGGCAGATAGAAAGCATAATGGTGTATCAAATGGCTATGAAAATATAGATGCCTTTTTTGTTCTTCCAATTTCTTAGATCGATACGTGTTACTCGGCAACCATCGTGATGCCTGGGTGTTCGGAGCAATCGATCCTTCGAGTGGAACAGCAGTAATGAAAGAGGTGTCCCGAGTGATGGGGAATATGGTCAAGACTGGTAAGTTTTGAAAACCAAAACAAACCAGTGGAATGCTTCAATGATTTTGTGTTTTTGAATTTTACTTTAAGGTTTTTGGTAGTTTAGATTTATATACAGAATAATGTGAGCATTCTGTTTCCATATTTATAGGCAAGTGGCGACCACGTCGCACCATCATTTTCTGTAGCTGGGGAGCGGAGGAGTACGGGCTTATTGGATCCACAGAGTGGATTGAGGTTCTAGAAATTGTTTCAGATATATAAAACAAAATTATGGCTTAAAAATGCAAATGATTGCATTACTATTTATCCAATGTACATTCTAACTTCTTCTTTTCATTTCCCCATCCCCAGCAATACGTCAAAAATCTTGCCTCTAGAGCTGTTGCCTATTTGAATGTGGACATTGCTGTACAAGGTAGATTCTAAAACACGCAGAAAACAACGCGTGTTTATATTACTGCTGTATTCCAATTCTTCTGCAACCCATATAAATGTCTTCTCAATTTGCTAGGCAACTACTCGCTCAGGTCGTTGGGCACGCCTCTACTTAACTCTGTGATCTACGATTCTACCAAAAAGATTCCAAACCCTGATGACCAAGACACAGTGAAGAAAACCGTGTACGATAAATGGTTGGCTAGCTTCCCGAACACCGAAAAAACCTTGCCTAGGTATATGTACATTATATTCTGCAAAGATCAGTGTCCATAAACTGTTCTCTACATTCGAGAGAAAAAGAATTTCCTGTAGACAGTCGACAATTCTATATAAATACAAGCATCATAGAGATTTACGTCCTCTGCATATTTTTAGGATTGCAGACATGGGATCTGGGAGTGATTACGCACCGTTCATCAAGAGAGTTGGTTTACCCTGTCTCGATATTCGCTACACCTACAACTCAGTGAGATAAATATTACGTCATGATTTTCATACTGAGATAAGTTTCACGTCATGGTTCACATGCCCAGATAAATGTAATCTCATGATTCTAAACTCAACTCCTCTTCTGATTTTTATATTTCAATTGTTGACAGAACCAGTACAAGCTGTCTTCCTATCCACTCTATCATTCCAAGTACGAAACATTCAAGGTGGTAGACGAGATCATGGATCGTGGATTTAAGGTGTGTACAATTTGATGTACCTGTAGTGGCGAAATGAACCAGACAAATTGTTGTTAGGTTTATAAAAATCCAGTGATACCAGTAAGATGTATCATATAGTTCTTGTTTGTGTAGCGTCACCGCGCCGTGGGTCAGGCCTGGGGGGAGATAGCTCGCAGTCTCGCCGACTCCCTGCTGATACCGTTCAGAGTCCAGGACTACGCCCAAAAACTGAACGAACTGGTCAAACAACTGGATTCCGACTTTGGAACATTAATGAGAAAGAATGGCATTCAATTTGGTAAACTATTAAGTCCCATCTATGGCTACTAGTTTAGTTCATTGCGAAGACGGGCGATATTATATTATTAATTTATTAAGCCCGCCTGTCTTGCTTGTCTTTTTTCACGTTGTTTCAGTTCCACTATCCTGTTTCTTCCAGATTTACTTTACAACGTTTCAAGCCTGTTTACCAAGGAAACAGATGCGTTCCAGAAGTTTGTTGATTCTGTAGACAAGCGAGAGTAAGCTACATATGATAAATTTAATCAATTCAGCTATGTGCTAATTTGTGGTTAACATTTGTTGAAACAAGCAAAATTTTATAAAACTCATTTACTTACAGTCCATTTGCCATTCGGAAAATCAATGATCAACTGATGCAATTGGAACGAGCTTTTATAGACCCCCAGGGTCTACCAGGGCGCCCTCTAGCGAGGTACACTTATTACAAAGAACTCAATACAACTGTATGTAAATGTACTTTTTCGTCTATATACGAAATATTTTATCTATATTTGGGTTATTTCCCTCCTCAGACACATTCTTTTTGCGGAGAGCAGTGTCAACACCTACGCCGGAAGCAGTTTCCCAGGACTAGCAGACGGAATGTTTGAGATCGAAAGTAGCCCGGATGAAGCCAGTAGATGGGAGATCGTCAAGAAACATTTTACTGTCATTCTCTATACCATAGAATCTGCTGCATCAACGCTCCGAGACGTCCATAAGTTTATGCCTCTGTAACTGCTTTCATTTTGTGAAAAATTCCTTTTTCAAAAATTTAAAATCATTTGAAAGTCTTATCGTTGACATCTTTTTTGATAGCGTTAAGTATAATATTAATGTTTTGAAGCTGTCATTTCGCATGTAAAAATGTTTCATATATATCATCAGTCATTTTCTAAGAAGTATTTATCTCTGTGCTATTTAATGTACAAATAAAAAATCATAATTTCATATACATGTACAGGCACATATAGTTAGGTGTCAATTGATAATTAATTAATAAATGCGATTCGTTTGAAATGTTGTTAAACTTTTTTTTTATTGGCTGAAGGTGTGCGTTTTGCTTAGACGTTTTAAATGAGAGAGTTGGGCATTGTTATCCCTTTCTAAATACCCCGTTATTTGGTCATCAATGTTTTCCACAAATGTCCTCATTGTGCTTGCAGACATTAAGGGTGTTGTTTACTCAGGGTTTGAGTTCTCATTTGGATTGTTATAAAATTCAATTTAATGAGTAAAATTTGTTCTAAACACCAAAAAAATATGTAGGAAATGAATTATTATTGATAAAACAATCGATATTTTTACTTTATTATGAAATAAGACTCAAACAAAAATAGACTTTTAGCCAAACAGAGGAAATTCGGACTAAATTTTGCAGATTTTGTTTTCCGCTTAATTTTTTTTGGTAGTACTCTAATATTGAAAGTTAAGATTTTATATTTTAGTACATATAATTTTGCATATTTTCTGTTAGTTTTAACCTCACTTTTTCATTAAAATAATCTTATGACACGACTTTCACGAATATTGAAAAATGCTTAAAAACGATAAAAGACACCATATCTCAAAATTTTGATCATTGACCTCATATAGATTTTATGCCAACAGAATAAAGTCAATATAGGTAGTTCAATACTATAAATGTTATTGTATTATCATCATTCAATTTTTTGTAAAATCGGATCAATAATGGGTAGGGATTTGAAAACTGGTAGAGGAAATTCGGACTAGAATATTTTTAAAAATTGTTGCTGAAATCTTCATGCATTGTATCTATTTAGTGCTACTAACATTCATAAACTGTATTTTATTTTTTAAAGTGTTTTATTATTTGTAATATTTAAACAATTAAGAAAATCTCAATCGTAGTGTAAAATTTTACGGGAATTTTCTTGAATTTTCAAAAAATATTCAATGGCCATTAACTCAAAAAGTAGGTCATTGACCTACTTTTCTGAAAGTGAGAAACAACACTACAATCAAAGGTCTATAACATACAATAGATGGTTTTCCATTATCATCAGTGGATTTTTTTTTCATTCTGAGTAAACGTCATCCTTAAAGTCGAACTGCCTTATCCCTGATTCCTTGAAAAAAAAAAATTTAAGTTTTTATATTGGTTTCGGGATCAATGGATTGTCTTGCTGTAAATTTTGAATTTACCGTGTGGTAGAAAATACAAAAATTACATCAGTTGTAAATTTTGTACAGTGTATTTACTGCCACCAGGTGAATTCAAGATTTTTCAACTAACAGGATAAATAAATAAGAAAAAATGAGTTCATTGGAAAGAAATTTTAAAGGAAAGATAGAATTGAGAGAAAAGGATTTTCTTCAAATCGTTCAGTTATCAGTTAACTACCAGGTAAGCCTTGCTTTTGATTGTTAGAGTAAAGAGTAGTAATACTTGGTAAAAAAAAAAAAAAAAAAAGGGGGGGGGGGACATGTTGTTCAGAAATACATTAAGCTTGTCATTTGCTTGATAAGCGATTATAGAAAATTGATGCATATTGTGCAAATAACTAATATCACTTAAAAAGAAATATCCGAACCAAACTTTTATATGCCTCCTTTATTGCCAAGTGGATAAGAAATGTTGACAATTAATTCTGTTGAAAATTTCTTTTTGGAAAGAGGGAGGGTGTATTCCATACACGTTCTAGAAAGCAGTATAAGATTTAATTAAGATGTTACTGAGGAAATATCAGTGAATGTTGTTTGATCACGTCAACAAGTCACGATGCTTATTAAGCTATAAAACAGAAATGGTGCTGCAGATGCCAAATACATTCGTTCACTGTAAGTAATTTTTGCAATCAGGAGATTGTAATTTACCAATGGATTTCTTAAAGTGTATGAAAATCTCGGTCTTCGACAGGAACTAGTACTTAAGTTTATACAACAGATGCAATATTGCTTTTTGTGGTTCAACATGTCACGTAGTATGCCAAGAAAGCCGTTATCCCACACTTTCAGGAATGTCCGACGATTTAATACTCCGGTCAACCGTTCCGGTGGCAGTGTAAAAGTGTATCCGACAAGAACCGATTCTAAATCAAATTTACTTGAACGAACCGTATCGCTTTTGAAAATGGAAAAAGAATTGCATCTTGATGAATATACTGATGCACGGATGCTGTTCAATGCTATACGTAAGGGACAAATTCGACTTGTAAAATTTATCCTGATTGCGGCACCAAAGGAAGTAGTAAACGCGATCGATTTGAAGGGCAAAACACCACTGATGATATCATGCTTTTTAAAGGTAAGTTGGTGATTAATAAATAATGGAAAAAAATGAGAAAGGTTAGGAATAGACTACATGTATGAAGGTTGATCTCAAAATTTATTTGAGCGATGCCCATAGGAATTTTAGCCGTCGTTTTTGAAAATAGCACCTTTGTGTAAACAGAGCTGTCATTCGTATTTTATAAGTACATTGTGCTGATCTCTGTAAACAAGTCGTCCGACTATATGAGATTTCCATGTATTGTTCATTCAAAGCCCATTTTTGTCCTTACGTTCTGATTGTCCCCAAATACATTAAAACTGCTGTATTTTATCTTGATCTCATTTTGGACCAAAGATACTTTATATTTCATTTTGAGAGGTTTTTAAAAAAATGTTGCAGTACACCTATTAAGCTAAAAGATATGTTACATAATTCATCCACTTCTTAAACTGAGGAATTTTTTTTGTAGGCGGGAGTTACTGACATTTTTGAAAGGAGTAGTCAAAAGTTAGCAGTATGTACATTTTTTTTGTACAATTACATATTTACGTTATTTGCAGGAAGAAATGTCCCGCGATACCATTGTTGAACTTTTGTTGAATCATGGCGCAGAGGTTAATGTAGCGTCGGACTCCGGGAGAACAGCGCTGAGCTACGCCTGTGAACATCGCTGTAACGACATCGTGGACATCCTTGTGAAGCACGCATCAGTCGACCCTGACATTCCCGATATCGACGGTATGTAACAAGAAACTATCACAACCAAGAACTTATATTTACATTCTACTGTGTTTTTCCATTAAATTCCGTGATGTTTAAATGCCTCTAAATGCAACAAGTAGTCAAAGGTCAAATTGACGAGTTTTATTATGACGTCACAAACGTTGAACGCTGTAAACTGCAACGTCACAAGCGAAAATCAAAGTTCACGCTTATGGCTGTTACTGTGGCTCTTCCATTAATATTAACTTACCCTTAGGATAAGATAGGAATTTTAAGGTATGAATCACATTTGCAGACAAGGCAAGAAGTTAAAAAAAATGTAAATATAAGCATTAAATCATGATTTTTTGAAGTATACACTCTCATAACTGCAGCGGTGTGTGCATACAAATTTTCATAACGCGCTAACGCGCGTTACTCAATTTGTATGCACACACCGCTGCAGTTATGAGAGTGTATACTTCAAAAAATCATGATTCAATGCTATAATAACGATAGTCAGGCCGTTTTATATCAGTATCATAGGTCTTCTGTATTTTTTGATTTGTATCCTTAGCGTGTAAATAGTACATCGTAAAGTCGTAACACATATATCAAGCGCCATATTCCAATTCTAATTAATTCACTGATTGAATAAGAAAATAATGGAGTTATTACAAAATGAGCAACATATTTATATGGTTATTTTAATTGTAGGAAACACTCCACTGATATACTGTGCAAGAGTTGGTAATGACGTCGCCATTGATATATTGACACGCAACTTCCGTCGTCTCGGTTTGGCGGTTGATCACGCTAACCAAAAGGGTTTTACCGCTCTTTTAATGGCTGCAAAGGAATGCAACATAACTTGTGTAAAAATTCTAGCTACACAGGGTCATGCCTCATTGCGCCATCGCGATAAAACCAAGAATTACTCCGTTCAAGACTGGTTACAACATCACGGTTACACAAAAACAGAAATTGCGGATATCTTGCCATCTATAAGGAAACCGAGACGTCGGTTTGTGGATGCCATTAAAATTGCGAGGTTGCTGCCAAGTCTCAAGCATAAAGAGAAAAAGTCAGTTGAGCGAACGCCCTCTGTTTTGTCTACAATCACCGTACCGATTACTGTATCTGAGTTTGATATTGAACCAAGAAAGAAGAAAATGGTGTCGCGACATCCTTCCTTGGAGGGAAATGATCGGGGTAGATTCGCCATCAAAAGACTCCATTCCCTCCAGTTACCGAAAATTTACCGTGGAACAATGTACGATTCTCCGTATTTCGACAGCGATGACGAGAAAGAGAAAAGACGCGACTATCGCCCACATTTTGAGAAGTCACGCGAAGCAACGCTTGAGGAGTATATGACATTTGAATCTTCCTCAGAAGATGACTAATAAAATCGACATGTATGTTTAAATCCCAGATCTCGTTGAAACCTTGCTACATTATTTGATCAATCCCTTAAAAATTTTCTCCTGAATTTGTGTCATCAACTTCTTTCCGGTGTAGCTTCTAGAAACAATCCAAAATTTGGAAGAGATTGTTAACGTTGTCATAATGTTTGTCAAAATGTTGTCTTTTACTTTTCAACAATACATTACTAGTACTGTTGCTTCTTTGAATCCCTCAGTGTTGTCATGCAAATTTGCAAATTATTAGATTGGTTATCATTTATTGAAAAAAAGATAAGTTTATAAAAGTTTCATGAGGTCCAATTTGTGGATGACTTCAAATAAAAGAGGTTGTGGAAAGACTTGCCATGGGTTCTGAAAAGATAGTTACTTAGTATTAGAAGATACGGACACGTACATGTATTACGCATTCAAATCCTATATCGTATGGATTGGACCATTGCAAACGCCCAAAAGCACATTTAGAAAAACGATTTCGATTTGTTAGCGCGACGTCGCATTGTCATTAGTTGTGTTAGCGCGACGGCGTATGGAAAATGGTTATGGCGAGTTGTGTGAAGTTGCCTTTGCGCAACGGCGTGTTGTTTGAAGGCGCGAATATATGTGCAACAGCGTGCCGTGGGAAGTTTTAATAGCGCGTCTATGCGTTGTGCAAAGTTGCATGAGCGCAAAGGTGTGTTGCGCTGAGCTGTATCATCGCGACAGCGATAAATGTAAGCTTGTAAATATGTGATAGCGAGACGGTGTGTTGTGTATCAGCGCTACTGCGTAATTGATTTTTCCAACACGCTTTTGAGCTTTTGCAATTGTTTCCATCCAGACACCATAAAGAATCCAGAAATATGCAGAAGTGGACAAAGTACCTGCTGCTGGTGTGAAGATCACTTCTTCTCGTATAAACTGACTTGTACTCGTCACCGTGTCATCATCAGCGTTTAAATCTGACAGAAAAATAACCACGTTTTGGTTAATGGTAATGTTTCAACTTCTTGGGTTTTCAATGTCAGACATTTAAAATATGCAAAAGTTTTGGGGTTTTTTTTCCGACAGACTTTAATTTAAAAATCGTTTTCTAAAGGGGGTAAGAGGATCATAAAAGATGGTTTTCAATATTTATGGTTTGACCCTCTGCTCCAGCCATGTTATATGCATGTATATTGTTTGTTTAAAAAACTGTCATTTGAAATTTTAAGTACTGTTTCGTTAAATACCAATTTTCGGGGATTTCTTTATTAAGTTGATCCACGAAATTAAGTGTTCATTGAAATGCAATTTCTATTGACATTTTGTATTGCTAGGCGATTGGCTACGAATTTACGTATCCTTGAAACTGTGATTCTCACTTTATCCACGCAAATTGATACCCTTGAATATTAATGAAACCCCAGAATTGCGTCCATCGTTTGGATTTTTGTTTTAATTTTTAAAATTTAAAAATGATTCAAAAATCATTGTAATTTAAGCAAAATTTCAAATGAATAAACAGAGGTCTGGCAAACTTTAGTATGACGTCTTACCTTCTTCTTTTATCGCTCGCAACAACACTTTAAACCAGTCTGTTCCCGAGTTACGGGCATCAATGCACACTATATCGTCCAGTACAATAGGCAGATTACAGTCCGATATAATGATAGGAATCGTTTTGAATTGTTTGAACCTCTTTTCAAAATATTTCTTCCATTCATTCGCGAGAAAGTTTTTTGATATGACGAGGACAACTCGGAGAGATCTTTTGATGGCACTGTCGACTGATTCCTGCATGGACGCTCCTGGTTTAAAATCTCGAGCAGGAAAGCAACAAACGATGCTATTTACAGGGTTTTCTAGGCGTTTTACGATGTCGTTTACCCATTTTGTATCCGATGAGGTGTGGGCAAAAAAGACATGGTGTTTTTTTCGCGGCGGAAGTGGGGGTACATTTCCAAGCATCTGCTCATGGAAGGCATTCCACCATGTTTCTTTTGCAGTCGTTGCATTTATGTATCTGTAATATTTCAGAAAAGGTGGAATGTCACAAGGTTCGATCAAAACGGGAATGAAAACTAGTTCCTCTAGCTTTCCTAATGAAATTATTTCCATTTCTAATTGGGACCACTCATTCTTTATATAGGCAGAAGATAAAACAGTTACGATTCTTAGACACTTTGTCAGTACGGATTTGATGTTGTTTGATAACGACTTTCCCGCGTCAAGATCCCGGGGGAACACACAGCATTTGAATCCACGACATTCCAGCTCCCTCGTCACAGCTTTTACCCAATTATAATCTGGATTTTCTCCGTGGAAACTAAAAAAGGCATGGTAGTCTTTACCTACCGGTAGAGGCGGGGCATCACTCGGGGTGTCGCATCGAGGCATCGCCATGGCTCTTTGACGCTCCAAACTCTCCATGGTTACCCTGAAACGAAAGCTAAACCTTTTACATGTCTGTGGGAATTTGAAATCAAAAGAAGAGACCAGTTTCCATTTTCTTATTGATGTCATTGTCCCCCTCCAACAAACTTGAACATGTCTGATCAGAAACCTGCTTAAGTAAGTATAAACACCAGCATGAAGAGTATCTCCGCATCTTTTAAATGTCGTCTGGTGCTATCGACGATAAAGACTGGAGTATTGTTACTCAACCCGAAAATGCACTAGCCTCAAACTGGCAATTTTAAAAAGATTTCTTAAAGTCAGCGTTGAATAGTTTTTGCACAACGGTAATGTCAAGTTCGATTATTAATCATATCAATGCATGCTTTTAAAATGGGATCAATATCTTTAAATGTAAAATGGCTAAACAATTCTGGGCTGTGGAGTCCTATTTAAAGATTCGGGTCTTATTGGCATAGCTGATTGAAATTTTAAGATCATATATGCAGACTTAAAAAGAAATGTACATTAAAACCCTGTTTAGTTTTTTTAAGAATGAAATCTACAGAGGATACCAAAAGCATGGCTAACAATGTTGCGGCTCAGGAACAAACCATATATTGAATACGCCTTCAATAAAACTTTTGTCACGAACTTTTACGATGCATAAGGAATCGAAAGTAGTCATTTAATGTTTATGTCTGATAGAAAAATAACAAGATACCAAGACAGCAGACTTACTGATTGTGATTGGGATTAATATCCATTTTTCCGCACCACCATTCTTAGTCTCTGCGCAGCAAAACATAAACATACAACTGACTGTTCGGGGTATTGAATTGAATTTTAATTGGGTGATTATAGAATTTAATGACATTTCTAACGTGTATCCGAAGTAGCGGAATGGAGTTTTGTCATTTAAATACTTGTAATATGATTACCGCTCATAGAACAAAGCTGGCTGAACTAGATCTTCTGGTAAGACCTAGTAGAGTTGCCAAGTTTGAGTAACTGAGACACATGAACTTTAATTTATATTTGTGCCAGTTGAAATGCAATTGTCGCAATAATATGCAAAAATGAGCTAGAGAAGTGCATATTTTTGATATAGGAGATATTGGAATGCCAAGCGAACTATGTTATATTTTTATATCTTATATTTGAAAGAGGTTTTTAACTTAAACATCAATCTTTGGTGTTTCATGTAGGTAGGGAACACTGCAGTGATAAATGCATACCTTCATATCCCGCAAGAATCCTCAACAAAGCATTTCAATTTTAAACTAACTCCTTTTTAATGAGTTCATAAAAAGAAAGTAAAAGTAACTAAATTATTTTTTGTGTACATCAGTACTTAGGTTGCTGAAGGTTTGAAGGTTTCAATCGATCAATAATTTGGTCAAAACTGGATCATATAGATTTCAGCCCTAGGTTACGATACAGATATGAATTACAATCGGTATTCTTAGGAAATAGAGGAGAAATTCCTCAGTGGATGTATGAAATTTATATAAACAAGATATTAATTTACTCATTATAAGAAAAATGTCTGAAATTTATCAATGTTATACGGTAAAAAAAACCAGTTAAATTTAACAAATCTCTCTCTCTCTCCTCTCTCTCCTCTCTCTCTCTCTCTCTCTCTCTCTCTCTCTTAAAAATTTAAAAAATACGCCAACAAACATTGCTTTTGTGCAGAGAATCTCATTTCAATCTGTACAGACCTTTATGTTTTATCACTGGACTGTCTGATAATTTGAATATCAGTTTATTGGATAAGAATCAAAGATCTCTATCTCGACAAAGCATCTAATCTATGTTGAGAAACAAAACACATTACCTATACCGTTGTGACAACAAACTGTTGATATTGGATGCATTTAGGTAGATATACTGCAATCGCATCTAAAATGCGCGGGTACATGTATTTTAGGACAATTTAAACAATAAAACGCTTTCTTTGGTGATTCATTCGGGATATGAAGGTAGCGACATTGCAGAAAAAATGCATTGCAGAAAAAATACATTTTTTCTGCAATTATCGATACCTTCATAACCCGCATGAATCATCGAAAAAAGCATTTTATTAAACAATGAAATGCTATCTTTGGTGATTCATTCAGGATATGAAGGTAGCGACATTGCAGAAAAAATAAATAAACCGCGTTAGCGGGTTATGTAAATTTTTCTGCAATGATTGCTACCCCTTCATTATTTTCATGAATCATCAAAAAAAGCATCTTAATGTATAATTATATTAACATCTTTTTTTAAAACTAATTGATAATTGATTATGAAAAGTTAATAAAATTCACTAAATTACTGTTAATGTACATAAGTACGTTAGCAAAAAGAAACAGCCAAACCGTCTCCTGTGATACTTTGAGTCTGACATCATCATGATTATTTCATGCAGTCCGTGATATTTGGTAGGTCGCTGTAGGTTTAGACCAATCGATAAACAAGGCGTGTCAATTTCAGACCTTACAATTTCTTCTCAGTTTCAGTCACTGTAGATTTCGACCAATCGATAAACGGGGCGTGTAGATTTCAGTCTGGCTGCTTTTATAGAGCTATGAATTAACTACCGGTATAAGTTTTCGTAAGAAATAGAGGGAATAATACTTGGTATATGTAAATATTTGTTTATATTAACATCTTTCTTTTAACTGATTTATAAATTGATCATGAAAAGTAAGTAAAATTTACTAAATTACTGCTAACGTACATGTACATAGGTACGTTAGGTAAAAGAAGCAGCCAAATCGTCTCCAGTGTGACTTTGAGTCTGACATCATCATGATTATTTCGTGCAGTCCATGATATTTCGTATGTCGCTGTAGGTTTAGACCAATCAATAACAGGGCGTGTCAAACTCAGACCTGTCAATTTCTTCTTACATGTATTAAGTTTCAGCCGCTGTAGATATCGACCAATCGATAAACGGGGCGTGTAGATTTCAGTCTGTTTCTATAGAGCTATGAATTAACTGTAAGTTTTCGTAAGAAATATAGGGAATAATAGTTGGTAGATGGAAATATAATTTTGTAACTAATATGGATCTACAGAGAGTAGCTGCACAGTTTTGTTTGAATTGTTTTTTCGAAGAACTGCAATTGTGTTATTTTGTCATCTTTCGTGTTTGCACAATTGTTTGCTAAAAAAAATGGTTCATAAGAGACAATCTGAAATCACGTCTTGTAGTCTCTATCCTTTCTAACTACAGGTAGCTGTTCAGATCTAGTGATACAGGCTATAATTACCTTAAAAACAATCATGTACCGATACATCTGTCGACTTGGTAAACACGTACATTTAAATGGACCAGGACCGGGCCAGTAGTCGCCTTGCTTATGACAATTAACCATATGAACCCAACTCACTTGACCAGAAACATTCTCTAGATCAATGGTATACATACCTGGCCAGGGACATTTTAAAGCGTCTCACCCGGCTATTGGCTTGAAGATTCTGATCGGTGAACACTTCTCACTAGGCTAAGGACACCCGGACCAGTGAACACTACTCACAAAGCTGAAAAGACCCGATCGGTGAACTCTACCCACTAAGCTAGGTGCACCCCGATCAGTTAACATTACTCACTAAATTATAGGCTAAGGACACCCAGGTTAGTGAATTCTATTCACAAGGCTAATACACCCCGATCAATGAACACCACACACTGACTCACAGGACTCGGGACTTCCGATGTACTCACAAGGCCATTGCAGTTTGTATGTGATCATTATAGTGAACACAAATGTGATTAGTGACCTATTAATTTTATTATACTGAATGTCTTAAGTACAAAGAAAACTTTCTGTTTTTATATAGAAATGACGTGAATTTTATGGCGAACCGTACGCACATAATTTACGCGCATGTAACAATTCGTTGTGTTACCCGTTGCCAAGGATGTTGCTAACGCTGAGGGTAATAGAACGGGTTATCAACTGCGTCTAAACCAATCAAATTTCAGTATTTAACATGAAAGTATAATAATACATAAATAGTGCCTGTTTGGGATGGTAACTTAAAATTGACACCCCGAGAAAACTATTGTCAACCGACGCGAAGGGTAACTATTGAAATTGACACCCCGAGAAAACCATTGTCAACCAACGCAACGCAGAGGTTGACAATGGTTTTCTCGGGGTGTCAGTTTCAACAGTTACCCTCCCAAAGAGGCACTATTTTTTTTTTATAATACTGAATGTGAATCGCGAAGCCCCCGGAAGCTGGCGAGTTTTCAGCATTTCAGACATTCCTAATCCGGGGGGGGGGGGGGGGGGGGGGGAGTATATACATGTACCTATGGTTCCAATAAAAAAAAATCTTACCTACCAAATTTTCTTCTTTTTTACAAGAATGGGGGGGGGGGGGGGACTAGTATGCCTTTGACTCCAACTTCTCAATCTTTCAAACGTACATTACCGAACAATTATCTTTCCTGCGAAAAAGGGGGGGGGGGGGGGTGAACCCTCTATTCTGCCATGTGCCTAATGGTTAGGTCTAACTTAGCAAAAAAATTGGGGGGGGGGGGGGAGGGCTCCCCTCCCCCGGTTCCGACGCCTATGTTGAGTATCCAGAAAAAGGAGTTCCATCAAAATAACTCCAGCTTTAATGTGTAAAATTCTAGATCTTACTTCATCATCAGAAAATTACGAAAGACGAATAGGGCCACTTAAAAAAATATTTTTATCTCGTAATTACGAGATAAGATCTCGTTATTACGAGTTAATCATCTCGTTATTACGAGAAAAGATCTCGTAATTACGAGAAAAGATCTCGTTATTACGAGTTAATCATCTCGTTATTACGAGTTAATTATCTCGTTATTACGAGTTAATTATCTCGTTTAAACGAGAAAAGATCTCGTAATTACGAGAAAAGATCTCGTTATTACGAGAAAAGTTCTCGTTATTACGAGTTAATTATCTCGTTATTACGAGAAAAGATCTATTTAAAATGTCGCGTTACTTCATCATCAGAAAATTACGAAAGACGAATAGGGCCACTTAAAAAAATATTTTTATCTCGTAATTACGAGATAAGATCTCGTTATTACGAGTTAATCATCTCGTTATTACGAGAAAAGATCTCGTAATTACGAGAAAAGATCTCGTTATTACGAGTTAATCATCTCGTTATTACGAGTTAATTATCTCGTTATTACGAGTTAATTATCTCGTTTTAACGAGAAAAGATCTCGTAATTACGAGAAAAGATCTCGTTATTACGAGTTAATTATCTCGTTATTACGAGTTAATTATCTCGTTATTACGAGAAAAGATCTCGTAATTACGAGAAAAGATCTCGTTATTACGAGAAAAGATCTCGTTATTACGAGAAAAGTTCTCGTTATTACGAGTTAATTATCTCGTTATTACGAGAAAAGATCTATTTAAAATGTCGCGTTTCATTATTCTTATCTTTTTATGTAAAACTACTGCAATGCCATACTTAGCATAATCATCGTATAAAAGCGTACGCATAATTTGATATAAAATCGGATCAAGCAGTTTTAAAGAAATTTTAGAAGAAGTAGCAAAGCAGATTGATTAATAAATTCATCGAACTGTTTATCAATAATTAAGAAGGATACGTGTAATTTGTTTTCAGACTCCAATATATTAGTATACAAAATCAATTATTTTCAATATACATGTAGGTTGTGTATAAACATATAAAACACTAATTCGGGTAAATCGTGTATATCCATATCCATGACTAAAACTATAAAGTCATAAAAGTTATCTGTAACTTTTACGACTATAGGAATACCTGGTATTTACTTCGTAGTGGGATTATAATATATATAAGTTAAATAGTAAAATTACATGAAGTTCTTTCCTTTAATTCATATAAGATAAAATGTTAAATCCAATTATTGATATGTAGAAATAAATGAAAAATGATCGTTGTTATTTTAAAATATTAATCAAAATTGAATAAACGTTTCTTGAATGAAAAAGACTGAAAGGGTGATCCAGTCGAATTCTTTTCAGAAACGCATCATTTTATGTAGATCTTTTCTCGTAATAACAAGAAAATTATCTCGTAATAACGAGATCTTTTCTCGTAATTACGAGATCTTTTCTCGTAATAATGAGATCTTTTCTCGTAATAACGAGATAATTTACTCGTAATAACGAGATATTTTCTCGTTATTACAAGATCTTTTCTCGAAATTACGAGATAATTTACTCGTAATAACGAGATCTTTTCTCGTAATTACGAGATCTTTTCTCGTAATTACGAGATAATTAACTCGTAATAACGAGATCTTTTCTCGTAATAACGAGATAATTTACTCGTAATAGCGAGATCTTTTCTCGTAATTACGAGATCTTTTCTCGTAATTACGAGATAATTAACTCGTAATAACGAGATCTTTTCTCGTAATAACGAGATAATTTACTCGTAATAACAAGATCTTTTCTCGTAATTACGAGATAAAAATATTTTTTTATGTGGCCCTAATCGGCTTTCGTAGAAAATTAACGATAAAGAAGAAAAAGTAGTGCCTGATTTATGATGAGGTTAATTTAATTTTATATCTAATAAGTACGTTACCCCGTCCTTCTCTAAAATTTAAAAAAAAAAGATTTGCTCACATCTCGTATTATCCGCATATTTTCTGAAGGTGATTAAGGTAAATTGTGCGAAAACAGATTTCACTAGCGCTGCAGGCTGACATTTATATGTATTGTAGTTTATTTCATTTGGTTTATACTCATTACTTTCATTTTTTTAAAATTTATAACAGTTCGTTATTGTCTTTTTTCATTCAAAATGAAAAAAAAAATGAAAATGTCAATAGAAATTCAAATGATCAGAAATTGTTTTCAATAGTTATAATATGTTAAGTACTTGATTTTTTTTTAACAAAACAATGTGGAAGCACGTGCTTCCGTGCTTCAATGGAAGGTACGCCACTGGGAAGTATGGAACGCCAAATTAACATATATTCAAATATTTGTACCTATCTTCAAATAATTGTACCTATCTTCAATTCAATTGTACCTATCTTCAATTCAATTGTACTTATCTTCAAATTGAATTAGAGATAGGTACAATTCAATTATACCTATCTTTAATTCATTTGAAGATAGGTACAATTGATTTGAAGGTACAAATGCAATGAATTGAAGATAGGTACAATTGAATTAAAGATAGGTACAATTGAATTGAACCTATCTTCAATTACTAAAATATTGGCTATAATGAATACTCCCTGTATAGTACGTCATTTCCGTTACATCACAACTTATAAATAAAGTCATTCGATACACGAGATAATAATAAAAAATGGATGTCCTAAAGATCTATAAAAGAAAAATCAGAGGTGACATTACTGCTTAACACCTTTATATATTTATAAATGATAAAAATTTAAAAAAAAGATTGAAGAAAGGTGACTTAGAAATAAAATCGGGATCGGGATGATAAAATAGGCAATATATATGATTTTGTCAACTTTTCGAAAGATTGAGCCTTGAAACAAACAAAAACTCATAATAATTGTTACCGCTTTAATAAATAGAGTGATTATCAACTGAATTATACATTCTTTGATAAAATAATGGAAAAAAAATAAAGCCAGTTTTTTTATTTAGGTATATATAGTGACCCTAACTACGTCACTAACCTAACTCCGTCACTTTTGGGGTATTCGATCGGGTATACATGTTTTTGGCTTTCTTATTGATATACATGTAACTTTTAATAAGTAAATGATGCCTTTTGCAAATATATTGCACACACATATATATTTCTTCTTTCATCTTCGTTGTTGGTGCTTCCCTACTTTCCCTCCATGTTGAAATGTCTTCAAGGGAGCGTTCATTATTTTCAACAATACACAAAACGAATTGTACCTAGGTATAATTGAATTGTACCTATCTTCAAATCCTTTGTAGATATGTCTGAATTGAACCTATCTTCAAATCAATTGTACCTATCTTTAAATGAATTTTACCTATCTTCAAATGAATTAGAGATAGGTATAATTCAATTGAACCTATCTTTGATTGAATTGAAGATAGGTATAATTCATTTGTACCTAGGTATAATTATTTAGAGATAGGTATAATTATTTACACCTATCTTCAATTCAATTGTACCTATCTTTAATTCAATTGTACCTATCTTCAAATGATTTGAAGATAGGTACAATTAATTGAAGATAGGTACAAATATTTGAATATATGTTAATTTGGCGTTCCATAGGGAAGAGCCAAAGATCCGCCACCGATGATTTTGTCGACAACGCTCTATAAATAAAAAGTAGGTTGAGGTCATTTAAATTTGAATACCATTGGGATTGTTGACAGTGTCGTTTTCTGTATTCCAGGTAAGCCGTGCATGTAACATCGTAAATATCTGTGTAACGTTACAGTACAGTTTGAAACTGTGAAATTTTATGTAAACGCTGTACACGAAGAACAAATACGTATAGGACAAGTTGCTGTTGTTTTACTATAGTAGGGCCTATAGGTTAGGACCTTAGTCTTTTTTTTTTAAATGAATGTGCTTTGTACAACTGTGTCCTAATTTCAGTTTGTGGGGTCAGTCCATAGAGAATTTCAAAAACATGGCAGATGTTAGCAAACCTGTGGTTTATAACAGAGAGAAATGGTTAGAGGAAAATCAGAAGTTCTTTTTGCCACCAGTCTGCAACAAGATGATGTAAGTATAGTTTACATATATTTGACAATCATTTGGAGTATAAATACGGAAACCGGTATTTTATCAGCCGATAGCCTGTTTTTATTTGGCATTTGAGAAATTTTCTGGTTGTTGCCATTGTTACAGGATGAGAAATAATGAATTGAAGGACCAGGCTAGGATTCAAACCTATATATGCCCCTGAATCTCTAGTCAGGTGCTCTATCAATATTGATCGCTATCTGGTGCCAGTATTTGAACCACTAGTCTGACCATTACATTTCTCATCCTTATTATAAATGGTCTTTGCTTTCAAAAATCACTATGATAATCCCTATGCTCTTAAATTTAAATCCTTTGCCATTAAGAATTAAATTGTTGAAGTTTCAGGGGTTAGCCAGCACCAATTGTAACCAATGGTAACAGAATGGGAAACTTAATGATGGACCAGATTAGGATTAACAACCCCCCACCTTGAATCTCTAGTCAGGTGCTATAACAATTAACTATCTTACACTGGTATTCAAACCGTTCTGACTAGTACTGTCATGTTCCCCTCCCCGTTAATGATTTTCAAAGATCACCATCCTCTGGCTCTTTCCTCTGGCAGTTCCTGGGGTTGGCATTTCACCAATTAAAAGGGATGGGAGAAATAATGACGGACCAGACCAGAATTTGAGCCTGTGCCCCCTGCAACTATAATTTGGGGCTCTACCCACTGAGCAATCTGGCGCCAGTATTAAAACTGTTCTGACCATTACACCACAAAATGTATGGCAGCAGCCAGATAAGTGTACCAGTATAATTATGCATATATAGAAAATTCTACAGATTAATATCTGGCAGCTGCTAGAAATTATGTGGCGGCCAACATATAAAATGTTTTTCTGACCTAGTGGCAACAGTTACCTTCTGTAAATAAACCATGATTTTGTAGTTTTTAGCTCACCGAGACGAAGTCAAGGGGAGCATATGCTATACCCTCGGCGTCGGCGGTGGCGTCGGCGTCCGGACCTGGTTAAAGTTTTTGTTGCAGGTCCTGTATCTAAGCTATTACTTGTCCTATCTTCACCAAAATTGCATGGATGATGCATCTGAACCTACTTATGGACTTGAAAGACTTGGATGCTGAATCTGGGTCCTAAATTTTAGATGCTGGAGGAGGTTAAGGTTGTTGGACCAGGTAAAAGTTTTTGTTGCAGGTGCCCTTTGATAGCAATATCTTAGTTACTGCTGGTCCTTACTTCACCAAACTTGCATGGATGGTGTGTCTTTTGATACTGATGCACCAGACAGGCTTTAGTGCTGAATCTGAGCTATAGGTTTCGGATGCTGGAGGAGGTTAAGGTTTTTGGAGCAGGTTAAAGTTTTTGTTGCAGGTGCCCATTGATAGCAATATCTAAGTTTAATACTACTGGTCCTAACTTCACCAAACTTGTAAGGATGATGCGTCTTATAATACTGATGCACCTGACAAGCTTGAATGCTGAATCTGAGCCATAGGTTTCGGATGCTGGAAGAGGTTAAGGTTTTTAGAGCTGATTTAAGTTTTTGTTGCAGGTGCCCTCTGATGATTATATCTTAGTTACTACTGGTCCTAACTTCACCAAACTTGTATGGATGATGCGTCTTATGATACTGATGCACCTGACAAGCTTGAATGCTGAAACTGAGCCATAGGTTTCGGATGCTGGAAGAGGTTAAGGTTTTTAGAGCTGGTTAAAGTTTTTGTTGCAGGTGCCCTCTGATGATGATATCTTAGTTATTACTTGTCCTTACTTCACCAAACTTGCATGGATGGTGTGTCTTTTGATACTGATGCACCAGACAGGCTTTAGTGCTGAATCTGAGCTATAGGTTTCGGATGCTGGAGGAGGTTAAGGTTTTTGGAGCAGGTTAAAGTTTTTGTTGCAGGTGCCCATTGATAGCAATATCTAAGTTTAATACTACTGGTCCTAACTTCACCAAACTTGTAAGGATGATGCGTCTTATAATACTGATGCACCTGACAAGCTTGAATGCTGAATCTGAGCCATAGGTTTCGGATGCTGGAAGAGGTTAAGGTTTTTAGAGCTGATTTAAGTTTTTGTTGCAGGTGCCCTCTGATGATTATATCTTAGTTACTACTGGTCCTAACTTCACCAAACTTGTATGGATGATGCGTCTTATGATACTGATGCACCTGACAAGCTTGAATGCTGAAACTGAGCCATAGGTTTCGGATGCTGGAAGAGGTTAAGGTTTTTAGAGCTGGTTAAAGTTTTTGTTGCAGGTGCCCTCTGATGATGATATCTTAGTTATTACTTGTCCTTACTTCACCAGACTTCCATGGATGGTGCATCTTATGATACTGATGCACCTGACAGGCTTGAATGCTGAGTGTTTCGGATGCTGGATAAAGTTAAATTTTTTGGAACAGGTCACATGTTTAATAGATGATAGTACTATTTCAAACTTGCATAGTTGATTTAACTGTAATATGAATAATCGCAGAGGTAGCTTCAGATGCAGAGTTTGATCTCCATTATCAAGGATGCTAAAAAATAAATCTTAGTTATTACAGGTCCTTACTTCACCAAACTTGAATGGATGGTGTGTCTTATGATACAGATGCACCTGACAGGCATGGATGCTGAATCTGAGCCATAGGTTGCGGATGCTGGAGGAAGTTAAGGTTTTAATTGCTAGTGCCCTCTGATGATGATATCTTAGTTATTACTGGTCCAAACTTCACCAAACTTCCATGGATGATGCGTCTTATGATACCAATGCACCTGATGGGCTTGAATGCTGAATCTGAGCCATAGGTTTCGGATGCTGGATAAGGTTTAGTTTTTTGGAACAGGTCACATGTTTTATAGATGATAGCTTGCATAGTTGATTTAACTTTATTATAAATTAAACGCAGAGATTGCTTCAGATGCAGAGCCTGATCTCCATTATCAAGGATGCTAAAGAAATCTCCTACCTCACTCAAACCTGCTCGATAGATAGATGTGTTTGTTGATAAATGATATAACAAGATTCCTATGATATAGTATTGTATGATATGAAACAATATTGGTTGATATGATACAATATGATATCATATGTTATATTATAAAAAGTTATACGATAAGATATGATATTGTATCAATTTTTTTGATATTTTATGATATGATATTGTGATGTATAGTATTGTATATTATGATACAATATTGTATACTATAATATTATATTGTATTTTTAATTTATTATTTTATCACATGATACAATTACATAAGATATTGCAAAATATTATATTGTATCCTATGATACAATATTCTATAATATTGTATCAGACAATATTGTATAATATGATATTGGTTTCTGTAATATAGAATTATATCATATGAAATTGTATTATATGATATTGTAATATGATACAATATGTATAATATAATAATGTATTTTATAATATTTTACTTTATCACATAATATTGTATCATTTGATAAGATACAATGTTGGAATCAAATTATATTGTATTATATGATATTATATCATATTATGTTTCAAATATGTTTCAGTGTAATTAAATACAATATCATACTATATTATACAATATAATATCATGTTTCAATGTTATGATGTATTATGTAATATGATATTGTAATATAATAATATATTGTATTATATTTTATGATATTGTATTATGTGATCAAATACAATAAGGTATAACACAATACAATGTCATATCATACGTTACAATATCATATCTCATTATTGTTTATAACGGTATTTAATTGTATTATATGATATATATTATAAATATGACATGATGCAATATTTAATTTTATATCATTGTATTGATTAACATATGAACATATGATTATCATAAAAAAAATTTATCAGATAATATACGATATTTTGTCAAAACAGAATCCATGAATATCCAAGATCATAAAGTATGATTTTCATATAAAATGATAAAGGTGGTCTTATGAAGGTGATGTCTCATAAGGGTGATGCTCCGTCTCGGTGAGCTTAGTAATCTATGATTACCTATGTTTATATTTATGATAATATACCGGAACTGCTTTTTCTCAATTGATCAGTCTCGATCCTTTCATGAAAATAGATCACTCTGGTTAATAAAGACAGTAGATGTTTGGATTTTGATATTTTACGAATATATCCTTTTGATGAGGTCAATACATGTTTTTTTAAAACCTGATGAAAGTATATCTACTGAGAACGAAGTCTGAGTTTGATATACTCTCATCAAGTCTATAAAACCATGTATTGACTGATATCAAAAGGCTATAATTGTTTTATTATAATAAATCAAAAACTAATTCTCTTCAAGATTATAACAGTAAAATATTTGGTTCATAATGTATAGGTGTTGATTTCGCTATTGTGACGTCACAATGTTGCACATGCTAAAACAAGTACATGTATTTTGTCATAAAAATCTATTGTTATTATAGTGAGGTTTATAAATTTTCTATTTTTAGTATAGTAAGGTTTATAACAGAAGCAGGATCATATGACAGCAATAGACAAATCATATGCTTGGGAAAGATGCGATATTATGATAATCTGAGTTATTGATCATATTTTTTACATATTAGGCACAATGACGGACAAGTTAAGTCCTTTTTTGTTGGTGGTCCGAATCAAAGAAAAGATTACCACATTGAAGAGGGGGAAGAGGTATGTTGCTGACAAGACTTTTGAATTAACAAGAAAATAGAACTGATTTAAAGTTCTTTTCCAGTTCTTATAATTTTATCAAATGAATATAGTTGTACTGATAATTATTTTTACTTTTTACAGCTTTTCTACATGTTGAAAGGAGACATGTGCCTAAAAGTTGTAGAACAAGGAAAACATAGGGATGTTACTATTAAACAAGGGGAGGTAACTACTGAGAGAGAGAGATAGAGAGAGCAGTTACTGAATGGTAAACAAAACAGGTGTACATTTTGAGCTCACCTGAGCTGAAAACTTTTTTGATCAAAATTTGTTTGTCGTTGTTGGTGTTGGCGCTCTCATTGGCATTGTAAACTTTTCACAATTTTATCTTCTTTTCCAGAACCAGAAAGCATCATTGGATGAAAGGGATTCAAGTTTGTTCAAATGAATCCCCCCCCCCCAATAATCTTCCAGCAGGAGGGGGGACCCCCCCCCCCGCACCTACCCCCCAGCGTCGCACCGCGACTCGGCCATCATCCTTTGGCTGCTGGGCTACTTATTTACGGACAGGGCTAGTAAAAAAAATAATTTGGTAGTCCTGCAGGCAACCATGGATTTTAAGTTAGTGTCTACCCCTGCATGTAATATACCACATTGTCAACATATTTTTTATTATGACTCCATTAAGCTGATTTTATCATGCCTATTGTTGCTCGGTGAGCGATGTGGCCCACGGGCCTCTTGTTTATGGGTTATTTGAAACACAACTCTTCTTAAACTGCTGCATGTAATTTCATAAGAAAAGCGCAGATCTATCAGGAAGTTCTGGTTCTGTTATTTTCCTTTAGAAATTTGTTGTTGTTTAAGACGTACAATATGCTCATTGCTGGAAGTTTTTTGGAAGCTAGCAGCTATGTGTATTTGATGCGTACCCTGCCATATTTTATGTGTAGGATTGTCAAGTACCGATAATGGGAAAGCATGGGGAACATGAGCTTGCAATCCTCATGCATCCTTGATTTGGATAATTTATAATGTACTTATTAGTAATATATTTAAGATATAATAATACATTAACCTTTCCTGCTTTGAAACAGTTATTGATTATAGGGGCACTCCATACATTTTACCTTTAAGGTTAGACGACACGTCCCTCAATTTTAGATAACTTTTCCCAGGAATTTGTTAATGGTTTACAACTACTTTGACAAGCTTTCTTGCAAAAAATTAGGGTACCTTACCATGCATTTCTGCAAAATACTAGAGTATGCAATTTCCTATATAATCTTCTTGAAAATACACTTGAATTGCTGATATAAAAATAAATACATCTTAACAGCACAATTCACTATAATATAACTATATCTCTGCCGGGGCGGGGCTTTGAACTCACGACCTCTAGAACCTATACACTTCTGGCAGTGAGCGGCCACGGTTTTAACCACTCGACCATCTAGGCATATAACCAAATACAAGTAAATTTTGATCAGTTTTAAAGTAATTATAAAATTAATTGTTTTTATTGGAACTCTTTATTACGCGGAGATACAAAAAAGATTCTCGAGGAACGTGTCGTCTGACCTTAATCTATCAAAACAAATTTGATATAACTCAAAAGCAAATATATTGTGTGTATGTGGTTTTTTTTAGATATTTTTATTACCAGCGAGAATAGCTCATTCACCACAGAGACAAGCTGACACCGTAGGTCTGGTGATTGAACGAGAAAGAGCTGAAAATGAAATGGACGGACTGAGGTACGTACAGAATTGTCACATTAATGATGAACTAGGCATCAAATACATGAAAAATACCACTACATGTAAACAGCATGTGAAAAATCATTTAGATATTACACTGAAGAGAATGGGGAGAAGACCTTGAACTCTTTGTATGAGGAGTGGTTCCATTGTGAGGACCTTGGGACACAGCTCGGACCAATCATTAAAAGGTTAGAAACCTTTACTAGGACTTCTCTATATCTGACAGTAAAGTTCACATGATGTTTAATTAAACCTTGCATGGTTACGTTGCATTTAATGACTGGTTTTTTCAGATTTTTTGCTTCTGAACAGTGTAAAACTGGCAAACCTGTTCCAGGTGAGACTCAGATAAATTTTTATTGTGAACCTTTTATTAAAAACAATGTTTTTGTGAGAACTTATCTCCCCAGAGGCATTAACTGTTTGAAAAACTGTAACATGCAAAGATTATATATGAGCCCAATCTTCCATTCCTTTATTATGTGAACAGATTTATGGAACGCCAAATTAACATATATTCAAATATTTGTACCTATCTTCAAATAATTGTACCTATCTTCAATTAATTGTACCTATCTTCAATTCATTTGAAGATAGGTACAATTGAATTAAAGATAGGTACAATTATTTGAAGATAGGTACAATTGAATTGAAGATAGGTGTAAATAATTATACCTATCTCTAAATAATTATACCTAGGTACAAATGAATTATACCTAGGTGCAAATGAATTATACCTATCTTCAATTCAATTAAAGATAGGTTCAATTGAATTATACCTATCTCTAATTCATTTGAAGATAGGTAAAATTCATTTAAAGATAGGTACAATTGATTTGAAGATAGGTTCAATTCAGACATATCTACAAAGGATTTGAAGATAGGTACAATTCAATTATACCTAGGTTCAATTCGTTTTGTGTATTGTTGAAAATGATGAACGCTCCCTTGAAGAGATTTCGGGTCACTAACTGTTATATACCTAAATAAAAACTGGCTTTATTTTTTTTCCATAATTTTATCAAAGAATGTATAATTCAGTTGATAATCACTCTATTTATTAAAGCGGTAACAATTATTATGAGTTTTTGTTTGTTTTAAGGCTCAATCTTTCGAAAAGTTGACAAAATCATATGGCCTATTTTATCATCCCGATCCCGATTTTATTTCTAAGTCACCTTTCTTCAATCTTTTTTTTATTTTTATTATTTATAAATATATAAAGGTGTTAAGCAGTAATGTCAAACTACTGCTGGCAAAACAATACTCTGCAGCTGCTCGGCCATGGCCTTTGCCTTTGGCAACCGGATGAAGATACTGATAAATTTTCGCGCCAGTTGTGACGTAACAGAAATGACGTACTATACAGGGAGTATTCATTATTGCCAATATTTAAGTAATTGAAGATAGGTTCAATTCAATTGTACCTATCTTTAATTCAATTGTACCTATCTTCAATTCATTGCATTTGTACCTATCTTCAAATCAAATATACCTATCTTCAAATGAATTAAAGATAGGTATAATTGAATTGTACCTATCTCTAATTCAGTTTGAAGATAGGTACAATTGAATTGAAGATAGGTACAATTGAATTGAAGATAGGTACAATTGAATTGAAGATAGGTACAATTATTTGAAGATAGGTACAAATATTTGAATATATGTTAATTTGGCGTTCCATACAGATTTAAGCAAATCCAGTTTATATTATACCTGTAATCATACTGTATACTATATTTTATGTGTAGACTTGCGATTATTTAAGTCGAGGTCTTTGTCCATACACAGTTATTGGAAAATATTGTTTACTGGTACATGTATAAATGCTCTGATGTATTGTGTTAATTTCTGTGTACTAGGAACCATACCCGAGAACCCTCCCATTGTTCTAGATAGCAAGAAATCATTGCAGGACCCGTTCAACTTGCATACATTTATTGACAGCAAGCGTCAAGATCTGGAAGAAAAGGGGCGGGTCAACTTATTTGGAGACAACAGCCAGTTTCAGGTAAAGATCACAAACAATATGGAAATCCATTTGAAGGTGAAGTAGCCATTCTCATTGGTCACAATTTAGTTTTTAAAAAATAGATTGTGTAAAAGACAAGTCTAGTTTGATTTACTGTCAACATTTATTTTCTTATAATAATCCTTGGTGACATGGATATTTTTTGTTTTGGCGATATAAACATGTTTTTCAAATTTGTTAATATTGGATTAATATTTTTGCAATTTGACTTTCTCAATCGTATTTAGTGAAAACTACATATTATATGCTTGGAAATCTCCATGCTTACAATAATGTAGTGAAATGCAAAATGTGAATTCCATTTCATATATACCAGTACTTGGTTAATGTAAAATCTGTTGAATTTTGAAATTACATGGGAGTACTGGTCTCATGATTTTATTTGACACAGGTTGATCTGTATGGTAAAGGAAGCAACTTAGGGCAGGTGGAAGGGGCAGAAACCTTCATATGGCAAATAGTGAGTAGTAATGAGCCTCATTATTGTACCTCTCAAACCTTTAACCAAATATTGCATGATTGGGATTCTAAATAAATGAAATTTTCAATAAAATAATTACTTTACATGCACATTATATGTACCCATACATTGAAATCTTTGATACATATCCCATATGTGTACATGAATTGTCTGGTCTATGTAGGAAGGAACCTCAGCAGTAACTGTGGAGGGACAGGAGTACAAGTTGGGTCCAGCTGACATCATGCTGGTCAGAGCAGGGCAAAAGTAGGTCACACTGAACAGTTTATTTTGCATTATTTATTTTAATGATTTATAAAGTGACTGTTGATATTGGAATTGACCATTGGCTGACAGTCCATGGCATGAACATCTGTCATGAAAGAATTACACATGTAATAGCCAAGGTCATTGATGATATACATGCACTTAAAAAGTAACACTATCGGTAAATACTGAGTTTTTGTATTATACATGTACATATATACCTGCAAATGATTATTTCCCAGATGCAAAAGTTATTTAACTGCTTTGCTGGGGAATGGACAACTCAATATTTAAGCAGCGTTGATTTTTTTTTTTGGAAAGATTTTTATGTACATGTCTAAATTTTATTGTTTTTTAGGTATGAAGCAACAAGACCATCTGGTTCAATTGCCTTAATTTGTTATCAGGATGCAACACGAAAAGCCAAACTTTTCCCATCAAATTGATTAAAAAGAAATGGTTTAGGAAATGAGGCAACACATCAAGGATATGAAGGGCCTGTATGTTATTGCAAATGAAAATGCTACAAAATACAAAGTGATGTATATGATTCTATTATTCAGGAAACATTAATAATATCAGCTTTATACATTCAAAAAATTGGGAAAAAGGTTCTGTGTCATATTTAGTCACAAACACAACATATTAAGATCAAAAGATTTTTTAAAACAATGTGTGTTTTATAAGTTTGAAGTATAAATGTGTGTATACTGCTGTTATTGTGCCATGGAGATTTTTTTATCATTTGAGAGTCTCATTTAATTGTTTATACCTTTTTTGTTTTTTATGTACCTTGTAGAGGGAGTTTTATATATATCGAAGTGTGTGTGTAAAAGTTAAACCACAATGGAACATTTCACATTGTGAGAATTTTGAATCTACTTTTCAGTAAAAATGAAGCGGAAAAAATATATTTGTATGTTGATGGTTTTAGGGTTTTTTATCTTTTTGTTTATTTTGAAGTGGTTGGGGGGGGGGGGGGTGAAGAAGGTAGTTATATGTACATCTGATTTTAAGATGTTTAGAATTTCATTTACTTGACAATTTCCAGTAGATTATTCGGCAATAGGGCTATACATGAATATGCTTTTTGTAGTTAATATTATTAGTTTTACAAAACTTAGTACAAATATAGTGGATGAATTTTTTTCTGTATTGTATTTTAAAGTACACTCTACCAGTATTTTACATTTTCAGTCAATGTAAATGTTTATATGTACCATTTGTCTCAAAATGTTACATGCATATACCTGGTATACATATACAGGTCTATTATTTGTTGTTTTGTTCCAAATGCTTTCTGTTCATAAAATAGCATTTGTTATTTTTGTTTACAAGTTACATTTATTGAGTTATATACATGTACCGGTACTAGTATTACATCTGAGAATGGTGACAAAATAGAAATAATAAACTTACATTGCTTGTTTCATTTGCAATCAAAAAAGTAACATGTATATACTTCAATTGTTTTGATCATGGACTTTAACCTCAGAAATTAAATTTTTAAACTTTCACTCTCATATGTTCAAGCAATTCAGTGTTGACTTTGAAAGAAAAATTGAGTTTGGTAATAATACCAAAAAAAAAAACTAAAGACAATTCAGGGGAAAAAATGTTGTGAATATACATAAATAAACTCATTTTAAAAAATAATACTTACTTCTTTAGTCATTTTGTGATTTACCAAATGTTGCGTTCATCATTAATAATCAATAGAAAATAACTTTAAAATTATTCTTCTGGAGAATTTGAATGCTGTAATTTAACCTTTTAGAAATAATAAGGGTATATAATTATAAGAACCAACAATTACCACAAGAAGAAGGGTTGGGACAAAAAAGGGTTTATTACAATGTTTAATCAATTTACATTGTAGTAATGCATGCTAAAAACGTTCTTGATATTATGGATCTGAGACATACATGTATAGAGGTATCCAGCTTGTGAAATCATTGTGGTAACCTTAGCTAGTGCATACTACATTTAGTTCAAGTTTGTAGTAGGAGTCCAATTGTACAGAAAAGCAGACTCATAATCTGTTGGTCTGGTGGTAAACAATGATACTTGGATTGTAAATATAAAAGATAATGTGTTAGATTACATATTGATAATGATATGATTAAGAAATAATGAGGAAACTGAATGTTGAATTCTTGCAAATTTAATGCCATCTCTTATGAGTTTGCCAAAGAGATCCCTATATCATCATTTGATAGAAAATTTCTGTTTACATGCAATCTCATCTTTAAAAAAGCAATTACAGTGACAAAGAGGTATAGCGTACTTAATATACGATTTGGCCTCAAATATAGCCTTTTGCAAACATCAGACATTTTCAATATTATACAATATTTAGTTTAAATATATTCAAAGAAACGCAAATTACACAATCATCATGCATGCTCTAAGAATCTTAATTATCTTACACGACATCATTAAAATATTCAGGTTTTGTTAGGGATATATAGGAAAGTAGTTAGTATACGATAAAAATTGGATATTTGACTATTTGAACCACTCTAAACCAAAGACATCCGATTAAAATTATGTTCTATAGGTATTGTAGTACTAGTTTACATTGAATTAGTTTTGGTTTAACGTGGTCTTCGTACTGAAAATTAGACAAATATTTCAATTAGTGTCTTTTCTTAATACAATCACGTATATAGCCATATATATTGAAAATGCATCTGCTGAAAATGTTAGGTGCGTGGCCTAGTGGCAACGCGGAGGTCTTTTTGATTTTGTGGTCGCTGGATTGAATCCACTAAGTAGTAAATTTTTTTCACTTAAATTGAAATATGAACAGAATAGAGAGGTTACATGTATCTATTCTTCTGAGGTTTTTCTTTAATTATCTTGTTTAATTCAGTCTGAGTATGAGCATACCCAATATAAACAGATTTCTTCATTAACACTATGCATCTACTCTATTTACACTTAGATCCATTGCATTTTGCTTGAACTTATCACGGTTCAGATTATCAACTACTGTTATACTCAGAGTTTCCCTAATTTATGACAAATCAGTTGTTACAGACACCATTATAAATTGAGTACAGTGTATCCAGGTTTCGAAAATGATATTGCAACAGCTAGGTACCTGAAGCTAATTTTAGTAACAGGTACTTTTTATTCAAACACAGGAATGGGGAAATACGCTATAGACGTCGCGCACGATACTAGTGTCCCTTTCACCTACGCTATTATAGATTATTTTGAGGGGTTGAGGAAGAGCCGTTAAAAGGAAAATATAATAGTGTGGGATATCAATCGCAAGAGAAATTTGAAAATAATGAAAATATCTTAAATAAAATGAATTTTACATACTTTTTGATTTGAGGAATGACAGGTCTTAATTATCTGTTGTTGACGTGAAATATGAATGTCCTGCGTTACATTCAGTAGCTATGCGCTTTATGCACAGGTTGATAAAACAATCAATTTTGCGCCAAACAGCATGAAATTTGGAATGTTATTGTAACATCCATATCAAAGTATTTCAAATGTTCGATTGATAAATATAATATTGCAGCCTTTGAAATGGCGAAGTACTCGGTGTCCCGGTTTTTTTTTAAAGATTCAGATAGACTGACATTTCAATCATCAATATTATGTCTAAAACGAAGGTAAGTTGCTTATTTTTGATACAGATATATTGCACACGTATCCTATAATAAGATACAAACGACTATTATTATAACAACAATATCCATAAGGCAGGTTGATTTTTAAGTTGTCCAGTTTACTGCTGACTGCCAACTGCCAACTGCTGACTGCCAACTGTTTACTGCTGACTGCCTACTGTGTACTGCTTACTGCCTACTGCTGACTGCCAACTGTTTACTGCTGACTGCTGACTGCCAACTGTTTACTGCTGACTGCCAACTGTTTACCGCTGACTGCCTACTGCTGACTGCCAACTGTTTACTGCTGACTGCCAACTGTTTACCGCTGACTGCCAACTGCTGACTGCCAACTGTTTACTGCTTACTGCCAACTGTGTACTGCTGACTGCCAACTGTTTGCTGCTGACTGCCAACTGTTTACTGCTTACTGCCAACTGTTTACTGCTGACTGCCAACTGTTTACTGCCAACTGTGTACTGCTTACTGCCAACTGATTACTGCTGACTGCCAACTGTTTACTGCTTACTGCCAACTGTTTACTGCTTACTGCCTACTGTGTACTGCTTACTGCCAACTGTTTACTGCTTACTGCCTACTGTGTACTGCTTACTGCCAACTGTTTACTGCTTACTGTCAACTGTTAACTTCTTACTGCCTACTGTGTATACTGCATAATGCCAACTGTTTACTGCTGACTGCCTACTGTTTGCTGCTGACTGCCTACTGTTTACTGCTTACTGCCAACTGTTTACTGCTGACTGCCAACTGTTTACTGCTGACTGCCAACTGTTTACTGCTGACTGCCAACTGTTTACCGCTGACTGCCTACTGCTGACTGCCAACTGTTTACCGCTGACTGCCTACTGCTGATTGCCAACTGTTTACTGCTGACTGCCAACTGTTTACTGCTGACTGCCAACTGTGTACTGCCTACTGCTTACTGCCAACTGATTACTGCTGACTGCCAACTGTTTACTGCTGACTGCTTACAATATCCATAAGGCAGGTTGATTTTTAAGTTGTCCAGTTTACTGCTGACTGCCAACTGCTGACTGCCAACTGTTTACTGCTGACTGCCTACTGTGTACTGCTTACTGCTGAGTGCCAACTGTTTACTGCTGACTGCCAACTGTTTACCGCTGACTGCCTACTGCTGACTGCCAACTGTTTACTGCTTACTGCCAACTGTGTACTGCTGACTGCCGACTGTTTGCTGCTGACTGCCTACTGTTTGCTGCTGACTGCCAACTGTTTACTGCTGACTGCCAACTGTTTACTGCTGACTGCCGACTGTTTACTGCCAACTGTGTACTGCCTACTGCTTACTGCCAACTGATTACTGCTGACTGCCAACTGTTTACTGCTTACTGCCTACTGCTGATTGCCTACTGTTTACTGCTGACTGCCTACTGTTTACTGCTTACTGCCAACTGTTTACTGCTGACTGCCTACTGCTGACTGCCTACTGCTTACTTCCTACTGTGTACTGCTTACTGCCAACTGTTTACTGCTGACTGCCTACTGTTTACTGCTTACTGCCAACTGTTTACTGCTGACTGCCTACTGTGTACTGCTTACTGCCAACTGTTTACTGCTTACTGCCTACTGCTGACTGCCTACTGCCAACTGTTTACTGCTGACTGCCTACTGTTTACTGCCAACTCTTTACTGCTGACTGCCTACTGTGTACTGCTTACTGCCAACTGTTTACTGCCTACTGCCTACTGCCAACTGTTTACTGCTGACTGCCAACTGTTTACTGCTGTGTACTGCTTACTGCCAACTGTTTACTGCTGACTGTCTACTGCTGACTGCCTACTGTGTACTGCTGACTGCCAACTGTTTACTGCCTACTGTGTACTGCTTACTGCCAACTGTTTACTGCTGACTGCCTACTGCTAACTGCCAACTGTTTACTGCTTACTGCCAACTGTTTACTGCCTTCTGTTTACTGCTTACTGCCAACTGTTTACTGCTGACTGCCAACTGTTTACTGCTGACTGCCTACTGCTGACTGCCCACTGTGTACTGCTTACTGCCAACTGTTTACTGCTGACTGTTTACTGCTTACTGCCAACTGTTTACTGCTTACTGCCTACTGTGTACTGCCTACTGCCAACTGTTTACTGTTGACTGCCAACTGTTTACTGCTTACTGCCAACTGTTTACTGCTGACTGCCTACTGCTGACTGCCTACTATGTACTGCTTACTGCCTACTGCTGACTGCCTACTGTTTACTGCTGTGTACTGCTTACTGCCTACTGTGTACTGCTTACTGCCAACTGTTTACTGCTTACTGCCAACTGTTTACTGCTGACTGCCAACTGTTTACTGCTGACTGTCTACTGCTGACTGCCTACTGTGTACTGCTTACTGCAAACTGTTTACTGCCTACTGTGTACTGCTTACTGCCAACTGTTTACTGCTGACTGCCAACTGTTTACTGCTGACTGCCAACTGTTTACTGCTTACTGCCTACTGTTTACTGCTGACTGTTGACTGCCTACTGTGTACTGCTTACTGCCAATAGCTTTCTTTACCTCTTTATTGGGTTAAGCGCATGTGAAGACCCATTTGAAGATGGAGAGATTGATAGCCTTTATTTTATTTTACACAAAAACACATATTAACAATTCCAGTAGGTGTGAAAACCCATCACGCACATAATTTTAAGTGCATTAATTCGTGTTCACCACTTTTGAAAGACATTATAGATAATGGATTTCTTCATTTGTCTGATGTCCACGTAGGACGTTTGAGATTTTGTTTCATTCCTGTCATCCAGAATAACCTTGAAAGAGTGATGGACACATGGAATAATCATATAATTAGAAAACAAAACATACTTTACAGTTTTGTTTAGTGTTTAATGGAGTAACATAATTTCTGTAAAAAATAAAATCATAAATGTTAAGGTAGTCCCTCCATAACTATTATATTTCATATCTAATATATAAATTCAAGTTTGATTTCTAAAATCTTAGTGTGGTTTTAAGGGGTTTATTTAATAATAAAGATTCATCTTTAATTTTTTTATAAGAAATTGAATATTAACAAAGTTATTCCATCTTGAAGTTAACATTGAAGTCTATGGGGGGGAAATGCATTTTTTAATATATCTTTATAGTACAAATGATTTTCTCACAAATCTCCTGGTAAAAAGTTGCAAAAGCTTTCCTTTTCTTTGACAATGCTAACATAGATCATTATTTACCGTACATATTTTCATAAATTTATAATTGATTATTTTTAATTTTTGCAAGGGGCAGACAATTCTTTTAAAAAGTTTCAAGTGCAAAACATTCATTTGATCGTCTGCATACATATTTCCGAGTTTGGTTAAGCTTTATATCGGCCTCATAATGATTTTAAAATAGATACATGTACTCAATATAGATCATATCAATCAAAATTGTTAAATTCGCCTCAGTTATGGATGGACTACCTTAAACACACACCACAACACGGTAGATGCTCACACCAAGCACAGGGGCATCGTATCCACTCTACACTCTATGATATATATATTAAAGAATATTATTTATATACACGTATGTCATAGAGTGTAGAGCGGATATGGAACGCCAAATTAACATATATTCAAATATTTGTACCTATTTTCAAATAATTGTACCTATCTTCAATTAATTGTACCTATCTTCAAATCATATGAAGATAGGTACAATTGAATTAAAGATAGGTACAATTGAATTAAAGATAGGTTCAATTGAATTGAAGATAGGTGTAAATAATTATACCTATCTCTAAATAATTATACCTAGGTACAAATGAATTATACCTATCTTCAATTCAATTAAAGATAGGTTCAATTCAATTAAAGATAGGTCCAATTGAATTATACCTATCTCTAATTCATTTGAAGATAGGTAAAATTCATTTAAAGATAGGTACAATTGATTTGAAGATAGGTTCAATTCAGACATATCTACAAAGGATTTGAAGATAGGTACAATTCAATTATACCTAGGTTCAATTTGTTTTGTGTATTGTTGAAAATAATGAACGCTCCCTTGAAGACATTTCAACATGGAGGGAAACGAGGGAAGCACCAACAACCCCTCTATTTGATGGGGTATCAAGTGCCTACAGAAATTTTTGAAAATAAAGATAAAAAATATTAAAATCATGCATTCTGACTGTATTTTGGTCTAAACGTTCTACATAAAACAATTAATTTAAGAATTGAAGATAACAATTTTTCTATTGATCGACGTATCGCATTGATGAAAAAGTTTTCCGGTCAATTTTTTCTTTGATACGTCGATCAACAATTGAATTGAAGATAGGTACAATTGAATTGAAGATAGGTACAATTATTTGAAGATACTGGTACTGTACCAGTTATCGGCTAAGACCAGTTATCGGCTACACTGAGGGTTCGGGTTTATAGCACGCGAATATTCGAGATTTTGTTAATTCAGTCGTCTGTTTCGAATAAAGAAAAGTATGTTTGCTTGAAAACTTTCCTCAATATGTTTTAAACATGAGCTTTAACGATCATTGTTTACCGCTGATTTACATCTTTGCACTTTTAGCTTTGGGGGAAGTGACATAATAAGTTAAAAATAGAATATGACCTCTTTATGATACGTAATTATATCCCTTCTTTGATTTGACATATAATATCAATACATATAACATTTATAAACAAAAGGAACTCAATAAATTCCGAGAGATCCATTGCGCAGTTGAACGCGTGATTGTATAATCATGCATTGATTAGCGTACGATTGTGTGTATTACCGTATGATGATAAAAGAATAATTTTTTTAGTTTTATTTATGTATAATAACCCCTAAGACCAATAGGCCGACCCCGCAAGGGACATAAATCAATCAACACTTTGCAGAATATAAAATCAACATGTACAAGGATTTTATTATGTTCTTACCACGAAGCCGATAACTGGTACAGTAAATCATAAAACCTCGGCAAATTCGGGGCGTGTTAAAAGCACAGAAACAATATGTTTTGGGTTCTAAATGATAATGTAATCTAACCGATGGATAAATAAGGAGTTCACAATTTAAAGTATTAAAAGTTTTATTCCAATTTATCAAGAAATAAGGAAACACGAAAAGAAAACGTTAAATTATAGCCGATAACTGGTACAGTGCCAGTAGGTACAAATATTTGAATATATGTTAATTTGGCGTTCCATACACCAAGGTGGTCAAAACAGTTTTAAAAGCCATGATGTTCATAAGCTATCATTCCGAGCGCAAATTCTTTGCAGCAATTTGCGTAAGGGGATAGTAGCAAAGCAATGCAAGTCAGGATTTCACATTACAAGAAAAACAGTGAGAAAAACTAACGTTTTTACGAACCTCTCTCAATCATAGTATACTGTGGAATTATTAGAATTCGCGGTGACTCAAGTTTCGTTTTTATTTTGTGGGAGCTTTCCAAACGGAGATAACAAAATTGAAAAGAGATGCATGTTCAAAATGTTAACATATTTAGCACCAGTCTGACAAGCCTGTTTCTTTACAAGATCGGAACCGAAATATAGTCAGAAACATTAATTAAAACGTCTTCCACTTATGACTTTATTTCTGAGACAAAACTAGTTGGCAGTAAGCTGTTGGCAGTAAGCATTAAGCAGTTTGCAGTTGACAGTTGGCTGTCGTATACGGAATTCCATAGAATTGGAATTAAAAATAGAAGAAGAAATAAATCGAAATTTAAATAAGTCTGATAAAAAGTAAAGTTATAGAGCAATTTAGCAATTACCAAATCAAATCAGAACTTTGTATTTTGATTCAATATTCAGTGCCGCCAATATGCATTATAGCTGCAATAATGTAGTATAGAACACTCGTTTGTTTGTTGTTGTTTTTTTCTTCTTCCTTTTTTTTGGGGCGGGGGGGGGGGTGTTCGGATAAAAAAATCGGAGATGGCTACGTTATTACAACTACATGTATAGTATATGCTATATTTTGAGATTTACATTATTAAGATTTTTACCAAGCTGTTGAAAAATGTGACTGGGTTAAAATTCACCGATTCATCACATAAACGATCGGGATTGGTGTACAAAATAATCTGAAACTTAATAGAGGAAATTTGGAACATCTTGGTATCGAAAATGTTTTGTGATTAAACGTTTATTCGGTTTAATTTTTAGGCCAATAGCTATCACATTGAGTGAGAAATCTTATATCAAGGGAGAAGTTTAAAGTAAGTGATAATATGTTTTTACGGTGAAACCGTATGGAGGGCAAAGCAAATGTTAGATCTTCTTTGTATTTTGGCTTCATGTAAATTTAGTGTGTAAAATTTTCATTCCGGCAAAGGTTTTGGGCATATTAAGTTACTTTGTATCATTGTTTGTGAGCTTTTCCTTTGATGTCAGCAATTTATTTTTTCTTGATAAACAACAGTTTGAATTACAAACGTTTAGGCCCCAAGATGTTTAGGCACAAGCAAATTAGATGTTTAGGACCCAAGATGTTTAGGCCCCAAGATGTTTAGGCACCAATTTCAAGATGTTTAGGCACCTGTTGTTTTTAATATACTATTTAATTATGTATCTCTTGAACAGTTTTAAGCAAATTAATGCATTTTTGTTAAATTTGGAGAAAATTAATTACATGAAAATTGTGATGCAAGAGCTGCAATTTATATGAGATTCATGACTAGAACACAAAATTAAAGTTATACGAGGGTATGCATTATAATATTCATATTTGAAAATTTGTTTGTTACCTATCATCATCAGAATTATACAAAGTTTGAATATTTAAAAACAATCTTTAATTTGTGAAAATCTGTTCCTTTTGAGGATTTAAACATATAACCTATGAGTTTCTGTGATATTCAAAACAAATGGGGGAGTTGGTTCCCTGTATACTGGAGGGGAAAATTCCATGGATCTAACTAAACCCCTTTTCTACTGTGGAGGGAATCACTTTAAATAGGTTCTGATTGTAACAGGTGTCTGTACTTCTATCCATTGTTACATGATATGTAAAACTGTCACGAAAGCAAAAAAGATGCAGAGTAAAGGTTTGTAATTCCGATACACAGGCAGGCACCTAATGTTATATACTTTTCTCATAAAATATGCCTAACAATACCTTCCTAACAATCTACATATTCATAATGTATTATTAGGTAGAGAGTATATACCGGTATTTCTTATCATGAGAAAAACATATAATATCAGGTGCCTGCATCCATGATGGGCTTGGTCTTCCTTAAAAGGGATTTACCATACATGTAAATGCAGGAAGACACCCCATGCTTGGCATCATCTGTTAGAACATAACCTGCCAATTTCATAGGTTGGTCAAGAGCACTGGATGTAATAGCTAGATTAAATACTCAAAATCAGACTTTCTTGGATGTCAGCCATGTGCTACATGTACATAATATGTATCTATAAAATAATACACATATATCCAGCACATGCAGGCACCGGTGAGACACTTGTTTCTGTTAAAACAGTTCATCCCATAAATCTAAAAAAATTTAATAACAAAAACAAGAGCATTATAGTCAAAAATGTTAAACAAAAAAAGAGGTTGGTGCCTAAACATCTTAAGATAGGTGCCTAAACATCTTGGGTCCTAAACATCTTGGGGCCTAGAGCAGTTGTTATTTCTAGAACATAAACAATGAAAAAGGTATTTTAAAAATATAAAAATTAATAAATAAAATCTGCCCACCTGCCCCATATTTTTTGCAAATCAGGATGAGAATCTAAATATTAATTTTATGTGGCCTAAGCTATTTGATTAAAGAAAGATAAAATGATAAACAAACTTACATGTCAAATAAACAAAAAATTTGCAGTTTAGGGATAAAAAAATGATAACATTATAAAAGTTTCAATTCAGTAAAGTAACAACGAAAGCCTCTGCGGTATTCGAATTCGGGATGTACGGATCACAAGCCCGACACTTTCTACACTCGGCTATAGAGTAAGTTATATATCGCTGTCAATAAAATCCTTTAAACAAAACGAAATGTCGTTTCGATCAGAGGTCAGCCATTTTGTGATGATGTGTTATTCCACCTTAAAGCCGATAATGGTAAAATAGTCTGGAATGCTCCCGATGACGTCATGCGACAATCAAAAGACCTTAACATTTAAAATCATGCAGACTTGTAAATTCGCTCATATTCCTGTAAGAAATGCTATATATGCTACTATACACAATATAGCATATTGTAGCGTGAAGCATTCCTTGTATGAAAGAATTTACTATTCTAATTGTAAAAAATTAAATTGGCAATCACATGATCATAAAATATAGCCATCAAATCTGAATAATTGTTTATATTATGGACCTAAATGATGAGTTAATCATTACATGGACCTAAATGATGAATTAATCATTACACGACTTCAAGAGTCGGCTCTTCTGATCACTTGGGTACCATTGCATTTGGATGTCATGATATAATATCTCATTTGATGAAAGTAATCTTAACAAGAAGGAGAATTATTATATATGACGGGGGACAATATGATTTTTATTGTTGGGGGGGGGGGGGGTATCTTGCAGGGACAGAAGAGTGCATGACAAATGAGGAAAGAGATAGCTTTATTAAATATTTGCATGAATATGACCAATTTTTGCCAAAGACTATATCTTGCGAGTGTCATTTTATCAATGCATAAAATTTCATGCAAAAAATGATGTAATGTCCAATGCACTGGCAAGAAATGGTACTTGGAGAAAATTGGACACATGGAAGTATATTTTATACTGTGGTTTCATTAATATTCTGGGTATCAATTTTCGTGGATTTTATGATATGTTTCAAGGATGCGTAAATTTGTTGTTCATGATCCTATCAATGCAAAATTCAAGTAGAAATTGCACTTCAATGAACATTAAATTTCGTGGATCAACTTCACAACGAAATCCACGAAAATTGGTATTCAACGAATATTGATGAAACCACAGTAAGTATATGAGTAGAGTTTCTTGTTTGGCAAGGGTATGCATTAGATAACAGTAATTGCATAGTTCTTTGTGATTTAACCAATGCAGTAAAACTCGTTTAATGTAGCAAATTCCTAAGGACCATTTGATTTACTTTGCTATATTCATATTAGTTTGTTTTAACCATTTAAATAAAAGAATTTGTAATTATAAACATAGCTTATTCTTTAAGAATATGTTTCTTTTCAGATGACCACTATTTGTGTATTTAGTCATTAAATAAAAATACATTTTTTTGAAAACTTTTAAAAATCAGAATTGAGAATTAAAAAATACATGTGAAAAAATGCTCATTTAAACAAGTACATGTATGTCAATTAGTATGGGCAACTTAACAATTTAAAACAATTCGTTTTAAAAGATGTAAATTTTGTTATTTTTTACCTTTACAGGACTCAAACTTAGATCGCTTTATCTGTAAATTTGTTATAACCGAGTTTATTGTAGCCCTAAAAGGACTAAGTGCGGTTTTATGCAATTTTTGCCCCCCAAAATCAAAGTTTTAGAAAGAGCTTTAAAATAAGATGAAAGATAGTTAAAATCATATTGGAAATATAGGTGTAAAAGGTTATCACCACAGTGACGTCATAACGTAGAAATGACGTCATGAATATTGCATTATTTTGATAAATTGATGTTTTGTAGCAAAATATGGGTGTTTTCCGATGGTTTTTCGACTGGGAAACATCGAGCGCAGGCTTGCTCAAGTACCATTTTTTAGTATAATATGTATAACTATCTGAAGAAAAACATATGTTAAAATTGCACTTGAGCAGACCTGCGCTCTATACTTCCGAATGCAAAATATAGAGCAAAAATGAGAATATCTTCATTTGTTTGCAAATTTGCGGGAATTAGGTCATTTAGGTGACGTCATAGATAAATAGCGAGTGAGCAATGATGACTAAAATCAAGATAAAAGTTATAGGCATCTTCTTTACAATGATTTGTGAAGATTTCATTTTTATACGATACTATTTAAAAATTGGTTGAAATCGGGGGCAGATATTTGACCATACCGCACATAGTCCTTTATTAAGAATGTGCTGGGGACCTAACAATACTCACTTTATGCTACATTTAGCTATATCTGTGTTCATACTAAATGAGTTTTACTTTACAATGATTTTCTCTGTTTACTTCTTTAGTACACCATGGACACATTTGCACCAAAGTCAGGTGATGGAGTAAGAGCAGCATGCAAAAGATGTGGTTATGGTAAGTTACTTCATATTCATTTAACTACTTGTATCTAAATACTGTATATCTTTCATGAATTATGATGGTATTGATTTTTATCCAGTAAGTTGTGTTTTTAAACGGGTTTTCTAAAAGAAAAATCTGGTTATTGAAATGGTAAAAATGGCAGGTGGGCAGGAGGCTGTTAAAAGCTGTTTAAATTTATTAGTCAGGTAAATTGATGAAGTGACCCTGTATGGCATTAATGTAAATGAAATTCAAATTTACTGATATGATTGTAGTGGTTTGGCAATTTCAAAATTGTTTGTAATATTAAAATCTCCTTTTTACATATTTTACATAGTATGCTAATCATGATAATGTTTTAGGAGTGTATCCAAGTTTAACAATTAGCTCATCAAATAAAATCATAGTCCTATGGGATCAATTTTCTGATATGGAGTTCCATTGTACCATATAGGAGAAGGTGAGGAAAATTTGACACAATTAATTGCATCTGTCAAGACTCCGATTAGAAACGTATTTTAAGGTTTTATCCACAGAAAAGCATTATTGTTTGGCAATTTTCATTTACTAAGAAGGGAGGGGTTATTATCACTCAGTTGTTTTCTCTTTAAACAATTAAATTAAAAAAATACCATCGGATACAGAAATTTGTTAAAGTATTACATAATATGTATTTACAGTGAAGTTCTGACAATTCTGATTTTTTACTTTGTTAATTAATTTTTTTTTTACAATTCTAGAATTTTTTTTATGTGTCTTAAACCTTTACTATTCAATTCAATAATTTGTCCCATATGAAATTAGCCTTGTGGGGGTTTTAGTCCCATTAGGACAGTTGTATTTTCAATAGTTATATGTAAAATTCGTATGAAATAATAGCTGTAAATGCAATATTAAAAAATTATCACATGTGGCATATCTTTTGCATATAGAGGCAAACATGTAATTAATATTGATATGCTTATCAACAACTTGATGCTTATAAAAAGTATAGCCTTTTTTAACAATATTTCGCAGCAGTATTTTTGATGTAAATGTGCTGAGCATATCATAAGATAATACATGTAGGTACTTGAATTGATATATCCATCAATCTGATTAAAATTCTGAATCCCCACTGTTCTGAATCTGCTGAATTTAGAACATCTTATTTTAATTAGATTGTATATCCATATGGTGTCAGTTACAAATGTACTAAATATTTGAGTGCATATTCAATCAGCATAGCTTTTTTTCCCCACCAGCTGGTCACCTGACCTTCCAGTGCCGTAACTTTATCAAAGCTGACCCAAATAAAGAGGTGTTATTGGACGTTAGCAGCACCAGCTCAGACTCCAGTGATGTGGACTTTGTATCACCGCTTACGCAACTGAAAAAAGGTAGACGCACTTTGCTTCTTGACTTCATTAAGGAAGCTCTCATGTTAGATGGAACTTTTTTTCATATTATGATTAAGGTATACCGGAACTCGGTATTTTTATCCAACAAATATTTTACATACTTCATACATACCGATACATCTTTGCAGAAAAATTTGAGAAGGAAAAAGAAAAGAAGACATCATTGAAGAAAAAGAAGAAAGAAAGGTGATTGTTAAAAAATTAGATCTTTGATATAATCGGTATAGGTATAATCGTACATGTAATTGCAATGTTAAAATATATGCTGAATCTCACTTAATTGTTTTTCTTCTTATCAATTCTTCAATTCTGCAAAAGTTTGGAATACCTTTAGTCATGAACTTGAATATTAAGATTGTAACGATGAGTCTATCAAAGAAAACTATCAATGAGTGATTGATGTACACACATAATAATCCAGTTTACATGGATTTAAAATGCGAGTTTGTTCATAAGTAATTGATAAATACCAGTAATGAATGATTACCAGTACATGTAATATTAATGCTAAACAATTCATTGTACATACAGGTCAAGATCACGGTCACCAGTGAAGAAGAAAAAGTCCAAAAAACACAAGAAAAACTGGTCTGACTCTGAGAGTGATTCTAAAAGTGATATATCAGAATCCTCTCACAAGAAAAAGTATCGAAAGTCAAAGAAAAAGCACAAGCATCGCGACAGTGACTCAAGTGACAGTGAAGACCAAAGTGATAACAGATCAAGGAGGAAGCACAAAAAGAAATCAAAAAAGCACAAAAAACATCAGGATTCCAGCAAGAGTGACTCCGATTCTGGGAAAGGGGGGCGTGGGAAGTATAGCAGCTCAAAATACTATGTGTCATACAAAGAGATGATGTAAAAAGATCAAATTTTGTACATTCTTGAGAAATATAAATGCTCAGAAAACCTCATCTAAAAGACAATAATGGACATGGATTCCCAAATCTAACTCTGAAGTGTACAAGTCAGAGGGGAATTCATTACATTGACGAACAATAAAAATTATTCCAAGTAAATTGTACAGTGTACATCTAAATTATTGTCATTTTGTGTCACAAAAATAAAATTGCAGTGTTCCAGAGGCAGCAATGAGACTTAATTTAAAACTAGAAGCTATTTTTAGTTCAACTGAGCTGAAAATTAAAGTGAGCTTTTTTGATCAGTTTTTGTCCGTCTGTTTGTCTGTCTGTTAAATTTTGACATTTTCAATTTCTTCTTCAGAACCACCTTACTAGGAATAAAGCATTATTGGGTAAAAACGGATTGAAGTTTGTAAAAATGAAGAGTCACACCCTCTGTCAAGGATCCAGATCGAAGTACCGTATTGAAAATTTGTTGGTCTTTTTTCATATATTTTCTTCTCAAAAACCAATTGGCCAGACAATCTATCACTTGTCACCTAATTTACAGTTTTTCTGGCCAAATGGTTTTTGAGAAGTTTTAAAAAAGAATTTTCTCTATATAATATTATTTAAAAAGTTGGCCCAGTGGTTCTAGAGAAGAAGTCAAAAATGTAAAAAGTTTATACAGACGAATATACAAAAAGACCTTGGACAAGTAATGAGAAAAGCTCACTTAAGCTATAAGTTCAGGTGAGTTAAGAACAGAATTCAACATGCTTAGTCACTTCAATGTCAATATTAAAAATCTTATTTAAATTCATTTATTAACCGGATCATCTTTTCCCCTGATCAGCCGATAGTAGAGTACAATTCAAGTTTCAGTTCGGATATTTTCAAAAAAATACCAGCCAGTGTTTCCCACATACCAGGGAAATATGAGTACCTGTATTTCTCACTTTTCTTGCCAACCCTCTCTATGTGCCACACAACCATATGCATTTGTTGGAAGAAAGTCGAAAATTGTATGCTTTTCATGTCAATGAGTAAATGAAAGTTTGTACCCATGAATGTTGGCCCTGTCTGTGGGCCTAAACCCCTGACCTGGGGACAATGTATTTCACAATTTAGGTAGAGGGTTTTATAAACATCATAACCATGCTTTTCGTTTTTCTAAAATTTATATGGGAGTAGAACAGAAGATTTTCTAAGATCTACATGTAGTACATATTCACTATGTGTGGTCATATTAGCCCTGCCCTAAGGCCCAGGCCACTGACCCAGAGGCCATGAATTTCACAATTTAGGTAGAGAGTTTTGTAAACATTATAACCTTGCATTTAATTTTTCAACCAGGTTTCCAAAGGAAAAAAGCGATTATTAAAGATATCTGATTCTCAGCAATGTTCGATAATAATGCTCTAAATTATATTCAGATTTTTTTCTATTCGTACCACAATTCTGCTTTTTATTTCGACAATTTTAATTTGTTTTGTAGTGGTAATATTACATGCAAGTATTCAACGAACTGCTTAGCTTAGCGGTTTCACGGAGAACTACTACACCTTGGGAAAGGGGATATAAAAAACATTTTTATGGTGAAATAAAATGCTTTGAGGCTGAGGATCAGAGAACCTTAATATATAGTATAAATAGGGGGGGGGGGGGCTGCCAAAAGGGTACCCCTATAACTCCACCTACAATTTTTTCTAGATAGGAAGTTGTGTTGCAGATCAGTTGTTCATAAATCAGAGGTGTGCATATTACTTAGGTTTTGATTTTTGATATTTTATGAAAAAAATACCACCTGTTGAATTTATTGGCATAATACTGCAAAAAGAGTAACCATTTTTCTGGATATAGGTAGTGGTTGACAGATGGATTATGAATACTGTTCACACAAAAGAAAACCAAGTTTACTGTCACATTGACAGCTAAAATTTATATGGGAGTAGCAAAGATGATTTTCCAAAATTTTTAATACATTTTCACTATATAGCCATATTGACCCTGCCATAACTTGATAATTAAGGCGTAAACCTCTGATAAGGGGGCCATGAATTAGAGATTTTTATGAACATCATATCCATGCATTTCCCTTTTCTGAATTTATAGTGGAGTATATAGAGAAGATTTTCTTATATTTTTGACGATACATTTTCAATATATGGCCATACTGCCCCTGCCTTATGGCCAGAACCCCTGACCCAGGGACATGAATTTTACAATTCTGGTAGAGGGCTTCATGAACACCATAACTATGCATTTATTTTTGTCCAAATGTGTAGGAGTAGAGAAGTTTTGAAAATGTGGCTTTTTTTGGTATATTTGGTCCTGACCATGAAGTCCTGTGGGTGGTAAGGTAGTAAGTTTCACAATTTAGATTCCTCTTATCCTTGAGATGCGCTTCAAACCAAAAATGGTAATTACTGGCCTAGAAAATTTCAAGAAATTTAAAATGTAAAACTGTTAATGGACTGACAGGTGATCTTAAAAAAGTATAAACTCGAGTTTAATTCTAAATCTCATTTATTCTTAAATTATTTTTAGTGACAAATGCTGTAAATTGTTATTCAATCTATCTACATGTACTTAAAAAATAAAAAAAAAAATAAAATAAAAAATGAGGAATGATTCTAGAAGGGATATTTTTACATCAAAGAGAATGTATATAATTATATTCTATAAGCACTACATTGCACCAAAGAACACAACCACAATAATATTTAAAACTTAATGAAAGACAAAAATGACATGAAAGTCAATTCAGTGTTTCACAACATAAAGCCTTGACCTTAATTCCCAGATATCATTATTAACAAATCTGCCAAATATTTATTAATTCAACATAATACAATCAATCTGATTCAGTATGGATGGATGGTCAACAAAACATTAAAATTAAAGATATGATTTTTTAGGCATAAGCTGTTACTTGGTGAAGAAAAATTCAATATACCTAAGGTTTGAAATCTCAATTTTTTTTTTTTTAAACAATTTTTTTCTTCTCAAGGAGATAAATATACTATATAGTCTAAAATGACCATTCCATCCTCTTAACTTACAGGTTGTTTTTTTTTCTTTAAACCTTAACATTTCCAAAAAAAAATTCTGGTCAATTTTGTCAGTGATACAATGAATAATACTTAATTAGTACATTATACCGGGATTACATGTGCAGTACAACATGTATCAACCCCATCGTCAGTCATTGACACATGTGACAAAGAGCAATGAATAAATAATGAATACGCAAAGCAACACAGATAATTGTAGCCTGTACTCCTCACACCTCAGCAATCCAAAGCTTGATAAGAACTCGCACAGAGTGTATATATCACAGAGTGGTCAAAAAGGCAAGGCAAAGATTTTCATGACAAAAATTTAATAATAAAACTACCAGTATACATGAATTTTACCTGGCCACACTGGAGAACTCAAGTACAGCTTACAATCTGTTTCTTTATGCTTATAAAATTTTCTGAATCCTGATAATCGTCCACCCAATGAAATAAATTAAATGCATTAAATTTTGGGTTTGTTTGCAGTTGAATTTTGCAGCTTAGTAACTCTTATAAAGAGCTATTTTTGTTATTATTCTGCCATCCTTCATGTGTATAAAACTTACTATTAGCACCCCCGAAAAATTTTTTACAAGTCAAAGTACAACAAAATATGTACGGTTAGTGAAAAATTTGGGGGAACCCATGAATTCATGAAAAAAATTATTTTGAGGTCAATTCTCAAAATACTTATTAAAACAAATTGGCTTCTTTTCAGTGACACCCTTCCTTGAAATGATGTGAATGATAGATAGTGTGACATTACATAAAATGCTGTACAAATTTGATCAGATGAGCTAAAAAGGTACAGAATAAATTTATACATTCACATCAATCACACATATATCTATAGTTTCAAAATTTCATGTACAAATTGAAGTCCAAACTGCATTAATGCATTTAGGACAAACTAATTTCGCACTCAATGATATTTGGAGAAAAAAATCCATTCTTTTTAATTTTTGTAATTTCATTCATTAAAAAAAAGTTGATATAACTTTGATCTCTATAAATGGACTTGAAAGAATTTAACTGTCTTTAATCATTAGTGGCTGCTGCAGGAGAAGAGTTGAAGCCTCCAAACTTGTTAGTATAGCTGCCAGCAGCACTGTGTATTGAGCCATATAACCTTGGGGTGCCTCTAGGTGTACTTCTGGTTGGGGTTCCTGGCCCTGTGCTGGGTTGATATGAGTTGATACTGAATTGTAAAAGGATAAAACTATTAAATAAGACTCTAAAACAAGAGGCCCTGGGGCCACTTCGCCCACCTGAGTAATAATGGTCGTAACTCTAATCAGCAAGCAGCAGCATTTGGAATTAAAAACAGGCTATCTAGTCTAATACAATGGAATCTTAGTGCACAGTGTGAATCTATTTGTTTCAGCTGATGACAAGCCATCAACAACTTCTTAACAAAGTCATTCCAGCTTATTCATTCTTGTTAATTCAAGTTAATCATTCTATTTGTGCATCTATCAAAACAAGAGGCCCAGTGGCCACATTGCTTACCTGAGCAACAATAGCCATAAAACTGATTTAATCATGCATTACACTATCAAATTCAAAATATCCTGACAATTTAGTCCAGTAGATTTTGCACAAAAAGATAAATATACTTCCAATTTTTCACATATTTTTATGGTAAATATGAAGCCCCTTATGTTGTTTTAGTATTTATGAGAAGATTTTTCTGTATATCTTTCTATGTAACGAGGCAAATAGGCCTTATCGGTCACCTGGGTGCCCATACACAAAATTGTTGAGGAGTGTCATAAATGCATTTATTAAGTTTCTTTACGGAATAGAAGATTATAATATTGTAATGACATCCACCTCCCTGCCTGAAATCTTTCGAAAAGGACTCATAACCCCATAGTTTAACACAAGTCTTTGAGCTTGTAACAGAGTGTATGACAATATTCTTATGTAAAAATTCAACCCCCCTTGTGGCCCCATCCTGCCCTTGGGGAATATGTTCTGGACAAACTTGAATCTACACTACCTGAGGATGCTTCCACACGTTTGAGCTTTTCTGGCCGTATGGTTTTTTGACAGAAGACTTTTAAAGATTTTCCTTACGTATTCCATCGTAACCCCACCCTACCCCCAGTGATCATAATTTAAACAAACTAAAAAGTTCAACTTGAGCCCTTGGCTTAGGTGAGGTAAAAAAAATATGTCACTATAAATGTATTGTATTTAGCATGTATGATATTTGGCAGTAAATAATTTTTTATTTGGTTAGCTTAGATTGATTTATTGCTTTCTAAATGTACCTAATTATCTACATTTATGTTTGACATTTGGCGATGTAGTTTATTTAATTGAAGCTGCATTGCACTAAATAAAATACACAGCCAAATTTAATACATTTACAGTAGCATCTTTAGCTTAAAGAATATTAAACATCTCCATATTGGGACATACCTTTTTTTCCAACAAAATTAACTATCATCATATTAATATTTCAATCACTTTTAAGGTGGAATAACACACCTGGAAAAAGTAACACAAATTAACTGTAAATTATTTGATTCTGAAAGATATATTGATAAATAAACTATACATATGTCAAATAAGCGAAAATTTTCCAAATTGGGGATAAAAAAATGAATATCTAAAAAAATCAATTCAGTAAGTAACAACAAAAGCCCCTGCGGGATTCGATCTCGGTATGTACGGATCACAAGCCTGACACTTTATCCACTCGGCTATGAAGTAAGTTATATGTTGCCATCGATAAAATCCTTTTAGTAAGGCTAAATAAAATTGAAATTACGGTTCTCAGGCCCGCGCGCATCCGTTTTGAGGGTGCCGCATTGCAAATTTTATTGCATTTTCAATAAAATAAAAAGTTGATAATGCGGTGACCTATCCGGAAAAAAAAAGTTTCCGCTTTCGGTTTGCATATAGTTTTACTTTCGTTTCTAATACGCAGCTTCCGGTGTAGTCTTAATCATTAAGTCGCTTATTTTCGTAAGTAAAAACTTTATGATCCAAACCTCCCGATGATATAGAAGATACTAGTAAAAATGGGGTCAATGGAAATTTTGGACTTAAAACGAATCAAAATGTCTGCTGTTTCGATTTGTATCCGCCATGGAACACTGTTAATTCTACCGTGGAATATAATTGAGAGTTTTTCCGATGGATGTTGTCTGTTAAATCTGTACGAGGGCGTGAAATCGATAAAATTCGATTGGAAAAGTTGGACCTCCCCAGAAAAATTACTTGGTGCCTTCGTTTCTTTGTCAGTTGACAAACACAAGAACAGTTTGGACGCCGCGATTTTAACCATTATAAACTTGCGGAGTTTAATGATATCTACTGTGTATTCAGGACTTACTTCTTCACTCAAGTTAACTGTGAAGAAATGTGGTCCCAGTAACTGTCGGATATGATTGGCCCCGTTATTGCACAATGATATCTCTAGCCAGTTACACAACTTTCCTGATCCAGTGCCAGGTATTTTAGAATAAACATCATATATGTCATTTTACGTTTTGTAAAGTGGATTGATATTTTTCTTTATTTTTAAATGACTGTCATTTATTAAAGGAGAAGAAGGACACTACAAGGAGTTCAGTGAGGTTTTTGAACCAATACTACAGAGGAACACTGTCCTTCTTTATCATCAAAATGGGCACAATCAACTGCAAGCAGACATGGAATTCAATTTAGTCTATCTGCTCAGACTGCAAAACAGTGAAACAAATGGGAACCTGCATAGATTGTCTGAAACCCAGAGTCTTATAAGTTATATAGTGCTACTAAACTTGGTGCCCAAGAAAGTACCTTGCTTACAAAAATCATTGGACTTTATCAGTTTTCATGTTGATCTGAACTTCAGGAATTAGAACCTAATAATCCTGAGAAAGCACCCTCAATATGCGCCCCATTGTAGAAAGTTTTTTTGAGATCAAATTTAGCCTGTGCATCTCCAATTGAGACCCCCTACTACATGTACAGCTCTGGTGTATTTCCCCCAATATGCTATCACTGTGGGACACAAGACACAGATACAGAAGATGGACAGTACCCAATATGTCATGATTGTGTTGTTTCACAATGACAGCTTTGTAAAAATGGAAGGATGTTCAAATCTCCAGAGCAAAGAAGCAGACAAAATGAAAACAAATAGTTCACTTATAAAAAAAACAAATGTTTTTTCATTTGATCTAAATATTAAATATCATTGTTGTACTTTGAAAGTTGGACTGTATTTTCAAACATGCATTGGGGTGTTTTTATCTGTTAAAATATTTAATAGCTATCCTTATTAAATAATAAAACAGCTGCTTGAATAAAGAAAATCTTGTTTTTTTTAAATTGTAGGTAGTTAATTTCTTTCCCAAATAAAAAAAAGCCTCCCTCATCTGTTTTTTTAACAATAAGAAAGAAAAAAAAAGCCTCCCTCCCTCATCTAATTTTGGAAAATTTGGCCTGAGAACCAGAGATTTAATTTTATGTGGCCTAAAACAAAATGTCTTTTCGATCAGAGGTCAGCCATTTTATGACAATGTGTTATTCCACCTTAATGTGAAAACAGCGAACTACAATATAGGGTAAGCATCAGAAACGGATCTGCTAGTAATGAGCTGGAAACATGCTGAGACTCTTTAACAATTCTAAACTAGCCATAGCTTTAGAAGAATTTTAAAAATCCATTTAATCAGCGAATATGTTTAAATCTTAATGTACTTTCATCCATGTTAATATCTCAAGGTGCCTGCCCATACCACCTTAATTAAGAAAAAAAAATTCTCAAGTCAAACCTTCTAGACATGTCAGCTCTGCTGAGGTCATCATCACTGTCATAGCGACGTGGGTTGTCAAAGAAGTACTGTCTGCTGCTCTGACTGTGACTAGACAAGTCCACAAGGTCCTGAAATCAGTCAAAGTACTTAGTCACTACCGCAAAAGTGAGACTGCTGCTTATTGTGTCACATCATGCATCAATTAACCTAGCTGTTGAAATGTCAGTGAAAAATATGGAAAATTAGGACTTAATGAATCTACCATGGTAGGCACTTACTAGATTATTTTGTGGTCTTTTAACACGAAAAAAGACCACTATCACTAAGGTAGGTAAAAACTCCCATACAAAGAGGATGATTCCAAACGTAATAAATGCATATCCACCTTCTAGGTCCACCAAATCTGCCTGAAATGCAAACGGTTGTAATGATGAAGGGAAAACATGCTTTGCAGAAGCAAATGGCTACAATAAAACTAGATCATGAAACTTTGAATACCGATATGACTTTATCTGTATGTGGCATAACAACAAAACAAAACTTTAATTGTTTTTGCATAGGAGAAAGAAACACAGCAAATCAAAGATTTCATTGTGGTTGCATTTATGAAAGGAATATTGAGCTGAAAGCTAAAGTGAGCTATTCTGATCACATTTTGTCTACCGTCCGTCTGTCCGTAAACTTTTTACATTTTGAACTTCTCTAAAACCGCTTGGCCAATTTCAACCAAATTTGGCACCAAGCATCTTTATGGAAAGGCAAATATAAATTGCAGAAATGAAAGACCGACCTTTATCCAAAGCGGAGAAAACCTTGAAACTGTAGAAAAAGGGGGGTGCATTTTTAAAAATCTTCTGATGAAGAAATACAGAGTCAAATTCAACGTAATTTCGCATAAATAATCCTTATGGCAAGGAAAATACAAATTGCAAAAATTACGGGCTAATTCTTTCTCAAATCTGAGTCATTACGAAAATAATAATAAAGGGAAGGCGTGTTTCAATCAGTTTATAACTTCCGGTTCGGTATTCCATACTTCTAAATTGAGGTTCTTTGTTTAAGGATTACGTTTACTCAGGGGCAAAAAAAAATCCAGTAATAGGAACGAAAAAGTACTTATTGTTCATTGTAGCCCCACTATTGTGGTGCTATTTTTCACTTTCAAATAACTAGGTCAATGACCTACTTTTTCTGCTAGTGACTTCTCAATGTTTTTTTTTTAAATTGTCAAAATTTGTCAAAATTGTCCACCATTTTCAAGGTTTTCTTTATTTTGTAATTATTAGAAATAATAAAACAATTTGTAGGTTCGGAAATGATAAAATACGAATAGCTTGACTATTTTTATATTTGAATGAATCGTTTTAAGCTCATATTTTAAGTTTAATTTAGTCCGAATTTCCTCTATCAATTTCCAAAATTGTACCCATTTTTGATCGAGTTTTACAAAAAACTGACTAATAGGAGCCCCAAACCATTGATTGCCTAACACTGTTTTTATTGTCTGTATTATGTTGACATTAACATTATATAAGGTCAATGATCAAAATTTTGAGATATTTTATCTTGAATCGATTTTATGTATTTTAAAGATTTTTCCAATTGCATGCCAGCCAGTGATATAAATTTATAGACGAGTAAATACAACCATGAAATATGTAAAATGATATGAAAAAACACATAGAAACTTAAATTTTGCAATTACATTGCAACATAAAGTTTTTAAGAGAAAATAAGAAAATGAAAAAATTAGTCCGAATTTCCTCTCTTTCAATTTTAATCAACCTCTGTCGGAGCATATCTTCCTATATAAACAAATCATGGATATTAATATCGATATTTGTTAATAACGTTGTTATTTTGTGTTTTATAAACAACTTTGGACTTCAGATATGGAACTTTGTAAAAATATTTTTTGAAATCTCAAACCCTGAGTAAACGTAATCCTTAAAGCAGTCATGTTTGACGCATGATAAACAGGTTTATCTAGGAAAGATGAATTTGTTTGCTGTTTAACAGTTCATGTGCAAAGGGAACCTCTGAAACATGCAAGATACGGTGGTGCCAATTTTGTGATCGAAGTAAATTGAGGTTAAATATTTCAATGCATTGAAAGTTTTTACATTTGATGGTGGTCTTCTGTTATCGTGTTTTGATTTTCGTTTCATTTTAATACTGTAATTTATGCTTTGTAACATGGTGAACTATCGTTTGTATTTTGTAATTTTTACGTATCAAATCAAACATAGACTTCGGTAAATCAGACAGTCGACTGTTTCCCTGCGCAAAATAAATGTATTAACAAAGTACTAAAGTACAATTCATTCTATTGCCGTATTGGTAATTCGGTATTATCTTTTAAGTAATGATTGATTAATGCAATGTGTTTTGTTGAGATGCTCATTATTTTCTCTAGTTTATTCAGTTTAAACAGAGTTTAATATCGCTGAAGGAAATATGTAGGTATATATTTGATTCATTTTAAAAAATAAATCGTGCTCTTTATTTGTTTTAGTGCATGTTTCTTCTGTTTAATTGTTTACAATTTCTATACAGAGCTCACAATTCTATGTTTGTACACAGATCTGAGGCCGATCTTTTTTTTTGTCGACATTTTTAAGGTCAGACGTCACGTTCCTCAATTTTAGATAACTTTTCCCAGGAATTTGTTAATGGTTTACTACTACTTTGACAAGCTTTCTTGCAAAAAATTAGGGTACCTTACCAGGCATTTCTGCAAAATACTAGAGTATGCAATTTCCTAAATAATCTTCTTGAAAATACACTTGCATTGCTGATATAAAAATAAATACATCTAAAGCACAGCGAAATTCACTAAATTATAACTATATCTACGCCGGGGCGGGGCTTTGAACTCACGACCTGTAGAACCTATACACTTCTGTCAGTGAGCGGCCACAGTTCTAACCACTCGACCATGTACACATACAACCAATTTCAAGTAAATTTTGATCATCTTTAAAGTAATTATAAAATTAATATTTTCTATTGGAACTCTTTATTACGAGGAGATACAAAAAAGATTCTCGAGGAACGTGTCGTCTGACCTTAATGCTGAATAGAAAATACCAAGTTAAAAATCTTAAGCTGAATGTAATAAACTCATGGAAACAAAATATGACTCAAACCTAGCAGAATCATGAGCTCTGTATCTTGCTTATAATTCTACGAATGACACTAAAATTTTGGTTGATCATTAGAAATGTCTCGCTAAAGGTTAAATACTTGAATGTACAAAAAAAATTAAAGGATGATATGCTGTAACTTCTTTATGGGGCCGCGCCTTCTTATACGATGAATTATATAAATTCTACATCAATTTTGATAGTTTTTCAGACACGGGTAAATAAAAATGACACTGTTAAAAAAGTTTCAACAGTTCTGACACAGTTTGTAACAGGAAAAAAGGCATTAACTCTATTCCTAAAAAAATATTACAGTGGAAAATCATCCTGGTTTGTAGCCATTTGTTGTTATTGAATAAAGATGAAAATAATGGGTGGGCCCTAGTAAAATAGATGATATGCCTGCGATGTGGCCCCATGGACCTCTTGTTTAGTAGTAAGGTAGTACTGTAAACGTACTCTATTTAGCGTGTACGATATTTGGCGGAATATGGTTTTACAACAAGTTGGCGTGGATTTAATTTAGCGCATTTCTGAATGTACCTATTTATCTACTTATATGTTTTACATCTGTTGATGTACTTGATTTAGCGGAGCCCCGACGCTGTTTTCCGCCAAAAACGCTAAATAGAATACACAGCCAAATGTAAATAATACGTTTACAGTAACTGATGCAGTACATGTATTTCAAAATTTGCAATCAGTTACTACATGTATACCTGTGAAGTAACATTTGACCATCCATATCCAAAACTTGGAATCTTGTTGATTAAAAGAACAGCTAGAATGTTGTATATGGCACGAGAGGCATACAGTAGAATGATTAAACTGGAGACAGTCAGTGACTGACATAATGTTGTTCCCTACAAAAAACAAGAAAGCAAGTAAAATATCTTCTAACTTGGACTGAAGAACTGATGCAAGTTTATTGTAAAAAGTATATATACCTTAGCTTCTAATATCACATTAGAGGAAGACATAGTCCTCATTTTGTAGATACAGACAGACAAAACAATGGCTGCTAACAGAAATAGAGTTCCATTAATGCTGACACGAATAACAAGAATATACAGAGGAAGAGAGTGATAGTTCTGCCTCTGGTGATGAATCAAAATGGCGCTAGACACATTGGTTGTTACGAAAATCAGCACAATGACAGCCATTGCCACACGGAATGGAATCCTAAAAAACAAAATTAATTTTTTTTTTTTTCAAATTGACAAAAGATGTTTATTTTAAAATTGACAAAATTGTTAAATCCAGACTACACCCCTTTTTGACAAACTACGTTAATTCAGCTGAATACATGTACATTTGTTCATAAATATCACAACTCAATTTGTTTATGCTGCACTTTGAATAAGGAACATATGTTTTAAAATCCTATACAATTTTAACAAAAAAAAAATGTTTCAAATTTATATACATATACTAGTATCCCAAGGCAATTTGACAGAAGGCTTCCTGCAGATGTTTATTTTAAAACTGACAAAAGGAAAATGATAATCAAATCCTAACTACGCCCTTTTTTGACAAAGTTAATTCAGTTGAAAACATGAACATTTGCTCATAAATATCACAACCCATTTTGTTTACGCTGCACTTAACTTTGAATGATACATTAAATAATGAAAATATGTTTTACAATTCCTTTGCAACTAAAATGAAAAGAATTTTTTAGGTCTATATACTAGTACATGTATATATCCCAATATATTTTTAGCTCTTCTGTCCCATTTCTATTTTAAACCTGTGAATTGTGTGCTTACTTGTAACGACTGGGTTCATATTTGGCTCTGGCCTTAAAAACAACCTGTAAAATAAACATTTATACACATAAATAAAAAGGGTATTTCTCTCAAGGAAAAATAGAACCAGGATTTTCTGCAAATATGCACGTCTACCCACATTGTCCTAATTCAAAACCAGTTTAATAATACTTAATTTTTTTTGTCAGTACATGAGTAATAAATAAATAATCCAGATTATTCTGCAAATATGTATATATAAATAATACATTCTTAGAAAATAAAGCTTTATGAAATTCTGCATATCTGCTCCGTGTTTAGGAAAGTGTTGCATTAATTGACTTTTTTTAGTATTAAATACTGGTGTATTAAATTTTGGCCATCCCGTTCAAAATGGGGCATAACACTCATAAAAATAACTAAATCAAAATTTGTTGTGAACTAGACATCATTGAGATAGTGACCATCTCAATAGACCCCACTTGAACGTACTATTTATATATAAATATTTAGGAGTAAATGTGTTCTAAAAAAAATTTGTGTGGTCTGATTTGACCTTGGCCTTTAACCTAAAAATGTCATTCAAAGTCACAGCACAGCCTTAGACCAAAGGCTCTCGGTGGTGAAGTATGAGCCAGATTGGACCTAGGGGAGAGAATATAGGATCCAGACAAGGATTTTTTTTTAGATAATTCTGCTATGTCAGACTTACAAACTTGGTTCAAAGTCACTGTACACCCTTTACCTAAATGCCCTTAGACAGATGTATGGATGGATGGACAGATTGATCATTATAGGGCACCCACAGAGCGGGGCCCTAATAATCCCATCTTCACATTAATTACAAAGTTTCCTGAATATCTTTTTAGCAGTTCTGCTGAATCGTGGTCATGCAGACACACAACACCCCCTGCAACTTGTTGTATGGGGTATAATTTAGAGCAATAAAATATAAGTTCTCAATGCATGTCTAGAATCAGAAACTGCAGTTCTAAATACAACTGAATCAAATGAACTTAAATTATCAATCAAGAAAAAGCAGTTTTAGAGTTTCTCTGTACTGAAACATTTTGCAGGAAAACATTTAAACTAATCCAACATCCTTCCATCAAATTGCAATCCTATATATTGAGATCAGAGCTGAACTGATCTACTTGTGTAGACTTAATTATGCTACCCAAGTTTCGTGTTGTAATCAACATAAGCTGACAAAGGATCAGATTTTAATCAAATTGATTTAAAATTTTAAATAATGAGCTTCCATATTGCAGGGGTCCATTATTGCTGATCAAAAATTTACACTTAATGATCAATACAACCATTTATACAAGAAAAAGTTACTGTTACAGTATTTGTCGGCTATAAAGTATACTAGAAGAAGACTAATTCTTGACAAGTACTGGCTGGTACTTGTTTTTGTTTCCACATAAATTTGAATGTTAAATTGTGATGTTTCACTACAAAGTCGAAAAAATGGTACCAGTATTTAGCAAGATTGGTCCTAATTAAGCTACATCAGTACCCAAATTACACGAAATATATTACATCTATTTGGATTTTTTCTTCCTTTAACAACATAATTGCTACAAATATCCAAGATGTATTTTTGATTACATTATATTTAACAGTATTGAATTGTTTACAGGCATGTATTATTCTTTAAACACATGAATACAATTTATAAACATGCATTAAACCTATGAATTAACCGACATATACTTGCCTGGCCAAAGAAAAGAACAAGTAGACACAATGTGATGAACTGAAGACACACAGGAAAAGAGTAAAACAACCAGTTCAGAAACAAGGGCAGACTGTTGGCTTGGATACAGTTATTGAAATAAAAGGAAAATAAGGTTGTTCGTAATCCTGACCAAATCAAACAGGTAAATAGAAAGCATGTCTGGTAGCTGAACCGTTTATGTCTGTAGTACCAAATCATCCACAGCTGACAGAGCACAAATATAAACAGAAATCCGTACAAACATATGTATGTAATTGTCAGGGATAACTGTGTGTAGGGAGCAAGAGCGGGCTTGACGGAAGGGAAGTCGTCCGTATTTATGTTCCACCGCCATCCTTCTTTAGGATGCTTCCCTATATTTGGGTTCACATTGTTCGCCATAATTTGTTCGATCGTACCGTCCGTATAAGACATTGGAAACGACAATCAATTCACAGTAACCAAGCATATCCCGATTACATGTTCAATAGGCCTATAATATTTTCCTCTCTCATGATCCTTAGCTTCGATCTGTATCATGTCAGTAACGGAGCAAAAATGTTGGCACATGACAGTTGTGACCTTGAACTTAAAATTGTACACAAAAGAAAAAAAATAATTTATTCTTATGTAGACTTTATTGAGATCCAAGTAAGTTTTCTTACATATATCTTTTTATTTTCTAAAAAAGATATGAAACCAATTTCTGCGGAGCGGTAATATGTCAGCGTCCATGGACACACTGTGCAAAGTAAAGACTTGATAAGTTGATTGAGACTATCGCAATGCCTCTACTCACAACTAAGCATTTGCGATTGCCATGGATTAAGTGCCACTTGTCATTACAGACGTGCTTATACTGCGATAATGTTAAGGACAAGAAAAGTAAACCAACAGGAAACAAATACAGGGACACCGTCTATTTGCCAAAGACGGACTTTGTTTTGAGTCTGAAGAAGGCGGGAGATGGGTTTAAAGTAATATTCATTATTGTATACCCCACTGTCCCACCGCATTAATATTCCCTAATGCCACATTGAAAGCGAGACCGTTTAGGCTGTTCACCATCTTCAATCTTGATATTTTTTTTAAATGATTTTTATCATATAGATCAACATAATATGTTTTACGGTGTGAACGTTGGGGCGAGCGCAGAAGGAACCAAACATCTCTTATCATTGTTAAATGCAACGTTAACCCGTGGACTTGCCCCAACCTAAAAACTTTGGCTTTGTCTCAAAAACTTTAATCACCGCTAGGAACCCGAAGTTAACAAACATCAGGGTTCGACACTAACCTTAGTCCGTTAGTCCCGGACTAATAGATTTTAATTCAGACTAACAAAATTTCTGTCTAGTCAGTCTGGTCAGACTAATGAAAAGTTCTGCTTTAAAAAAATATGTAGATTATCGATGTGCGATTGTCGACATTTTACTTGAAATCCTGACTTTAATTTTAGTATCTACATGTAGCATGATGCAAATTGATATGAAACATTGCGGTGATTATAGTTACCAAACAAAAACAACAGAGGTATGCAGGATGTTATGGGTGACTTGATTAATTCTTTGCCTTACAGGGATGTCCGAGAAAATAAGTGACAAGCGCACGTGTTCACAATAACGGCTTAGATAGAGACACTTAGGTGTTTGAAAAAAATAAAGGTGAAAGGAACCATTTGTGAGTTGCTAAATTTAAATGAATTGTGTTTAAATCATTTGTCATAAATTGTTTATTATTTTTAACTAATTTTAAAGAACTTGGATAAAGAAAAGAACATGGAAGCTCGAAGCCCAGATCTATTTATAAAATCTGTAATATCGGCATATACCATGTACTTGGAGATAGTGAATACGCAGCTCATTGCTATGTACTAAATAGTACAACTAAGCAAGTGCTACTCCTGTAAGAAAAACATATTAAAAACACAATGTGGTGTAATTTTTGCACCCTTTTCAAATTCTATTGAAAAGTGCGTATTATATTAGGCAAAATACAGTATTGCATTTTAATTTATTTTGGACGGGCAAATAAAATTGCCTGCGGACTAGTTAAAGTAAACAGGCACAAGTCCGGCTGGACTAACGCATTAAAAAGTTAGTGTCGAACCCTGTAACATTTATTCCAATTGTCCATTTTAGGCTAATACACTTAAACAAACTACCACTGAGCATAAATTTTTTTTAATAAAAAGACAATCATGTTTTATCATTCCTTTACTTTTTAAAATGATCATTAAAATCAGTAAACAATAAACTGCTTGTGAGTGTGTTATTTCCCATTTTGCCCTTGTTGTTATTTTCCTCTGTATCATCAATTAGTTTATAATTTTGTTAATTTTGTATGCTATATATGCGTTGTAGACATTTTTTAAATAATTTTTTGTCACCTACCTCACGCATGCATATTACAATTGGATCAATATGACAGTAAATTAAGTATGGAACTTGCATGTGTATTTACTTAGCAAAAAAATATGATCAAAACAACTAATCAGTCGAAGAGTTACCATTAATACTGATACTGAGTACTTACTACGCGTTACACCCAGTATATATGCTTGATCCACCTCTAAATTTATTGCGCGAAGTCACTGTGACGTCATACTTAACTTTCTTTTGCGCTCGACAGTTCTCGTAAATTGTCGAAAAAATTCGGGAAAGTAAATGACGTCATATGTCAGCAAAAGTTCAGATAGATACAGTTTTTTTTGCGTAAGCATATGTGTTGTTTACTTTAGTGTTTTTAAAGGAGTTTTGTTGTTATAAATGAAATAGATGTATACGATTAAGAGTTAAGAATTTTCCTTAGAAACGCTTCCTGTTCCACCATGTTGCTATGCACCGCAAAGGATTATTGGGATATGTAGAACTTTTTCACGTGGCCTCATAAAAAATCTTTGAACAGTGTGCAGATTTCATCTCGAATTTTCTCCCATCGTACATGTTGTCTATGGAGCTCGCTATGCGAGCGGCGCTTCGCGCTGCCTCGCTGCGCTCGCTATCAAGACATGGAAATAGAACAATGTAATTGCTTATACATGTATTCTCAATTTTTATTAATAGAAATCGGAGTTAAGTGAACTTTATAAGTGGCAGCAAAATGAAAACAGAAACAAGCAATTTATTCTACATGATGGACCTCCATATGCAAATGGCAAGCTACATGTTGGACATGCAATTAATAAGGTAATTGTTTACATCCTTGCTAGACTTAAAATGTAAATTAGCATATTGCAGAAGAAATTTTTTCAACATCTGAACTTTCAACTTTACACTAGCTGCAATGTCTATTGGTCTCGGGGTACTTTAGACAGTGATCAGTCATTTAATATAAAATATTTTTTAAAAAATAAAAACCCGCAAACTTAAATGTTCTTTATAATTTGCAATCAATTGAAGTATTCTGAAGGTAAAGTACATGTATTTGAAGATAAAAGCATGCATTTTTGTATCTTCCTTTTACAGGTTCTAAAAGACATAATCAATCGCTACAACTTGCTTCAAGGGTACAGAGTTCATTATGTTCCTGGATGGGATTGCCATGGTCTGCCAATAGAATTGAAAGCTTTAAAAAAGAGCAAAAAACAGACACTCTCTGATCAGTCCATCCGAGCCATGTGTAGGTTCATTTGTCTGTTAATATAATCAATATTATTAATTCTGGATTTTAAAGTGAACATCAATTAATTAAATCAAAAACCATTTTAAAGAAAATTTTCAAATATGACTGTAATTTCCAGTAAATGCTGACACTTATTCAGTTTAAAAAAAAAAAAATTATTAGATTTGTTTAACTGGTATTTACCATTCCTAAGTGTATGGAGTACTGTAAATAAAATTTTGTTTTTGCTAATGAGTTTACAGTAAAATACTGGTTCACAAATGGTTTTTTCCATAAATATATTAGTTAAAAAATGTTAAGAATTCTGTAAGTTGATAGAACTTGTGCTTGAACCATTTGTATATGTTTATGCAATAAAGTATGTTCCAACCAAAAAATGTGATACTGGGTAATAATCAAAGAACATATATGTTAATAGTGAAGAAATATTCTAAATATTCTTGAGTTTTTTTCCCTTTAAGCTTGCAAAATTTTCTTGCATGAAAATAAAAGTTGGCTTTCAGTACAAGATGTCAAGTGTCAGCTTACTCAGTTAAATGTTTGCAGCAAAGACATTTGCCGAGGAGTCCATACAAGTCCAGAAGGAGGGATTCCAGGAGTATGGGGTGATGGCAGACTGGGAGGGGCAATGTTACCGGACCATGGACCCCCTTTACGAGGCTCAACAGCTTGATGTGTTTTATGCCATGTATGAGAAGGTAAATTTCATGTTTTGTCATCCATCAATTCAATCTACTGTAAACTTATTATATTTGGCGTGTACGATATTTGGCGGAAAATAGTTTTTGAACAAGTTGGCACGGATTTGAATTAGCGTATTCGTGAATGTGACTAATCTAATACATATATGCATTGCATTTAGCGATGTACTTGATTTAGCGGAAGCCACATTCCGCCAAAAACGCTAAATAGAATACACAGCTGAATGTAATATGTTTACAGTATTTAAAAACAAGATGGTGTTATTCACCACAACCTTATTGAGTATGAATTTTCATTTACATTATGGGTAAATAGTAAGGAGTCAGTTACATGTATTAGAGGTCTATAAACTTAAGAACACTGTATCTTTTCCAGGAACTGATATATCAAGGTTACATGCCTGTGTATTGGTCTCCATCTTCAAGGTAAGTACTATTTTGTAACTGAAACTTTTGATGTACATGTAGTCAAAAGTAATGGAAAAATTCTATTCATTTGGAAGAATACTCTTTTCTCTTGTTTAGAACTGCTTTAGCAGAAGCAGAATTAGAATATGACCCTGGTTTTGTCAGTAAGGCTGTGTACGTCAAATTTCCAGTGACAGCAGACACGTTAGAGGCATGTTTTTCTTTAAATGGTAAGGATTTATTTAAATGCAATGTAGACCAAAGGCAGAGAAATCTCTAACTAGTCTTGGAAAAGTTAATTACTGTCATATGGACTTCTTTGGTATACATGTACATGTACTATGATTTTGTAACATAAAAGCTTGTACATTATATGTTTACACAGATGCTGAGAAAAGCCAAGTATTTGCCTTGATCTGGACCACAACCCCATGGACCCTGCCCGCTAATGAAGCCATTTGTTTTGGATCTGATTTAACGTAATGTAAAGCAACAGAATTACTGATCAAGTCAAATTTCTCACTTTTTACAAATACATGTATATAATGTTCATCTGTTTAACTCTAAATGTTTCTTTATAGGTACTGTCTGGTGAAAAATCTTTGTAATGATGAACTGTATATATGTGGGAAAGAGTTTGTGGATCAACTTCATTCTATTTTACCTGGAGAATCAAAGATTATTCAAGAAATAAAAGGTAAGAATGCCGTACGATAAAGGCTAATTAGACCAAATATACATTTGTTTATACATGTACTTAGTTACTGTAATTAAAGTGTTTTATTAATAATAGACATTACAGTAAAACTTGGTTATAGCAAAGTCTTAGGGACCAATGGAATTACTTCGTTATATCCGTAATTCATTATATCCGTAATTCATTATATCGGTATAACCAATTTGTAATAATGTCTATAGCGAATTCACTATATATATGTTTTCTTTCACCAGACTATAATTTTTGCTAATTGAGTCTTAAAATAAAAATTCATCACTTTAATACCTTTAATAATCGGATTTTGAATTGAAAAAAATTATATGAAAATGAATTCATTCAAACTATCGTATTAATTTGGTAGAACGAACTTTTTTAAACTGTAAAGAAATTCGTTATAAAGGTGTTAAATTTCGTTATTATTCACCTCAACGGGACTCAAAATCAGTTCGCCATATCCGTCAATTTGTTATATCCGAATTTGGTATAACCAGAAAATTTTGCAAAGATTTGTGGAGAATTTTACTAGGGATTAAAAACTTTGCTATATCTGAAATTTCACTATATTCGTGTTCGTTCTAAACGAGTTTTACTGTATTCTGGATGTAAATGTATATTAATTTTATCTAATCCTTCACTATGGACATGTATATGTCAATTTGAAAGTAATTGCAATGTTTGTACTTATTATTTGGATGGTGAGCTAGGTTTCGTTTGTCATAGAAAGCAAGATTTTTGTCTTGCCTAGACGGTCGAGTGGTTAGTGCGCCTGCCACTCATTACTTGGGGAGTGGGTTCCAGAGGTCATGATATCAACCCCTGGCTGGGGCAGAGGTGGAGCTCCAATGAATTTCCCTGTGCTTTATATATGAATACATGTATATCATACAAAAACACCTACAACAGGTAATTGTTTTTCTCCTATAGGATCTGCTTTCAAAGACTTTAAATATATAAATCCATTGAAACAATTAATGGATCCTTCTATGGATGTACAAGAGTTACCTTTCTTGGAGGGAGATCATGTGACTGCCGATGTAGGCACCGGATTGGTCCATACCGCCCCGGCTCACGGACAGGAAGATTTTCAGAAGGGAATGCAGTATGGTCTCCCTGTGGTAATTTTTTTTTTTTTTCTTTTAATACAGTTCGTAGAAAATTGTGGGTTTTGCATTAAAGATAACACACAACTGCATTTTTAGGACACTCTTGTTGATGAGACAGGAAGATACACATCTGAAACAGGGCCACTTTTGGAAGGAAAAAGAGTTCATGTGGATGCAGAAGATACAGGTATTTCAACTTTTTATTGGTAGTAGCCTACAACATATCACATGTGTAATGTCAATATTGGAGATATCCTTGTATTCACTGCTATACTATATTTACTATATTGGTCTATCTCCAATTTGATGTCATTGATTTCTTTTTGATAATTTTGATTTTAACCAAGACATGAAGTGATTAGTCAAAATCATTATTTTCATAAGAAAGGCTCTGAAAGGGTCATCAACGAAATACAAAGAATTGAAGATATGGTTAGATAAAGACACATGATAATGAAATCCTTACATTTTTTTCAGTTATTTCACTACTAAAAGATCACATCATATTACAAGAGAGCTATAAACACAGTTATCCCATTGACTGGAGAACTAAGAAACCTGTTATTTTACGGGCCTGTAAACAGTGGTTCATAGATACAAGCAAACTACAGCAACAAGCCATGGTAAGCCTTTGAGAAAAAAACTCTTTGCTGTCTCTTTCTCAGTTGCACATATACTGTAAGATGTTTTAATTCCTCAATGCAATTTAAAAGTACCAATCCAAAAAGTTTCATGTTCTTGGAAAATCTACTTTTAATAAATAAGACACATTTCTTTTACCATTCGGTAAAGGAAAAATGGCAATCATTTTTGGGTTTATTTCATAGAAAAATGGTAAACTGCAAACATAATGAAATTAAAACCATTTTGTCAATTTCCCAATCTGCAATAGGTTATTGAACATGCCACAAAATCATGTGCTGCTATTTGATATCTTTTACTATACTGTGAAATCATTAGAATTCGTGGTGGCTCAATTTTCGTGGTATTCATTGGTAGCCCTTCCCCATGAAATTACATCCTCAGGAAAACAAATTTAGAAACATGCACTGGTTTTTAGCTCACCAAGATGAAGTCAGGGGGAGCTTATGCTATACGTCTGGCGTCAGCGTCAGCGTCCGGACCTGGTTAAAGTTTTTGTTGCAGGTCCTGTATCTAAACTTGCATGGATGATGCACCTGGACATACTTATGAACTTGAAAGACTTGGATGCTGAATCTGGGTCCTAAATTTCAGATGCTCGAGGAGGTTAAGGTTTTTGGAGCAGGTTAAAGTTTTTGTTGCAGGTGCCCTTTGATAGCAATATGAAAGTTACTGCTAGTCCTAACTTCATCAAACTTGCATGGATGGTGTGTCTTCTGATACTGATGCACCAGACAGGCTTGAATGCTGAATCTGAGCTATAGTTTTTGGATGCTGGAGGAGGTTAAGCTTTTTAGAGCTGGTTAAAGTTTTTGTTGCAGGTGCCCTCTGATGATTATATCTTAGTTACTACTGGTCTTAACTTCACCAAACTTGCATGGATGGTGCGTCTTATGATACTGATGCACCAGACAGGCTTGAATGCTGAATATAAGCCATAGGTTTCTGATGCTGGGTGAGGTTAAGGTTTTAAGAGCTGGTTAAAGTTTTTGGAGCAGGTGCCCTCCGATGATTATATCTTAGTTACTACTGGTCCTAACTTCATCAAACTTGCATGAATGGTGCGTCTTATGATACTGATGCACCAGAAGGTTTGAATGCTGTATCTGAGCCATACGTTTCTGATGCTGGATGAGGTTAAGGTTTTAAGAGCTGGTTAAAGTTTTTGAATCAGTTGCTCTCTGAAAATGATATCTTATTACTTGTCCTAACTTCACCAAACTTGCATGGGTGGTGCGTTTTATGCTGCTGATACTGATGAACCTGACAGGCTTGAATGCTGAATCTGAGCCATAGGTTTTGGATGCTGGATAAGGTAAAGGTTTTTGGAACAAATCACATGTTAAGGTCAGACGACACGTTCCTCGAGAATCTTTTTTGTATCTCCTCGTAATAAAGAGTTCTAATAAAAAATATTAATTTTATAATTACTTTAAAAATGATCAAAATTTACTTGATATTGGTTATATGTGTACATGGTCGAGTGGTTAGAACCTTGGCCTCTCTCTGCCAAAAGCGTATAGTTTCTAGAGGTCGTGAGTTCAAAGCCCCGCCCCGGCGGAGATATAGTTCTACTGTAGTGAATTTTGCTGTGCTGTAGATGTATTTATTTTATATCAGCAATTCAAGTGTATTTTCAAGAAGATTATAAAGGAAATTGCATACTCTAGTATTTTGCAGAAATGCCTGGTAAGGTACCCTAATTTTTTTGCAAGAAAGCTTGTCAAAGTAGTAGTAAACCATTAACAAATTCCTGGAAAAAGTTATCTAAAATTGAGGAACGTGTCGTCTGACCTTAAATAGATAATAGTACTATTTTTAACTTGCATAGTTGATTAAACTATAATATGAATGAATAGCAGAGGTAACTTCAGATGTATTATTAATTTATTTTTTTATCACATGATTCACATGATATTGCAATATATAATATTGTATTGTATATTACATAATATTGTATCATACGATATTATATAATATGATATTGGTTTCTATAATATATTAATGTATTGATAAACATTGTATCTTATAATACTATATGAAAAGAACATATGATTATCATACAATTTTTTAACAGATGATATACGATATTGTGTCAAAACAGTATCCATGAATATCCAAGATCATAAAGTATGATTTTCATATGATATGATAAAGTTGGTCTCATAAAGGTAATGCCTCGTCTCGGTGAGCTTTGTAATCTGTGATTACCTATGTTTCTTACTGAAACTGAAAACCAACGAACCCATGAAATAACATCCCCATGAATAAGCAAAAAGCCTGAAATCCACAAAAATTGCCCCCCCCCCCCCCCTATGAAATTAAATGATTCCACAGTATTTTCATTCATTAATAATGTTATAAAAAATGTGATGGTTACTGACAGGAGTGTATGAAAGATATCAAAGTCTATCCAGAATCACTGCGTCAAAACATGGATGCTCAGCTAAAGAGAAAGTACTGGTGCATCTCCCGCCAGCGAGTCTGGGGTGTGCCGATCCCCGTCTTTTATCACCGCGACACTGAGGAAGTTCTCATCAATAGGTGATACATGTAGCTGTGCCCAGTGTGCATCTATTTCATCTTCAGTCACACTTGGTCATGTAAATAAATGTATTTCATTGAATTTGATCTGCACGAAATGATGGATAGATTGTATATGTTTTAAAGATCAGGTTTAATTACTGTAATAAATTTATCAGATATTACTTCTTTCTATTTAAGAGAGATTTTTGATCATGTTCGAGATCTAATATCAAAGCATAGTTCAAACTGCTGGTGGAACATGTCTGTTGAAGAACTGTTACCTCAGGAAATTCTCTCTAGGGTGAGGATTCCTCTTACAATACATGTAGTACAATACATAGTTAATTAAAGTCAGCTCTTTAATGTTATTTTGGCATATCTCCTTAACAGAATGGCCTTGGGAATAGCAGTGACTACAGGAAAGGAAGTGACATCATTGACATTTGGTTTGACAGTGGAACTTCCTGGGCATCAGTTCTCTCAGGTAAATCAAAGAAAAAAACCTCAATAAAATGATTTCAAACATACTACATGTATATTAAAATCAGTGAATGATGCAGCACAGTGCAATATGCATTGGAGTGTTCCGCATACCTATCTCTGAGACAAATGTTATGGTACATGACATTGATAACCAAACTCACTGAATTTCTGGGAGTAAAGTAATGCATGGTTGTTTGACAGATGACAAGGTTGCTGATGTGTATCTGGAGGGTCTGGATCAGTTCCGTGGATGGTTCCAGTCCTCTCTACTGACTAGTGTGGCCTACAGAGGGAAAGCTCCATTTAAGTAAGTGCTCTTATTAAATTCACATTTATCTACATGTATCAAAGGAGTAAAGGTGACTGGCTCAGTTACTCGTGGCATAAATGTATTAGAATCTCACCAGTGCTCATCCATAGGTTCTTTATAAAGTGAATATTGTAATCTATGATATACACATCTATCAAAACAGCTTTGCAGAAGTATTAAAAGGAAGAATTGCTGAAAAATATTTGACATGGAGACAATGTGGTCTTTCTGTCTAAATCTACTGGCTTGACATTTTACAGGAAGTTAGTGGTCCATGGTTTTGCAGTGGATGAAGAAGGACACAAGATGGCGAAGTCTGTAGGGAACGTGGTAGATCCAGGGCAGATCATCAATGGACACAGTGTAAGACACAGACAAGTTGTGGGGATTAATCTACACATATATCACTACTATTCTTCTAAAATGTACTGTTACTCTAATTTTATTAGGTTTAAACAATATGGGCAAAAGGTGGTGTTCTTTTATTTTCATAAATACTTTCATATTAAAAAAAGTAAAATGTTGTATTGCTCATGCTCAGACAAGATTTATAAGATAATAAAATCCTGCATTAATTCACACCAAATTATGAACTCTACAGTGATACTTGCGGTCTAAGTAGATTTTTCACTTTCTGATAAAAAATGTACCCCAAAAATCGTATAAAATGATGATGGGTAGATATCCTGCTTTGAGCACAATTCATGTTTCAAAAAAGATACTCTAATGAATCATAAAATAAAATTTTAGTGTTGCATTCCACCTTAAAAAGTTTTTTTTTTACAATATTTATACAGAAGGCAACTGGTATCCCATATGGACTTGATGTTCTAAGATTGTGGGTGGCAAACTCTGGTCTGCAAACTAAGGTAGCCATTGGCACCAACATACTGGATATTCATCAGGAGGAGCTGTTTCAGGTATGTACCATATTTTTCAGGGCATATGTCGATGCGAGGCATAGGCCGAATTGCTCATTTTCAGACAAAATTCAGGAAAAACCCTTAGACTAGCCGACCTGGGGGATAAGCCAATTTTCAATTGACGATTACTATAGTGACAGTATGACCGCTGATTAAGGAACTCAGCATATTAAGTATTTACTTTCAGAATATCGATGTAGCTGCAGGTCTGTAGCTCCCGGTCTGAAAGAATTCGGATGGACGACCTGGGAGCTACAGTGCCTCCCATAGTAAAACTTGCGCTAGTTTTGGACTCGGGTATTCAAAGATGTGAAATCATGACCTTTGAAGATAGGATGGGGCCACAATAGGAGGTCGAATTTTTACATAGGAATGTATAGTGTGAATCTTTAAAAATCTTCTTCTCAGAAATTAATCAGCCAAGTAAACTAAACCTTATGCCTTATTTGGAAGCATCCTCAGCTAATGAAGATTTGATGACCCCCAGAGGTAGGGTGGGGCCACAATGGTTGGTTGAATTTTTACATAGGAATATATAGAGTAAATCTTAAAAAATCTTCTCAGAAACTATTCAGCTAAGAAGCTGAAACATATGTGAAAGCATTCTCAGCTAATGTTGATTCAATTTTATACAAATCATGACACCCGGGGGCCACAATGGGGGAGGAAATTCTACTTTGGGGAACATATAGAGTAAATCTTTAAAAATCTTCTTCTCAAGAACCATTTGACCAGGAAAGCTGAAACTTATGGGGAAGCATCCTCAGTTAATGTAGATTCACAGTTGTTAAAATCATTACCCCCCCCCCCCCCCAGGGGCCACAATGGGGGGGTTCAAATTTTTACATGGGAATATATAGAGTAAATCTTTAAAAATCTTCTTCTCAGAAACCATTTTGCCAGGAAACCTGAAGCATGTGTGGAAGCATCCTCAGCTAGTGTAGATTCATAGTTGTGAAAATCATGACCCCTGGGGGTAGGGTGGGGCCACAATTGGCGGGGGGGGGTGTCAATTTTTTACATGGGAATATATAGAGTAAATCTTTAAAAATCTTCTTCTCAGAAACCATTTTGCCAGGAAACCTGAAGCGTGTGTGGAAGCATCCTCAGCTAGTGTAGATTCATAGTTGTGAAAATCATGACCCCTGGGGGTAGGGTGGGGCCACAATTGGCGGGGGGGGGGGGGTGTCAAATTTTTACATGGGAATATATAGAGTAAATTTTTTTAAATCTTTCTCAAAAACTGGAACTTGTTTAAACCATGATCCCTAGAAGTTGGGTGGGGCAATTTGGGGGGGGGGGTGAATTTTTACATCATCCTGTTAGAAAAGGCACTTGATTATAGATATAAGAATATCTAAAGATTATAAACATAAGAATATCCAAGGGGAAAATGGATTTATTTATATACAGGATCTACATGTATTATACTACATTTTCTAGATATTTTTTATTATGAATCCATTAAGTTGATTTTATCATGCCTCTAGTTGCTCAGGTGAGCTATGTGGCCCATGGGCCTATTGTCTTATTAGTACTGGTATGTTAATGTTGACAGATCTCTCAGACTTATAATATTTTCAATAAGATTTACTACTGTCAGCTAAATATTGAGCCACCACAAATTCTAATGATTCCACAGTGTCAGCCAAAATTGACTCCTCTTGGTTTTTTTTATCAGCTTCGGAAAATGTTGCGCCATCTCCTGGGAAGCCTGAGGGGATTTGATGTAAACATTCTCCAGACAAACTACAGTGATCTCCTGCCTCAGGACCAATATCTGCTGTCACTGCTCTACAGTTACGGAACCCAGGTATAACTAACAACCACATCCTCATGATGACAAGTATCCCATCATTCATAACTTTTGCTATATTCATTGATTCCTAATAACTACTGTAATATTCATTGATTCCTAATAACTACTACTATGTTCATTGATTCCTAATACCAACTGCTATATGTATTGATTCCTAATAACTACTGCTATATTCATTGATTCCTTATAACTACTGCTATATGTATTGATTCCTAATAACTACTGCTATATTCATTGATTCCTTATAACTACTGCTATATTCATTGATTCTTAATAACACTGCTAATAACTACTGCTATATTCATTGATTCCTTATAACCACTGCTATATTTATTGATTCCTAATACCTACTGTTATATTCATTGATTTCTTATAACTACAGTAACTGCTATATTCATTAATTCTTAATAACACTGCTAATAACTACTGCTAAATTCATTGATTCCTAAAACCTACTGCTATATTCATTGATTCCTAATACCTACTGCTATATTCATTGATTCCTAATACCTACTGTGGTAGAATTAGGTATATGGCATTCCTACTAGCTCCGGCAGTAGGTTAATCCTTTAGCTCGATCGGTAGAGTGCTGGACTGGCGTGCCAGAGGACCCGGGTTCAAACCCCAGCAGAGGCAATAAATGTCTCTGTTACAAAATGGTGCCCACGTTGGGACCTGGGTATTCTCTGGCGGGTGAGAGAGATTGTTTCCAGAACTTTGCCCCACAGGCATTGGCACTCCAGGACGCCTATTTCCTTGGAGGGGGACAATGTGGTAGAATTAGGTATATGGCATTCCTACTAGCTCTGGCTAGTGGGTTAACCCTTTAGCTCGATCGGTAGAGTGCAATAGTGGCGTGCCAGAGGACCCGGGTTCAAACCCCAGCAGAGGCAATAAGTGTCTCTGTTACACTACTACTATATTCATTGATTCCTAATACCTACTGCTATATTCATTGATTACTTATGACTACTGCTATATTCATTGATTACTTATGACTACTGCTATATTCATTGATTCCTAATAACTACTGCTATATTCATGGATTACTTATGACTACTGCTATATTCATTGATTCCTTATAACTACTGCTATATTCATAGATTCCTAATAACTACTACTATATTCATCGATTCTTTATAACTACTGTGCTATATTCAGCGATTCCTAATATTGTGCTGCTTAATGCACAATTAACATTTGACTATGTATACTTTTTTGAAATATATTTTTCAGGTGACTTCAATGTATGAAGAATATAGATTTGGAAGAGTTTTGACACTTCTTCAGAAATTTCTCAGTGATCTTTCCAAGGTCTATATTACTATATCAAAAGACAGGTAAGATTACGCTTCCTCCCCTATACAGAGGATCGTGTTGTTTTGAACTTCTTGGTGAGGAGGATAAGACAAAAGAAATTTAACTTTTATGAAGTATGAAGCACAAAGTGTGTGTATTTATATTATTCCATTTTAGTTCACCTGAGCTAAAAGCTCAAGTGAGCTTTTCGGATTACATTTTGTCCGTCGTCCGTCTCTCTGTCTGTCCATTCATCTGTAAACTTTTTACATTTTGCTTCTTCTCTAAAACCACTCGTCCAATTTTAATCAAATTTGACACAAAGCATCCTTATGGGAAGGAAATATAAATTGCAGAAATAAAAGGCCAGTTTGCATTCAAAGTAGAGAAAACCTCGAAACTGTAAAAAAAGGGGGGTGCATTTTGAAAAATCTTCTTCTCAAGAACTGTTAAGTCAAATTCAACGTGATTTAGCAAAATTCATCCTTATGGACAGGAAAATATAAATTGCAAAAATTTAGGGCTAATTTTGTTCCAAATTTGAGTTCTTACAAAAAAATAACCAGATGCTGTCATTAGACAGTAATACCCGCACCATGTGTTTGCCCCTAAATAACACTGTTTTATACCAGTTTAATTAAAAATGAAGGCTACATGCAAACTCCGGTAATACATTTAAAAATTATAATTTTCATAACTGAAGGATGAGATCCCTGCCCATATGATAATACACATCGTGACATGAGCAGCACTTTATGTGCAATTTGGGGTAGAACTGTTTGCAGTGAATTTTCAGTTAATCAATAATCTTAACATTTTATGTCATAGGAAGTATAATGGTCTATATAATTATTACAAACAAAATTAAAAATTAAATTATGCCCCCTTCCCGTGGCGGTTGCCGGTTTTAGATTTGCTTCTGTGTGCCTACATGAACATCATCGTGTGCACAGATTTAGAGAAGGGGTGGGAGTGAGGGGTCCAGACCCCCCCTCCCCATGAAAATTCGTAAATTACCAAAAATACACCTTGGACCCCAATGCTCTTACAGACATGTAAACGCTCTAACCCATTGCGCTTCAATGTTAGGTAACATTATTTGGGGGGTAAATATTTAATCAATAGTCAACATACTTTATTGTTTATCTCAATAGGAAGTATACATGTACATCACAATATGCAGGTGTCCTGCACCACCTTAAAGCTGTTATTTACCTAATAAAATAGTGCAAGTGGATTTGAAGAATAGGTCATAAAAATACATGCATGTTACAAATGACTGATCTTTGTCTGAAGTTACGTACACAACACAGGTTTGCATGTCTCATTAGCGGGTACTAGTTTTACCCAGCTCTTCGATTAGATGGGTTCACGTGTATACATACATGGGTGTTGCTAAAACGCGGAACGGAAAACGGAACGGAAGGAAAACGGAAAATCTTATCTAATGTTATTTACCTCATAGATTTGTAAAGTATGCTAAAACGATATACTTTATGTACCTTTTTAATTTTTTTTGAAAGATTAGCAATATTAGATTATTTATTCAAGAATATTTATTTCCTCAAAATTAACAGTACATGCATTGACCACTATATTCTGTCCCAAAATATCCTCGATTCACTTTTTGCTGTATATTTATATATACCTCAGGGTTCAAGCGATTCTCTTTTAGAAGCATTAAACATTCTCATTATTCTTTCTTTAAAACGTCCTCTCTAGCTTATCAGCTGGTATATATACACGGCTAAAAATAAAAAAGTCTACAGGGTTTTGCATTTTAACAGACCCGGATGATGGTGTTGAAAAATTGTGCAAGGTCTTCTGAGTGACTTCCAAATGGAGAAAAGATGTCAACATTTTCCATTATAAATCGTCCAAATGTGCTGCATGAATATTTTGGGATTGACAGACTATAGTCCCAATATATAATCGGAAAATCAAACCAGGCAACGTCTAGAGCTCTCTATTCGGATCATATGTATATAGCTGCTGGAATAAACAACTGCATGCTTTGTAATGCAAACGTAAACAAAATTGCATTGCTAAAAATACTAGTTTCACAAATTACTAGTTTCACAAATTACCGGGTATTTTAATGTTTACTGTATTTTAATTTTTTAATGTCGTCAGTCCTACAGTTTTTTTCTTCCATCTCAATGATACTGTATCGTCTGTATGATAAAAGATCGTCTAGAACACCGAAAATTCAATTTTGATGTAAGTATATACATGTACATCATATTTGAAAATAATATAAAAATACTCAAAACACGCATAAAACGCTTTCACTAACTGCGTACGTTACGCTAATATGCCAGCAATACCATATAAGAGAAATAAGTAAAAAGTTATAGCTAATTTGCTCGTTTAATCATGTTAATGTTTCACAATTCGTATACATTTGATTTTTCCGTTTCGTACTCAACTAAAGCCGAATGAATACAATGCTATAATTGATAGACATTCATATGAATATTAATAAGATAGCAACATGTTGATAATCATTCATTAGATATAAATAAAAGATACAAAGTAAATCGTTTCTGGCCAGTCTATACCCTTTTTAAGGGATAAACGTGATGATATTTTCCATTCCGTTCCGTTTTCCGTTCCGCGTTTTAGCAACACCCATACATACATGTCTGTGTTTTCCGTATGCAGAAAAGGATTACGGTAGTTAAGATCAGCTAAAGGAATTCATTATTGTGTTTTAATTGGATTATCATTATGATGTTGACCAATTTAGGTAAGCATAATACATGTAGTAGCAGTAGCACAATATAATAAGATGCCAGCATGGGATTCCTGCCAGCATACATACACATGTATATAAGTTCTACTTTCACTTTCTAAATGTAATCTCCCTTTGACAGCATACTGTATCATCATCTTTTAATATTTGAATAAGCTTATCATCGTTACCTATCCTATCGCATTTGTAAAGTTTCTGTCATTTTAGTTGCAAAAGTTATTTTTTTCATTTGTCAGACTGCATGCACTGTTGAGTTGACCCCATATTGACCCTGTATAAACAATTTCTTATTAAATTTGTGTATTTCATATGTAAGTAAGTGTAGACACTTATATTTTTTATATGAGTAATAATAGGAAGGAAGGAGTATTTCTTTCTTAATGTATTATAATGCATCAAATACAATGTAGGTCATGACCTTATGGGACTGTTCTGACCCCACGAAACAGGAAAATACAAAATATCTTCTAAAGTCATTATGATGCATCAACTGGTGTAAAGTACATTAATGACCCCCAGGTGTTGTCTTTAACCCCCCCCCCCCCCACCTTTATGAAATAGGAAATGATATGATACACTGTATATTTTGTTAACTTCTGAGATCTGAGATCCTCATCCCTAAACCGTTTAATTTATTTTTGCTCTTTGTGTCATTGCGCGTAAAATTGTATTGTAAGATTATGCCCCCTTGGAGACACCCTGACATTTTAGAACTAGAAATAATAATGTATTTTATTTTATTCATATGTTATACAGTAGTGTTTGATCCATGTGGGTAATTCCTAGCCTAATGATGTCACTGCTTTGTTTAGGAGACTTTACAATTGCCCCAAATAGGTGAATACACATGGCAGTGATGCATATAACATTTTGTTTATAAATCTTAAAAATTGAATTAAGCAATTTCCAAAATGTTAATGTGAATCACGAGAGAAAAAGCAATCAAGAAATGATTTAAAATTTGCTACTGTACACATGTAAGAATGTATTAAGAAGACTGAATCTTTATAAGCAGGTTAGATTGGGGGGGGGGGATGAATGTGGAGTATAAACATTTATAATTTGAATCATTTATTGTTATTAATTAATTTTAACTTGTCAATGAATACTACTTATTGATCCCAAGGTAGAAATATGACCTCTGATCGTATCTCAATAGATCATTTGTCAATTATGCAAGGTGTAATGTAATTTTTTTTAAGAATAACATTTTTTACCAGTTTATAAAAGTTTTTAGACACCCAAATTATATTTTGATTTTAATAGATTATTCGACAAGGAAGGAGGGGGGGGGGGGGGGGGGGGGAGAGAGAGAACAGTTTATATTTGAGTTTGTTTGGGAGTGGGGGTTCCAAGGCATATATTTGACAATTTTTTAATGTAATTTAAGATAAGACTAAGCCATACTACAGTCATGAACATGAAAAGTATAGAACAAAACACAAACTAATACATGTACATGTATATATACATAGGAAGTATTACAAAACAGATGATTGATCTATATCTGGGTTCTTAAATTGAATCATATATCATGTACATATTATATTATTGTTTCTTTGTTCAAGGCATTTAAGATGGTATGTAGGTCATGATCCCAAGTGCTCTTCCTGAAATTATCAAATATCATAAAAACCATTGAGATCCCCACCTTAATCCAAAGATATTATTCCTCCTTAGGTCATGCAGGCGCATCAGATCATTATGGCATGTAAGTCATGACCCTAAGGGGTCATCCTGACCCCCTTAGAATCAGAAATTGTCAATTATCTTTAAATTATTGATGTTTGATGATCCTATCTCTATTTAATCTTTATTAATTATTAAGTCTCCTGAATGAAGTTTGGAGACTTATTGTTTTTGTACGGTTCTTAATACATGTATATATTCTTCATCTTCTTTTTCTTCTTTCCCGCTCTGAACTTGTTTCTCAGAGATGGCTGAACATAATTGTACAAAACTCTAGGATATGATAGGCCTGCAAATCTAGTTGTGCACCCTGGTTTGATTTTTCTCATTTTGGGTTAGACAACCACTTTTCGGGGGAGGGGGGGGGGGGAGGGGGGTGTCAAAAGGGTGTGGGGTCTAACATTGAACCTTGTAGAAAGAATCATAGACTCTATTGTAAATGGTAACTTGAAAACGGACAAAGATAATAATATAGGGTTTTCATAATCATATATTGGCTGTTACTGGCAATATATAGGGTTTATTAGATCTGACCCCTGGGGTCATCCCCACCCCCCAGGAATTTGAAATTACCATATATCTCAGAAACTGTTATAATCATGACCCCTAAACCATATATATTCATGTTTCTGATGTCAAGGGGCATCAAATGTTATGTAGGTCATGGGCCCTGTGGGTGGTCCTGACGCCCTCAAACAGCAAGTCCCTTAATATCTTCAAAACAGTTGAGATCCCCACCCTTAAACCATATATATTCTTGTACCTTGTGTCAAGGGGCATCAAACGGTATGTAGGTCATGGGCCCCGGGGGTTGTCATGACCCCCCTTGAACAGGAAGTGCACGAATATCTCGAAAACGGTTGAGATCCCCACCCCTTAACCATATATATTCTTGATCCTTAAAGGGCATCAAAAGGTATGTACCGGTAGGTAATGGGCCTCAGGGTTAAATTTAATTTTTCAAAACCGTAATGCACATCTATGGAACAGTTCCTTTCATATCCCAAGATATGATGTGTCTATCCATTAAATCATAAAAGGAGTTCTAGGATCTATGTTTTTTTTTAAGTGATAAACGTCAATTTTCTGCTACATTTTGACTCCCTGGATGAAATTTAAATTTTGAAAACCTTACTGCACATCTATAGAACAGTCCCTATCATATCCCAAGATATGATTGTCTATCCATTAAATCATAAGAGGAGCTCTTGGATCAATGTTTGATTTTTTAGTGATAAACGTCAATTTTCTGCTACTATTTGACTCCCAGGATGAAATTTAAATTTTTAAAACCTTATTGCACATCTTTAGGACAGCCCCAATTATATCCCAAGAGATGATGTAGCTACTCCAAAAGTTGCAAGAGGAGTTCTGGGAACCATATATTTTTGCCAAAAAACGTCATTTTTTGTTGCCCACTGATCCCTTTAATTAAAAAAAAAATTCTGGAACCTGATCATGCCTCAATATGACACCCCCAATCATATTCTAGAAGATCATTTGGCTACTGCTTAAAAAAAATGACGTTTTTTAAACCAGTTTTTTTGTAAAAAAACGTCATTTTTTAGCCATTAAATGACCCCCAGGACAAAATTGAAAATTCCGAAACCTTATTGCGCATCTATAGGATACCCTAAAACATATTCCAAAAAATGATTTGTCTACTTTTGAAAATGTAGGAGGAGTTCGAGGAAGAAGGTTTTTTGTGAAAAAACGTCATTTTTTACCAATTATTTGACCCCCAGGACTAACAGAGAATTTTTGAAACTTTTTTACAAAACAACATGATACCCCAAATCAAACTCCAAGAGTTCAGTTTGCTGGTTTATAAGATGTAAGAGCAGTTTGAGAAAGTAAAACGTGACAGACGGACGGACGGACGGACGGACGGACGGAACAGGGTAACAACAATATACCCGAACTTTCTTTAGAAAGTGCGGGTATAATAAAGGAAAGGAATCAGTGTACCGGTACATAACTTCAGGTTTGGTATTCCATATTTTGAAAATGAGGTTCTTTGTTTAAAGCAGCCATGTTGGTCGTATGGTAAATAGGTCGGTCTGACAAAGATGAATGTTCAACAGTTCGCGTGTGAAGCAATTCTTTGAAACATGCAAGATAAATTGGTGCCGAATTTTTACGTGTCAAATCAAACACAGACTTCAGTAAATCAGACAGTTAACTGTTTACTTAGCGCAAAATAAGCAAAACCTGATGCATTGACAACGTACTAAAATACAATTCATTCAATCTGTAGTTCAGTTTGATCTTTGCAATGTGTTTTGTTGAGATGCTTAGCATTTTCTCGAGTCTATTTAGTTTAAACAGAGTTTAATATTGCTGACAAAAATGTGTAGGTATATATATGATTCATTTTGAAAAATAAATTGTGCTCTTTATTTGTTTTAGTGCATGTTTCTTATGTTTAATTGTTTACAGTATTTTCTCGAGTTTATTCAGTTTAAACAGAGTTTAATATCGCTGACAGAAATATATAGGTATATGTATATCATTGTGAAAAAAAATTTGTGCTCTTTATTTGTTTTAGTGCATGTTTCTTCTGTTCAATTGTTTACTAACCATATATGAGTGTCAAGCTTCGAATTATAAGCAAGATACAGAGCTTTGCTCACAATTCTATGTTTGTACACAGATCTGAGGCCATTCTTTTTTTTTTTTTTACATTTTAAATGCTGAAGAGAACATATTAATTGAAAAAATCATACCATATGAAAAAATCTTCAGTTGAATGTAATAAACTTATATTATGTGAGCAAAAAATGACTCAAACCAAGCATAATTGTGAGTTCTGTATCTTGCTTATAATTCTATGATTGACACTGAAATTTTGGTTGATCACTAGAAATATCTCGCTAAACATTGAATACTCAAGTACAAAAAATTAAGAAGGATGATATGCTGTAACTGCTTTCTGGGGCCCCCTCCTTATATGATGAATTATCATAGCCATCAATTTTGATAGTTTTTCAGACAGGAGTACAGTAATGTAAATAAAAACGACCCTGTTAAAACAGTTTCCATAGTTCTGACACATTTCTGTTATGGGGATAAAGGCATTATCGCTATTCCTAAGAAATATTACAGTGGAAAGTCATCCTGGTTTGTAGCCATTTGTTGTTTTTGAATAAAGATGAAAATAATGGGTGGGCCTTAGAGTAAAATAGAGTGATATGCCTGTCAATACATTGATTATAAAAGCTTTTTAACATATCATGTGACAACATTTTTCATTTGAGTGTATTCATCGATCAAGTGTCAGAGTAAGGTTATAAAATGTCACACAAGTTCATGCCAGGTAAACAGCAGTCATTTATAATGAGGAAGACTAATTAAAATTTTTGAACATTTTTAATTTGAGGAATTGAGCGCATTGAGGTACAATTTTCCTCTTTCACATATAGAAATTTTTTTAATAAAATACAATAACTATTATAATATATTTAAAAAAAAATAGAATAACAAGTAAGTAGCTGAGGAAGAAAATGTACCTATATGCTCTCATATATCGCCTTATAAAGTGGGGGAAGGGGGGGGGGGGGGGGCAGAACGAAAATAAAAGAAATGGATGTTAACAGATGCTACCAAAAGTTTAGTTTTATATCTTGCATAGGATCTTCATATTTTCGGTAAAAACGGTATTCCATAAAGGTACAATGTCAAACATTAAGTGTATGCAAAAATAAGTGTAAAATACGGATACTATACAGCATTTATATTTTGTTATTATATGGAGGGGCCATATGGCACAATATCCTTTGAACACCCATATAAAGTCATTGTTGCTCAGGTGAGCGATGTGGCCCAATGGGCTTCTTGTTTAATGTTTTATTCATGTATGTATGGAATTGATTATGGAATGTAACACAAAATACCATAATATAATATGAGAATAAATCATCATTTTAATGACAATATTTTAGATTTCAAGGGTCTGTAAAGATTTGTGTAGACTTCATTCTGTATTGCAGATTGTACTGTGACAGTGTCCAGAGCCCCGGACACCGATCCTCTCTGTTTGTCCTCTATCACACTCTGGAAGTCCTGACTAAGTCCATCGCCCCCATACTACCATCCCTGGCTGAGGAAGTCTACAAGTTTCACCCACAGAAAAGTGAATTGTTTGGGACTCAAATTTCATCAAATTTCAATCTAAAATACTAGTATTCCTTTGTTTGATTTGAGTATGCATTAAGCTTTCCTATTCCAGAGACTTCACCATTGTTTCACACCCTCTGGTACCATCTAAATCCTAATTGGAATAACCCAGACATCGAAAAGCTGATGTCTACAGCTTTCACCATAAGGGACAAAATGAATGAAGTACTAGTATCTGAACCAATGGGAAATTATGATGCTATTGTAATTGCCAAATCTCAACTTTATTCAGAACTAAAGGTACATGTTTTTGTGTTAAAGATGATCAAATCTTAATACTGGTAGCATTTTTAATTAAACAACAAGAGGCCTATGGGCCACATCGCTCTCCTAAGCAACAATAGGCATGATAAAATTAGCTTAATGGAGTCATAGTACAAAATATCTGGACAATGTGTTATAATACATGTAGATCCTATTCGAAAATTCTTATGTTTATAATCAAGCCCCTTTTCTAACAGGATTTTATAGTTATATCACATGTTGAGCATTGCAGTTCTCAAAAAGATCCTAAACAATTGTTTATATACGGGATAATAACCTACATCAAACTCTGAACCTTTTGTGAGGCCCAAAAATTGTCCAGAGGCCAAAGTCTAAACAATTTTAAAGAATCAGCAACATGTAAGAAGTCTTGCATATAAGTAAAACCATATACAGTGGGTTCCACTTGATCTGATAGTGGTTAATCGAATAATTCAATTAATCTGATATAATATCAAAACACCGAACCATTTCTTATATATCCCTTTATATTTTGTCCTGATAATCATAAAAAATGTCATTTTCGGTTAATCTGATAGGATTGTGACCGTGTGAAAATGATTTCCCACCCTTTTACTCCTGTATATTCCTTTGTTTAATTGGTTGACACCCCTCTTGTGTACATGGTAACTCTTTACAGGGCATTAGTTACACTTCAAAGCACACGGGTGGCTCCCTTTGTCGTAAGATGAAAGGTACCGACATCGATAGTTGTTCTGGATGACCGCACACAGGACTGACCTTACCTGTGTACACATTTTATTGTTTGTTTATTTACCAATTGCATGTCTTAATTTCATGCTGGGCTTGCACCATTAAAGGGGCATGGTCACGATTTTCGTCAAATTCTATTTTTCTATTTTTATTATTTACAATGCTTTAGATATGCATTTCTAGTGATCAAAAAAAATTGGAGAGTCAGTCTTTAAGTTTTAAGCACGATACAGAGCTCACAAATCTGTGACGTGTAAACAAGGCTCGTGCCCTGTTTTTGTTTACATAAGTTTAATTTATCAATTTAAAACCTTTCTCGAGCTGATTTTTCTATCTTCTTATTCATTTTAAGCATAGATAAACAGTTCCTAACGTTTAACACATTCATTTTTGGTTTAAATTTGAAATTTTTACTTCAACATTCAAAATGTAAACAAAAGCTTGTTTACATGTCAAAGAATTGTAATCTCTGTAACTCACTTATAACTCAACAAATGACACTCAAATTTTGTTTGCCTATTAAGAATGCCTCACTGAAGCATAGTAATTATTCAAATTGGAAAAATAATTTTTGACCAAAATCGTGACCATGCCCCTTTAAGAATTATTTAAACATGTAATTTCTGAATCAATAGTGACTGGCTTTGAAACATGTGACATCGAGGAAATTCTGATTACTTTCAATTTTACATCGGGGTAGAAAACTTTATAAATAAAATTCAATAAATTGACTATCAGATTAAGCAGAACCCTTTGTATAATAACATTACAGTTTTTGTGATTACCGGTAATTTGTACAACTGGATCTCCAGTGTGGCCCCAGCCTACTCCTCCAGATTTTGATTTTAACAAATTTGAATATACTTTATCTGAAGTTGCTTTCACTAAAGTTACAGCTTTTCCAGGCAAATGGTTTTTTAGAAAATGATTTTATTAATAAGATCTTTCTTTATATATTCCTATGTAAAAATTTGTCCCACCCCCTTTGTGACCTTCACCTAGTACGACTCCCAGGGATTATGATTTGAACAAACTTAAATCTTCACTACCTGACTAATCTTCACTACCTGACTATGCTTTTACACAAGTTTCAACTTTCCTGGCTGATTGGTTTTTGAGAAAAATATTTTTTAGGACTTTTCTCTATAAATTATATTCCTATGCTAAAATTCAACCCCCCTATTGTGGCCCCACCCTACCCCAGGGGTCATAATTTTTTTAACTTTGAATCTTCACTACATGAGGATGCTTCCACACAAGTTTCAGCTTTCCTAGCTGATTGGTTTCTGAGAAGATTTCACCTCACAATTTTGAATCTACATTACCCGAGGATGCTTTTACATAAGTTACAGCTTTTCTAGTCAAATGGTTCTTGAGATTTTTTAAAGATTTACTCTATATATCCCTAGGGAAAAATTCGACACCCCCCCCCCCCATTGTGGCCCCACCCTAGCCGGGGAGTCATGATTTTCACAACTTTGAATCTACACTACATGCTTCCACACAAGATTCAGCTTTCCTGGCCTATTGGTTCTTCAGAGGATTTTAAACAATTTACTCTATATATTTATTCCTATGAAAAATTCGACCCACAGATTGTGGCTCCACCCTACTGTGGGTCATAATTTTCACAACTTTGAATCTCCACTACCTGAGGATGCTTCCACATAAATTTCAGCTGTCTTAATTATCTACCCTTGTAAAAGGGTGTGATCCCTAATTTTCACAACTTTGAATCCCCTTTGCCTAAGGATGCTTTGTGCAAAGTTTAGTCAAAATTGGCCCAGTGGTTCTGGAGCAGATGTTCAAAATGTGAAAAGTTTACAGATGGACAGACAGACGGATGGCAGACAAAATGTGATCAGAAGAGCTCACTTGAGCTTTCAGCTCAGGTGAGCTAATAAAATGCTTTCTTTGGTGATTCATTCGGGATATGAAGGTGGCGATATTACAGAAAAAATACATAATTGCATTAGCAGGTTATTTATTTTTTTACAATGATCGCTACTTTGAATTCATAACTTCAAGAAAGCATTTCATTGTTTATATTTACATCTTTTTTTAACTAATTAATAAATTGTTCGTAGAAAGTAAGTAAAATTCACTAAATTACTTTAAATGTACATAAGAACGTTAGCTAAAAGAAACAGCCAAATCATCTCCTATGAGACCTTGAGTCTGACATCATCATGATTTTTCTTAGGTCGCTGTAGGTTACAACTAATTGATAAACAGGGCGTGTTGATTTCAGTCTGACTGTTTCTTTAGAGCTATGAATTGACTATAAGTTTCCATAAGAAGTAAAGGGAATCGTACTTGGTAGATGTAAATATCTAAGTTTGAAATACATGTAGTATAGTGAAATTTGACAATATCATTTCATTGCTGAAATTTATTTGATGTAAAAGCACCTGTCTTATGAGAAACAATTGTGAATTGAAAATTATATATATATATATATATATATATATATATATATATATATATATATATATATATATATATATATATATATCAGGCTTGGGGTAATGCTAAATGTAATGGTAATGCATTGCAATGCATTACATGTTTTCAAAGTAATGCTAGTAATGTGTAATGCCACAAATTTAGCATTACAAGTAATGCTAATGTAATTCATTACTTTCCAAAATTTAGTGTAATGCTGGCATTACATGGCATTACTTTGCATTACTATGCTTATTTATACATGTTCACTTTAAAAAATGTGATTAATAAATAAATAGCTAAAATTGAATTTGATTAACTTTATTATAAAGAAGAAAGAAAGAATTCTTGAAATAAAAATTTTTTAGTTGTATTAAAAAAGATATATAAAATTTCATTTTTAAATTATTCATATTACTAGATATAACAACACAGTTTCATAACATTTTTATGAGTGTTGTTTTTAAGAGTTTTAAATCATTTAAACAATTTACTCTAATTAGTTAGCACTTCAATAAAGATGTGTCAACAACACACTATGCCCCCAGGATAACATAAGTATCAAAACAAAACACCCTAACCCCCTTCCCTATGCCATGTCCCAATAGAATAGGGGACATACATGCACCTTTAAGGGCAAAATGAATGCACTGTCCATCCATGATGAAAATCAAAATCACTTTTAATATCATAACCCATTTAAAAATAATCTCTCTCTCTCTCTCTCTCTCTCTCTCTCTCTCTCTCTCTCTCTCTCTCTCTCTCTCTGTTGTACATGTATATTAAGTACATTAGTTTGGACTGAAAGAAAATACAAGATTCATGTATATTTTCTATTGTTTCACTTAAGATATCCTAGGTTAAAGATTTCAAACAATCTTTCAGTCTCAGCTTCCACTGCACCTGTAGAACGTTTATTTAGTATAGCTGGGAAGATTTTCAAACTAATAGGATGCAGTTAAAAGATGAAACCTTCGAAACTTTGATCATAAAGTGCAACAGTAATCTTTTGTCCTAAAGTGTCCTCAGCATAAAGAAATCCGATTAAAAAATATTAAGAAATATAACTGGGAAAAACCCTCTGTCTCTAAATTAATACAAAATTATAAAGATTTGTGTTATCTGGGGAAATACATGTATCTCTATTTAGCTTTTTAATAACCGCAACACTATTTCATAAATAGTTTTCTATTATGCACGAATTCTGTGTCTCTATATCTATCATATCTGACATTGTATCATGCCAAATGTCTATAAATATCTTTTTACTTAATATGTAATATGTTGTTCATAATGCCACAAGATTATTATATATTGAGCAAAAAAAGAATGACTCTTGTATATAAAGTCATTGAATTTGAACCTGATACTGAACATGAACCTGTAGATATGTTAAAGAGTGTTTTATATTTGAAACATTAGCAAAAACTCTTTATTAGCTTTACTTTTTTAAAGCAAAGTAATGGTAATGGTAATGCATTACTTTACTCATGTAATGGTAATGTAATGCATTACTTTAAGAAAATCAAGTAATGGTAATGGTAATTTAATGCCTAAATTCATGAAGTAATGGTAATGTAATGCATTACTTTACAATGTAATTTGCCCCAAGCCTGATATATATATATATATATATATATAAATTCAAATTTTTTATCACATTGTAAAATATTCATTTTCATTTGATAAATCATCTTTTTAAAGATTATTTCATATAAAGCATAATCATGAATCATTGCTAATTTTAGAAACTACAGGATGCTGAGACTAGCATGGACTCCCCTCTGTGTGAAATACTGCAGACAGCATCAACCACACTGAAATCTTCCCAGTCAGGGGAAGTCACTGCTGATGATAAGGACATTGTAATACATGGTTCACACGCAGACACTCAAACTGAATTTACAGTGATACTGACAAAGGCTGGGGGCTCTAAATGCGATCGCTGTCGAAGAAATACAGCCCAGAGCAATGAATTGTGCCAACGATGTTATGATGTACTTTTAAGAAATAGTCAATTAAGTCCATAGTGTAATAGGATAATATAAAAACTATACCGTATTAATAAAAACTATTTTTCATTAACAATAAAGGTCTAAACAGTTGTTTTTTGGTTGCAGACCACTACCTGTTGTTCACTTTCAAATGGCTAGCTGCTGTTGTTTAGTAAATAATGCACATACAGTTGAACTTCAATATCTCAAACACTGATATCTCGAATACAATGGATATGTCAAAGTGATTTGTAGGTCCCAACCCCTTATTTTTTAAGTATTTTACCCTCCATATCTAGAGTACACTAATATCTCGAAGTTTTTAAACAGTCCCATCTAGTTGGAGATAGCGAAGTTTGACTGTATTTTGTGCAGTGAACCTGTTCAGGTATTTTTGTGGCCTGCTCAGTGCTCTGTCATCCCTTTTCTGAAAAACTGCAGTTCTGTAGCTTAATTATTCTAACTTCTTGAAAACAGGACCGCCCTCCACTCCTTTGAAAATCCAGCCACAAAACAGTGAAATCCTCTTGGACCCCCCCCCCCCCTTAAAAAAATCATTCCTTAGGCTAACTCCCAGGTGAAATTTTCTGGAATAGTGCCTGTAAATAGCATGTGTTGGCAAATCTGATTAAACACGTCATATCCTTTGCCGGTGCCGATAACCCATTATCGAATTTCTTTCCGTGTAACATGCATGTTTTTGGAATCCATCATCGCTCCGCAGAACACGCTTTTCAATATGTTAAAGCCATTTGCTGCGGAGATCTCTCAAAGGCTACAGCTATACAGGCAGCAGAAACGGCTCTAGACGCAAAAATGATTAGTAAAACTATCCAGATTAATGATGAATTCATTGATAAACAGGAAAAACTAATGGAAGAAATTGTGAAGTCTTTTGTAAGATCGTCAGTACGCGAAGGCCGGCGCCACCACGGAGATCCGAGTCTGTTCCTAGGAATCTACAGGCAGCCTCACAGCGTCATATTTCAGACATGTTGAGTTCGATTCGGAAATCCGACAAAAGAGCCGATAAGCAGTCGTCTACTATGCAAGACCACTCTCGGTCTCCCCGTAAATATGTGCGGACCAACAGGCGCAAAAATGCGGGCAACAAAAACACCGATGTCTCCTCTCTCGGAGAAAAACCGCTGGGTACGGACTATGATAGTGGTTAGTGCGCGCTCTTATACACTGAAGTCTGATGATCGACCCGGACATGATTTTAAGGACTGCGTATTGTAGACTGTATATTGTTAAACATACTTCAATCTGTACTGTTTTTTCATCTAGAACGATAGCTTATTTAATACATGTAAAATTTTTAAATGGATAAGTTTGAAATTTTAACAGTTAATCCCCAAAGCCTGAACTCGGACGAAAAAAGAACTAAATTATATGCATGGTTACATGATATTCAAACAGATATAATTTTTGTGCAAGAAACCCACTTTATAGAAAAAGATGTATTAAAATATGATGCTAGATGGTTAGGAAAATCGTATTGTCTTCCCACAAATGTTTATTTAAAAATAAAATTTGGTGTTATGAATAAAATAGTCATAACACCAAATTTTATTTTTAAATGAACATTTGTGGGAAGACAGTATCATTGTTTTAGCGATTCAGTAGAGGTGTATCAATTCTTTTTAAAAAAGAACTAGATGTAGAATTAATAGAAAGACATGGGTCTGTAGATGGTAGACGACTATTTTTGAAAGTAAATATAAACGGCATTGAATTAACTCTTGTAAATGTATATGCACCAAACTCTGCTAAATATAGAAATGATTTTTTTATTAAGTTAAACAGTTTTTTACATAAAAGATGCGTAGTTGATCTTGATAATATAATAATGTGTGGTGATTTTAACTGTAAAACTAATAATCCATAAGATCAAAGTTCAAATAAGCTGTATGATATTTGGCATACAGAATATCCCGATTTGGATGGTTATACTTGTTGTAACGCAGATAATGTTCCTAGTAGCAGAATTGACTATACATTTGTGAGCAGAAATTTTATTTATGATTTTGAAAAAATTACATTACGGAAAATTCCCGGAACAATTAATGGGAAAAGAATGTCTGATCATAGACTTCTGAAAACCTCTTTTAAAACAAATATTAACAAAAGGGGAAACGGTTATTTGAAGCTTAACAATTCATACTTATCTGACGAAAATTATCAAAAAGGTATTCAAACTTTGATTAACGAAATAAAAAATGAAGAAAACACTAATCCAATGGTAAAGTGGGAATCTTTCAAAGCAAGAGCTCGTGAATTTTCTATTAACTTTGCAAAAAACTCAAAAGAAAGTATTAAACAAAGAATATTATCATTGGAAAAAGAAATAGACGACATTGAAAAATTAGAATTTCAGCATATTGATATGACTAAAATACGCAATCTTGAGGCTGAATTGGATAAAATTTACGATATAAAATGTAAAGGAGCATTTGTAAGGTCAAGGTCTAAATGGATGTTAGAGGGAGAAAAATCTTCAAAATATTTTTTTAACTTAGAAAAAAGTAGACAAAAACAAAGTATAATAATTAAAGAACTAAAAACTGACAACTGTACATTTAATAAAACAAATGACATTATGGGCGTAGTGTGCGATTTCTATGAAAAATTATACTCCTCGAACAAAGTTTCCGACAATTGCATTGATGAATATTTATCATCTGTAGAAATTGATAATGTACTTAGTGAGAATGATGCTAATTTTTGCGAGCATTTCCCGTCTTGTGAAGAATGTACTGAGACTGTCATGAATTTAAAACTTAACAAATCTCCGGGTTTGGATGGTCTAACTAATGAATTTTATCAATGCTTTTGGAAAGATTTAAAGCAACTGTTTCAAGATACACTAAAATGCATTTTTGAAAATGATCAAATGAGTTATTCACAGAGACTGGCAGTTATTTCCCTTATTTTTAAAAAAGGCGATCAAACCAACATTAAAAATTACAGACCAATTAGTTTGACTAATACAGATTATAAAATTATAGCTTTTGTATTTGCAAGAAGACTTCAAAAAGTGATTGATAACTTAATAAAAGAAAATCAATCGGTGTACATTAAAGGGAGGTATATTGGAGAAAACGCAAGAATAATTTTAGATTTATTCGATTTTTGCGAGGAAACAAATAATGAGGGAATTTTTCTTTTCCTAGATTTTGAAAAGGCTTTTGATTCGATAGAATGGAACTTCTTATTCAAAACACTAGAGAAATACAAATTCAAAACTATATAATTTTATAAAGTGGATGAAGATTCTGTACAATAGCCCAATGTTTCGAATAAAAAATAATGGATGGATTTCTAAAACATGCTATATGTCCAGAGGAATACGACAAGGATGTCCAATTTCGGCAATATTGTTCTTATTTGTAGCCGATATTCTAGCTTTAAAAGTGAAAAACAATGATCAAATTCTAGGAATAAAACCAAGTAATTATAGTAAAGAATTTAAACAGATACAACATGCAGATGATCTGACATTGTTTTTTTTAAGAAATAGGGAATCCCTAAAAGAGGCCATAAAGACTATAAAAGAATTTTCTAAACATGCAGGGTCTAAACTAAACATTGACAAAACAGAATGTATATTGACAGGTCGTTTAAAAAGTTGTAAAAATGATATGTTTGGAATAAAAATAAACACGTCATCCATCAATTGTTTAGGTATATATATGGGATATAATAAAGATGAGTGCTATAAGAAAAATTGGATAGACAAATGTGAAAACATGAAAAAGCTATATGAATCTTGGAAAAGGAGAAAACTCACAATTTTTGGTAAAACTGAAATTGTCAACACACTAGGTACTAGTATAAGTAAATATATATACGTAGCATCAATCTTACCATTACCAAATGAAGAAGTAATTAAATAAGAGGCCCATGGGCCACATTGCTCACCTGAGCAACAATAGACATAAAATCAGCTTTACGGAATAATATACCAAAAAAAAAAATATGGACAATGTAGTCTAACAGATCCTGTATATCAAAAATTTAATTTTTTCCCAGGATATTCTGTTTATCATTGATCCCTTTTGGTCACAGTATAGTCATTTCACATATTGAGCATTACAGTTCTCAAGAAGATCAAAATCAACTGGGATATAAACCTGCATCAAACTTGTGTCAGCCCAAGAATTGTCCAGAGGCCAAAGTCTAAACAATTTTAAAGAATCAAAAATATGTCAAAATGCTTGCATATAAGTTAAACCATATATTATAACATTTGAACTTTGGTGAATTTAAACTGTTTTCTTTTGTAAAATGGACCCTCCACCCCATGTGGCTCCATCCTACTCCTAAATAAAATATGATTTTGCTACCTGATGATACTTCACACAAGTAACAGCTTTTCTGGCCAGTCTTGATCTGTGTAGAAGATTTAAAAATAAAATTTCCCTTTATATTCGTATGTAAAAATTTGACCCCCCATTGTGGCCCCACCTTACCCCCAGGGACCATGATTTGAACAAACTTAAATCTACACCATCTGAGGATGCTTTCACACAAGTAGCAGCTTATTTGGCCTTAAGGTTTTTGAGATATAAATTTTGAAAGTTTAACTCTATATACTCCAATGTAAAACTTTGACTCCCTATTGTGGCCCCACCTAACCCCCAGGGACCATGATTTGAACAAACTTGAATCTACACAATCTGAGGATGCTTCCACACAAGTATCAGCTTTTCTGGCCAAATGGTTTTAGAGATATATATTTTTAAAGATTAACTCTATATACTCCTATGTAAAACTTTGACCCCCCATTGAGGCCCCACCTTACTCCTAGGGACCATGATTTGAACAAACTTGAATCTACATTATCTGAGGATGCTTCCAAACAAGTATTAGCTTTTCTGGCCAAATGGTTTTTGAGAAGAAGATTTTTAAAGCTTAACTCTATATACTTCTATGTAAAACTTTGACCCCGTATTGTGGCCCCACCTTACCCCCATGGACCATGATTTGAACAAACTTGAATCTATACCATCTGAGGATGCTTCCACACAAGTATCAGATTTTCTGGCCAAATTGTTTTTGAGAAGAAGATTTTTTAAAAATATCACTAAATTTTTAATAAATCCTAATTATTTCCCTTTACAATAGGGTGTGGCCCTTTTTTTTTTTAACAAACTTGAATCCCCTTTACCCAATGATGCTTGGACCATGGACCATGATTTGAACAAACTTGAATCTATACCATCTGAGGATGCTTCCACACAAGTATCAGATTTTCTGGCCAAATTGTTTTTGAGAAGAAGATTTTTTAAAAATATCACTAAATTTTTAATAAATCCTAATTATTTCCCTTTACAATAGGGTGTGGCCCTTTTTTTTTTAACAAACTTGAATCCCCTTTACCCAATGATGCTTTGTGCTAAGTTTGGTTGAATTTGGCCAAGTGGTTCAGGAGAAGAAGTCGAAAATGTAAAAAGTTTACAGACAGACAGACAGACGGACGCCGGACAAAAAGTGATCAGAAAAGCTCACTTGAGCTTTCAGCTCAGGTGAGCTAAAAACTGTATGGCCATATTTTTAACTTCATATGGAATAATAAAGATAGAATTAAACGAAAAACAATAATTGGAAAAATAGAAGAAGGAGGGACAGGTATTGTTGATGTACTTTTAAAATTCCAAGCAGTAAAAGCAGCTTGGATTCCAAGAATTTTGAGAAATAAACTAAAAAGGTAGATGTAATTTGGGTGAACACCAGGAGCATCTATTAAAAAGTAACAACATAGATTTTGAATATATGTTGAAATTAAACTGTGTTAAGTTGGCTAACTTTGAAATGTTTAAAAACCTACATTTGTTTTATAAAGAAATTTTTATGTATTTTAATCAATGTAAAAAATTACAGAAATATCAAGAATATAAACGATGTTTTACAAGAGCCTATATGGAATAATAGGCATTTTGTATTTGATGGAAAACCTATGTTCTTTAAGAATTGGATTAAAAGTAACATTCTGTATGTTTAAGACCTATTCACTGATTATGGGTTTAAATCATTGTATGAAATTGGTGATGAAGTGTGCAGTAAAGCAAATCTACTTTGTGAATATAAGACAATAAGTTCTGCCTTTAAGAATATTAGAAATATTGACGGAGTTCAAGCAAAATTTATTAATATAAAAAACAAGAGAACGTTTTTGTTTTTTAAACAGTATTGTACAATTGAATTTACAAAGAAATGTATAATATATTCCCTGAAAATTGGAGATCTATTTATCTTCAAAAAATCAAATTCGCTTTAGATAGACATATTGCTGAATTCAATTACAATTTGTTACATAACATGTTGTGCTGTAAGAAAATCATGTTTAAGTGGAAAAAAGATACACTTAACAAATGCACTTTGTGCTCTGAAATTGAAGATATTCAACATCTTGTATTCACGTGTGAGAATGTACGAAGCATTTGGAACATATTATCTTTTGTAATCAATGTGAGAATTCAATGGAAAGATGTTATTTTTAGCTTTTATTTTGATTGTAACAAAAAGACACGCTTATTTAACAACCTCATTTCTTTTGTTGCTATGAAAATCTACAAATACAAGATGTTTTGCAGACTAGAAAGTCTTGATGAAACAGAATATAATCTAAGAAATCATGTTAAAAAGTGTACTATTTTGTGGATAAATGTATTGAAATTTAGTAAATGTGACTTAAGAATTGATGTGATTGAAAATGTAACACAATTGTTATAAGATTGTAAGGCACATGGTTTTTTTGTGGTTTTTTTTCCAATTTATTTTGTATGATTTAGATAGTAATATATAAACTACATGTACGAAATTAAATAAAATGATTAAATAAATAAAAAAAAAATCTGATTAAAATCGGATCCTTTGATTATCTCACACAGTGTTCTATGCAAGTGGATCAAAGGATATATATGATTTAACTATGCAGGTGGATAACAGGATATGAGTTTAGTCAGATTTGGTAAGTGGTATCACAAGAAGATGGATCCAATGTATAAAACATAAAATTATTAAGATAAAGTAATCAGCTTTTAAAAGTTTTATTGTTTAAAACTTTTCAAGAAATACATTAGTTGAGTGTAAAGGGTTTTCCCCCTTTTTGTGTGCATATATGAAAGTTAGAAAGTCTTTATTAATATACATTGTAATTACAATTCACAATTATTTTGAGCTCCACAAAGCTTCAATTAACAATAAGGACAAAGGGGAGACATCCAAATTTTGTCCAGGCCGTAACTTACACACCCTTTGACATTAAAACTTGAAATATAGATAATGTGAGAAGGGGTGCATGCCACCAAAATTTTTGACCTTGACCTATCATGTATCGCAAGGTCAATCATTACCTAAAAAATATTGTCAGGACCATAACATATGGAAATACAATATAGTCCGGCCGGCGTCCATATTCGTCTGTAAACTTTTCATATTTTCATCTTTTCCAGAACCACTGGGCAGATTTCAACCAAACTTGGCACAAAGCATAACTGGGTGGAGGGGATACAAGTTTGTTCAAATGAAGGGCCACAGCCTCATAAGAGATAATTTAGAATTACTGAAAATTTGTTAGTATTTTTCAAAAATCTCTTCCCAAAAACTATTAGGCCAGAAAAGCTGTAACTTGTGTGGAAGCATCCTCAGGTAGTGTAGATTTAAGTTTGTTCAAATCATGGTTCCCGGGGGTAGGGTGGGGCCACAATGGGGAAATGGATGTTTAAATGGGAATGTATAGAGAAAATCTTTAAAAAATCTTCTAAAAAACTATTCGGCCAGAAAAGCTTAAACTTGCGTAAAGGCATCCTCAGGTAGTATAGATTCAAATTTGTTCAAATCATGGTCCCCGGGGTTGAGTCACACACAACGGGGGGGGGGGGGGGGGGGGGGGAGGGGGGGGGATCAAGTTTTACATGGGAATAATAGAGAAAATCTTTAAAAATCTTCCTCTCAAAAACTATTTGGCCAGAAAAGCTTAAATTAGTATGGAAGCATCCTCAGTTAGGTTAGATTCAAAGTTTGTTCAACTCATGATCCCTGGGGATTGGGCAGGGCCACAATGGGGGGACAATTTTTTACATAGGAATATATAGGGAAAATCTTTAAACATCTCCTTAAAAACTATTGGGCCAGAAAAGCTTTAACTAGTTTGGAAGCATCCTCAGACAGTGTAGATTCAAATTTGATCAAATCATGGTCCCCGGGGGTAGGGCGGGGCCACAGTAGGGGGATAAATTTTTACATAGGAATATATAGAGAAATATTTAAAAATCTTTTTATAAACTATTAGGCCAGGAAAATTTGATTGGAAGTATCCTCAGATAGTTTTGATTTAAGTTTGTTTTAATCATGGTCCTCGGGGGTAGGGTTTGGCCACAATGGGGGATTTATTTTTACATAGGAATATATAGAGAAAACTTTAAAAATATTCTGGGAAAGTTTTCAGTTCAAAATGCAGTAACTTGTGTGAAAGCATGATCAAACCATGATTCCTTAGAGAAAAGAGAGGCCACAAAGTTGGGGGGGGGGGGGGGGGGGGGGTTATAAAGGAATAGAGAAAAATCAAACAACAACAAAAGGGGCTTGGTATTTATCATAAAAATGTGTGAATAAAAAATGGCAGATTTTTAAAAATCTTTTAGCAAGATCTACTGTACTTTGTTGTCAAGATATTTTGATTTCGATACTGTAATGCTAATTTGATCAGAGTTAAGGCTATTGTTGCTCAGGTGAGCTATGTGGCCTCTTGTTAATAACCATACAGAGGTTGATACAGAGTTTGTGAGAATATTTTATAATACTCCTATTTATCCCCCCCTCCATTGTGGCCCCACCCTAACCCCAGTGGTATGATACACAACCTATGAATTAACACACGTTTCAGCTTTTCTGGACAGTTTTTATCTAGAAGAAGATATTTAACTATTTTCTCATTAATTAGCTCACCTGAGCTAAAAGCTCAAGTGAGCTTTTCTGATCACTTTTTGTACGACGTCCGTCTGATTGTCAGTTCGTCTGTCCATCTGTCCATAAACTTTTTACATTTTCAACTTCTTCTCCAGAACCACTGGGCCAATTTTAACCAAAGTTCATCATCACAATGGGGAAACAAATTCTTACATAGGAATATATAAAGTAAGTATATAAAAAATCTTCTTCTCTATAACTGATCAGTCAGAAAAACTAAAACTTGTGAGGAAGCATCCTTATGTAGTGTATATTCAAGTTTGTTCAAATCATGATCCCCAGGGGTAGGGTGGGGTCACAATGAGGGGGTCAAATTTTTACATAGGAATATATAGAGTAAATCTTAAAAAATTTTCTTTGAAGAAACTGATCAGACAGGAAAGCTTTAACTTATGTGGAAGCATCCTCAGGTACGGTAGATTCAAGTCTGTTCAAACCATGATACTGGGGATAGGGTTGGGCCACAATTGGGAGGGGGATGTTCAATATTATTACATAGGAATATATAGTGAAATATCTCTAAAATTTATTTGCCTAGAAAAATCAGTTCAGATAATGTAGATTAAAATTTGTCAAAATCATAATCTTCAGGGCTAGAGTTGGGCCACATGGGGGGGGGGGGGGGGGGGGGTCCAATTTTACAAAGGAAAACATTTAAATTATCCACAGAAACTCGAATGTTACATTTGGTTTTACTTATATGCAAGCATTTTGAATTATTGTTGATTCTTTAAAATTGTTTAAACTTTGGCCCAAGGGGTTCAAAGTTTGATGTAGGTTTATAATCCATATGAAAACAGTTGTTTAATGTCAGACGACACGTTCCTCAATTTTATGTAACTTTTTCCAGGAATTTTTTAGTGATTTATTACTACTTTGACCAGCTTTCTTGCAAAATATTAGGATACCTTACCAGGCGTTTCTGCAAAATACTAGAGTATACAATTTCCTGTACACAATTTCATGTATAATCTTCTTGAAAATACACTTGAATTGCTGATATAAAAATTCATATATTTATATATAAAGCAGTGGCCAGGGTTTAAACTCATCAATGGAACCTACATTCCTAGCAGTGAGCGACCACCACTCTAACCACTCGGCCATCTAGGTATACAGATGCAAAAAATGATTATAAATAATACAAGGGGATACAAAATAGATGCTCGAGGAATGTGTCGTCTGACCTTAAGTCTGATCATTTTCTTGAGAACTGCAATGCTCAATATGTAATATGACTGTAAAATCATCCTTTTACAAAGGACGTCAATAATAAACATAAGATTATGCAGGAAAATTTTTAATATACAGGATCTATTATACCACATTGTTAAGATATTTTGTGTATGACTCCATAAAGCTGATTTTGTTATGTCTATCATTGCTCAGGTGAGCGATGTGGCCCATGGGCCTCTTGTTTTGTAATTTATTACACCATCTTCAGAAGGATTTTATCAGACACATAAGATTTCTAGATATTACAAGAGATGTTCGTGAAATGCTTATGCCCCCCTTCCCTTGGAAACATCTGCAAAGAAAATGGAAACGGCAAATAATTGGAATTTTTGTAAGTCAAAGGTGCATAACTGTCAAAAATTGTTGGATTGTACCTAAAATCATACTTGACCTAGATGTTATTGTGATAAATCTGTATACCAAATTTCAATACTTGCAATCTCTGCGTAAAAAATAATTTGAAACTGTTGGTGGATTGTTGAGAAAGACGGACAGCAGCAAAGCAATATGCCCTTCCTTTCTAGGAAAGGGGAGGGGGGGGGGGGGGTGTTTAAAAATAACAAAAAGTAACTCTTCCTCTTTCCAGTTATCTGTGGCACCATACATTGCTTTTCTTTGATTATCTTCTTATAGAAAAAAAACTAGTTCTAAAGGTTCTTACTTTGGATTACGTGCATGTTTATTCGATGTACCACTTGTAGAAAGATTGCATCTAACACTGCAGACAGTGAAGTAAAACATGAATGCATGAGAAATCAGCAAGAACTCGGTGTTTTTGCATCCATTTCAATTTTTTTTAAAGAATAAAACATACTAATCTTGTGCAAGAGAAATTTTATAAATAAACTTTATTAAATTTATTGTCATAAGTTTACTTTACAAAATCATGTAAAACTTGAAATTTAATCAGTAACAATTTCAAATGTAGATCCCTACTGTTTAAGTGGCCATAAAGCTCATCATAAATTATATAAACCATTTGAAAGAGGTGTAATAATCTACACTAAATGTTCTTAAAGTCACCTGAAACTCTTGGGTTTGTAGTCTTGTCAACAACATTCTTAATGTAAACAAACAACATACATGTCTATTCAATATTCATTGCATTCCCTTTATTTTCTAATTTGTGCATATCAGGCTGTAAGTTATGGAAGATAATAAAATGACAAAAGATTTTTCAAATCTTCTATACATGTAGTGTACAAAAATTGTATAAAACAAATACATGTACACACAAGTGCAAGATTTGAAGAAAATCTACTGGTCAATAACAACTGTTAAGACATTGATTGGACTAAATCCACTAGAGAAATAGCAAGTTCATATTCTGGGGTCCCCTCTGGTAGATAATTGGCTACATGATGGATCAGCATTGCAATAGATTGAACATCTGCTTCTGGTCGTCTCAGCTGCCCCGGCTCCTGTTTAAATATTTTACACAATGTTTAATGAAATAACACACACACACACACACATATTTATATAACATATAAATAGTGCCTGTTTGGGAGGGTAACAGTTGAAATTGACACCCCGAGAAAACCATTGTCAACCGACGCGAAGCGGAGGTTGACAATGGTTTTCGAGGGGTGTCAATTTCAACTGTTATCCTCCCAAACAGGCACTATTTATTTTGTTATACTGAATGTCTTTTTAAAAAATTTTAAGAAAATTTTACTGCTTTTATATAGGAATAACGTGAATTCTACAGCGAACCGTACGCGCATAACTTTCGCGCATGTAACATTTTTTAATGTTACCCGTTGCCAAGTGCGTTGCTAACGCTGAGGGTAATAGTAAATATTATTAACTGCGTCTTAACCAATCAGATTTCAGTATTTAACATGAAAGTATAACAATATACAAATATTGACTGGGGTTGAGGACAACATTGATTATATTAGCCCCTGAGGGACGAAATATGGGGATAATATAACCAATGTTGCCCTCAACCCAAGTTCGATATATATATTTGTTATATTCAGTAGTATATTCTCATTATATAACTCTAATTAGACGAATACTCAATAATTATAATATTAGCTCGTCCAAAAAATATTGACCGATCAATATTTTTTTGATATTGACCGGCTAGGAATAATATCTAAAGAGCATTCCCTCTATTTCAAATAATCGCCACTGATTTGTTGATTCATAAACGATGCCGTAAATAACTCTTTGCGACTCCAAAACAAGGTGACGTCATAACAGACAGTCAGTCAAGGCAAGTAAACAATGAACGCGCAATGCGACGGTTTGCTATGATAACGGTTATAAGGATTTGCAAATTACTGTGAAGTAAAATCAGGGCAATTTGGGCAAGCGCTTGCTTTGTTCAACTCACTTCAGTCTCGTGTCGGAAGTCAAAGGGGGATGTCAAGTGCAGGAAGATTATCAATTATGATTATTTGATTAAACTTGTTTACTTTGTGTCCAGTCATTGACAATGTTAAAAATACATTGATCAATTGTACGACTTGATAATGACGATATATGACATACATATTTTTCTTCAAAATGTTTATTTAACAATAAAAGAATTAAAGGATAATGAATCATTTAAATCATTTCTTTTGATCTTGTTTTGCTTTAGATCTGCAAACTTAGTTGCTTATAAGCTCTTTGATTACATTAATAACACTTGCATATCAAAGACTTTTTAAAAATCTCAATTGAAAATTTCTTCCTTTGGATACATATTAAACATAGGAACAGCGTTTTTACAGCATTTTACATCCAACTTTGTGGGTGCGTATTATACACAAATGCGTGTTATACATGAGACTTCACAGTTTACTTATACAGTAAAACTCGTTAAGTACGAACACGGATGTAGTGAATTTTCTGATATAGTGGAGTTTTTTTGAGTCCCCAGTAAAATTCTTAAAACATCCTTGCAAAATTTTACAGTTATTACGAATTCGGATATAATGAATTTACAGATAGCGAACTGATTTTGAGTCCCGTAGAGGTGAATAGTAACGAAATTTAGCACATACCTTTCCAACAAATTTCTTTACAGTTTATAAAAGTTTGCACTACCATATAACAAAACAGTTTGAATTAATTTATTTTCATATATTTTTTTCAATTCACAATCCGATTATCAAATGAATCAAAGTAACGTTGTTTTTATTTTAAACCTCAATTAGCAAAAATTATAGTCTGGTGAAAGAATACATGTATATAGTGAATTCGCTATAGATATTATTACAAATTCGTTACACGAATATAACAAATTACGGATTAAATGAAGTAATTCCATTGGTCTCCAGGACTTCGCTATAACCGAGTTTTACTGAATTACAGTGACAGATTATGATCGTACTTTTATTTAAATTTATGTGTGTGAATAAATTTACATGACAGTCTAACTTACCAGTGATCGGAGCCATTTGGACAGGACAGGAGAGACGTTGGTCAACAGTTTCACTCCCTCCATTTTGTGACTCTCCAGCAAATAGTGGGCCACCCGTCTCCCAGCAACCAGCAGCAGCTGCGACCCCATAAACTCTCGGTCATTCACTGTCATTAGAACCTGAAGACACAACACACTATTGTAAAGTTTTACAAAGGGGAAGCAAATATATAATTGCATATTTGACATAGGATAATCCAAAGCTAAAGCTGTTAATGTTTCAAGTTCATGTATACCTCCTCTGCCTTTTTGTCATGTCCTCCAGAGTACAGCTCTATGACATGCTGGCGCTTGAAGAAGTCCAAGTCCAGACCAAAGTCCTTGGCTAATTCTAGAACCAGAGCAGGCCACTTTGTGGCAGCAGCATCCTTTTTGGGACCTTGGTGTGCCTGATGTGTGGGGGAGCCTTGAGAGGAGTCTAGAGTGCTTACAGCACAAGTTACAATTCGAGACAAGAACTGGAAAGGAATGTCAATTGGTATACCAATTCTTTGTTAGCAATTACCGATACATGTATATTCTAATAATACAAAAGGTAATACATGGGTCAGTAAAAACACCACTCATGCATGCATGTTTTATTATTTTATTATATAATTATGTTGCAGTTACATGTACATGCAATATACTGACCTCTTTGCGACTAGATGTTAGGGCAGAATCAACATTCTGTGAAGGAAGCAGAGGATGCTGGGTAAAATCATTAAAAAATGCATGTTTACCCTGAAACAAACCAATACTTGGTATCAATGTACATGTATATGGAATGCAAAGAAAATACAAGTAATATTTTATACAACATATCTGTCCTTTCATCACTGCATACAAATAGTTTATATATTTGACAAGGAATTGCAATCAATTCTGTGGTTACTCTGAATCTTTTGACCAGACATCACATGGTGTCATGAAGCAGTCATGACCAATTTGTTTATTAAGAGGTAAATTTCCAAATTATTCAATCAATGGATAGTCTAAGAACCATCTGATTAAAGCAAAGCTTCCTTAAGTAAGGAACAATGAATGCAGCATTATATTCACCAATTCATCCTCGTTGTTAATGACATACCTTTGCATCAAACAGTGTCATAACCTTAGCAGACTTCATGTTAAATGTAAGCACAGCGGACATGATGACTGCTAAGTTATAGTGATGAGTCAGCAGTCCGTAGTTAGTTATCTTCTGCTCAATGGCTTGTTCCACAAGAGAAGATGGACCCCTGACCGTCTGCCAGATTGGTTCTATGTTAAACACTGGCATCTCATTCACCTCACAATTCGCCTATGAAATTACAAGTACCTTTCATTATTTTTTACAGTCATGCAGCAATTTGATACTTCATAGTATAACTAAATAAATGTAATGGTTTATAAGATATTTTCTAAGCAATATATAAATGATAAAAGTTTTGATAACGTCATACTTCGATCCTTAACGACTTAATTTTAATTTTAACAATGGAATGGACAACTTACAATACTTGAACATACCTCTCTAAGAATCTGAATAAGATCAACTGTGAATCCAGCAAATGCGGGCATGTAAGCCTCCCCAATACCAACTTCCTGTAAACAAAACTGGATCAATCATACATAGCTACACCTCAGAAAATGAGATACTCTAGACTGAGTTCAGATATGAAGAATTTGTCAAAAAATTAATGTTTTGTTGATGGGTTCAGAATAATTTAACAGAATTTTAATTTGTTTTATTAGCTCACCTGAGCTGAAAGCTCAAGTAAGCTATTCTGATTACATTTTGTCTGTCTGTCCATCTGTCTGTAAACTTTTCACATATTCAACATCTTCTCCAGAACCATTGGGCCAATTTCAACCAAACTTGGCACAAAGCATCCTTAGGCTAAGGGGGGATTTAAAGTTGTGAAAATTAATGACCACGCCCTTTTGCAAAGGGAGATAATTAGGAATTATTGAAAATTTTCGAGAAATTTTCAAAAATCTTCTTCTCACAAACCATTAGGCTATGAAAGCTGAAACTTTTGTGGAAGCATCCTCAGGTAATGTAGATTCAAAGTTATTAAAATCATGACCCTCGGGGTAGGGTGGGGCTACATTTGGGGTTGACTTTTTACAAAGGGATATATAGAGTAAATCTTTAAAAATCTCCTTCTCAGAAAGCAATCAGCCAGGAAAGCTAAAACTTGTGTGGAAGCAACAAAGGAAAACATTTTAATTAATCACAAAAACTGAAATGTTATTATATATGCTTTTACTTATATGCAAACATTTTTATATATTGCTGATTCTTTAAAATTGTTTAAACTTTGGCCTCTGGACAATTATTGGGCCTCACAAGGGGTTCAGGGTTTGATGTAGGTTTATAACCTGTCTATAAACAATTTTTAAGCGTCTTTTTGAGAACTGCAATGCTGAATGTGATATGACTATAAAATCATCCTGTTACAAAAGGAACTTGATTATAAATATAAGAATATCCAGGGGGAGACAGATTTTTTTGTATAGGATCTACATTTATTAAACAACATTGTCCAGATATATTGTATTATGACTCCATGAAGCTTATTTTATCATGCCTATTGTTGCCCAGGTGAGTGATGTGGCCCGTGGGCCTCTTGTTATCTTACCTTTCTGGAAAGCCGATCTTTTGGAACTTTTCCAACCTAAAAAATGATTTTAATTTCCCGTCAGACATACAAAAACATCTAAAGGCATACTACTAAAGTTACTTTCTGCCATATACATGTATATATATATATATAACAGAAAATTAATTCAAAATTAACACCTACCTTTTCCATAAGTTGAGCTAAAGCTTGGAATTTCTTCTTTACAAATCGATGCCACAGCATGGATGCCACTCCTTGAAAATATACACCACAGTTTCATGAATTACAACCAGTGCATGTACATGTATATTCATTGACTCTTATATTTCAAATTCCTTTTCTCAGATAGCAAACTATATTGTATATACTGTTGCTATAATTTTCATAAAGCAAGTACATGTAAATGTAACTGTAGAATCAATCGTAAGCAATCATGCTCGAACTCATGGGAAAAAAGATCATCAAATCCTACCATGTCTTAACACTGCATTAGTGACTAGTTTCAAATATTCTGTAGCATCTCCCAGATGTTGAACTTTCTACAAGAAATATAGAGAACATATAGCTTATTTGTAGGTTTGGTGATGTGAATTACATCATAGTTTCATGCGTTTTAATCACAGTAACTAGACGTACATCTAGGTCTTTGAACCAGATAATGGCGTTCTCCCAGCAGATGTTACACAGGAGGACCTCATTCTCTAGGCTGTGTGGTAAACGCTTCTGCAGCTCGATCAAATATCCTACCAAAACAGATTGTAGCTTAAGTCCCTTTCACAATTTGCGCACAAGCACTTTAAAACACTTTGCGATCGGAATTATTTGGCTTCGCATGAGCTATCGCATATGTTGCACAAGCTCTCACATTCGTTGCATGCGTTTTTGTGGTCACATCAAGTCTCCTCAATATAGTGGACATGGACACTATTCAGACGCGACCAAATGCAATCCAAATTATTGCGATGCAATGCAAAAACATCAGTACTAATGTTTTCTTTAATGGGATCAATACCACAGTATAATTTATCATTAAAAATATCCCAAATGAATAATGAAGTTGAAGATTGCCATACACAGGAAAGTAAAGTACAAAATGTTCTTCATTTTTGACTAATAATGTACAACCATAGCATAAATGTTTTTCCTTAGGGGTCATTGGTTTACAATATCTACCTGTTTGAATGAATAGTGAGTGTGCACTTATTCTTAATCTTGTTAGCTGGGATCTTTCATGCTTTTTCAAGGAAAACTTTAAGTAATCTTGCAACTTATACTAGGTAGAATTCAATATTTTACTGTAAAAAAGAAGTTTTCCTGAGTTAGAAGATGAGATATTCTTCAAAGATCATATCAACAAAAGTTTTATTCAACTTAAACCTAAAATCCTTACGGGAAATATCTATAAAGATGTTAAGTTTAGTTTTTGTTGAAGATTAAAAAATCTTGCTTTGCCATGAAGTATAACTCTGTTTCGAAGCTAACTCTTTGTCTTCTTTAAAAGCCGATACTAAAAGTGCATTATTATAAGTGGTATTTGATTCCATATTTCTTAGTCTGATATAGTATTCAAAAATGTTTTCATAACATAAATGGTAAAGTGGAAAAGAACCTAGTTCAGAATTCACTGCTAAATTTTTTGCCTTTCTATGTACACCTAGAATATCTTTGAATACCAGTATATGATTTTGAATTTTTTCAAATTAAAACATTTTGAGGATTTTATATCTAATTTATCGTCTGTGATCCATATTTCAGATCCATATGTTATAATTGGTACAATCATTGAATGCTATAGTTTATGTGACACTTGAACTGAAAGGTTATTATTTCCAGGTATACTTGATTTTAATGCATAATATGCCTTAATTTTAGCTCGTTCTAAAAGTTGTTCAGAGGCAAACTTAAGCTTTCCATTTGATTTAAACACTAGACTACCGGTAAGTCTTAAAGAGAGAGTACAGCTGAAAACATGTGTGAATAACTTCAGATTTACCTATTGTATTGTTAGGAAATAAGATATAACGTTGCTTGTAATAGCTGAAATACATAAAAATTCCTTTCACATACATATATTAACGTAATTATCAGCTTTTGGAAATTTAAGGGTTGAACAAACTGGAATAATCTAATATTGTTTATTTGTACCATGTGGACTTTGATTGACAGTAATTGACACGTGCTGAAAACTACAAGATCTTCTTCCGACTACAGTCATACGGTTATACGAGGTTAAAGGGACTCTCTACACAGAACACATCCTCATTTACTCGATAATTTATAAATGGTTTACCAATTTTGGTTCATTTTAAAATGAACAGACATAAATATGTCAAATAACCCCTTAAGGGGCCTCATTTACAAATATGATAAACACGAAAAATACCTTTAAAAACTTTGAACAATTACTACCTGGGAGAAGCAGAAAAGACATATTTTTGTCAACAAACATGTCCAGGAGAATCTTCGCAAGCCCTGCATGTGTTTTGTTTACAGTAAATATGCATGCGTAATAGTATAGTGGGCTGAACCCCGTAACACGTTGCGATGTAAATATGTGATAGGTTATATGTAATTATTGATTTTAATGAAATAATTAGATTTATTTCAAGGAGTACTTTGTAATTTTCTGAATGTTTATACATTCATGAGTAGTACAAAAATACCAAACCAAACTGGAAAATTTTTTCAAGTTGGTTTTTAGATTAGATATGCACCATACTGTCTCTTTAAGTATTTATATTGCTCTGTTAAAGGTACAATATTATGCTTACTATAAAAAACATACATATCTTTCACTGCTGTTTTTCTGGAGAAAATCATTGCATTGATTTTATCCATATTTACTTAACTTGCAACTGCAATCAGTATAATGTTTTTCCAAAGCATTCAAACAATGTTGGAGCCCAAATGGAGATTCAGAAATTAAAACAAAGTCATCAGCAAAAACATGTGATTAACAGACATTGAATCTAAATATGCTGGTAAAGTATCTGGACTATGTTAAAAGTATTCTAAAAAGTCATCAGCATATAAAATAAACAAAGTAGGACTTAAATTGTCTCCTTGTTTTACTCCTCAATTGGCTCTGAATGGTTCACTCAAAATGTTGTTATTTTTACATGAATACATTGTGTTACATTGTGTTAGAGTACATATCACAAAGAAGTTTATAAAAGCCCCCCCCCCCCCCAATACCTTTCTTATACATTTTATACATTAATGCAGACCTCCATACAGTATCAAATGCTTTTGAAAAGTCAACATAACATAGATAAAAGTTGTCTTTCTTTATATCCAAATACTTGTTGACTAAAGTTTTGAGTATGAAAATATTATCTGTAGTTCTATGATCTTTCCTGAATCCAAACTGAAATTTAATTGACAAATTATAATTTTGTAGATAGATATTTAAACATTGTTGTAACATACTTGCGAAACGTTTCTCCATACAACTAGTGACACTTCATCCTCTGTAGTTATTTGTGTCATTAGGATCTCCACTTTGGTACAAGGATGTGTTCACTGATAACTGCATGATTTTCAAAGATCGTAAGATAAATTGCAGGTGTTTAAGCGTCTGTTGTGCAACCATGAGACTATTGCTTAACATGTCTCATGTAATCTTGCAACATTTTACTATCATTGCAAGATTTAACAGTTTCAGTTTCCATGCTTTGCCACTATTATGTACTGGATACAGTTTTTTTTTCTCCCGGCCCTTGACATTTTTCACTTCTACTTGCAGTTCTGGCTCGTCTTGAATTCGTCCCAACAATGTTGTAGTAAAAGAGGGATAATATGAGACATTGCAATTCGCCAAGTCTTAATCCCCTAACTGACAAAATGAGCGAAAAATAAAAAGGGGGCAAATAGTTCCCTTATTCAGTATACACTGGATAAGCATATTGGTTTAAGGCCACAATTGACCTTGATTTTGGCTGTTGCTTTTGTCATCTTCTTGGGCGGTATCTTCTCTTGCATTTAACTACTGGTATTTCTTCTTGAATCGGAAACGAGCGGTATATATACCTACTCTGACTTGCACGAGCACTGCTTGTCCTATCGCATTGGAGCACATTCAATTGTCCGATCATCTGGTCATTCTTGCGATCCTATCACATCATCTTACAACACTCCCTTTCATTGTACAACAGTCGCATATAGATGCAAAAACATTACATTTTGGCAACAGTTTATGAAACATACCTAACTTTTTCAGTCAAACGAATATTTTGTCGCTTCTGCTTGTGCACCAGTTGTAAAAGGGGCTTAAGATTATCAAACGTAGCTCATTCGGATATCCTACAATTGTAATGCCATTGTACAAACCTTGTAAATTCCTTATGGTTGTGCTCTGAGTTGAGTGTGCTGATTCTGTGCCAAGCTCCATTTTTTCTGTGCTGTGTGTCATAGAGGTGTCATACAGATCTCCTGGGTGAAGCTCCAAACTGGCTATCATGTACGCAACAGCCTCAGATATTGAACCTGTCAAGGTATTCATAGATACTGAGATACTTTGAAATACTGTTATCATGGAAACGTTTGCTGATACCCATGTACTATCAAATTTGTAATGAGTTCTGTCTCCTTCAGCACCCACCTCTTCCTCCCTCCAGGATTTTAGAGACTGTCACCTCAGCAATGTTGTTAGTCTTGCCAACTCTCAGCAGGTTCTTGAGGGCCAGTACATCCTCCAGCTGTTTGACTAACAGACTCCAGTCCTCGAGGTCCTGAGGAGGACCATCTCCTCCCTGTGAAGACATTTCTCCTCGAGTCTCTGTATCAGCATCAGGATCCTAAACACATACATTCATAACAAATCAATAATGAAATATATATATAGTTCTATATACACACAGATGATTATGCTTTTTCAAGGTAAAAACAATGTCACCCACATTGTGGATACTTTCATTTCTGGCTCTTTGGTTATTTTATCATGTTCCTCCATCAAACTAGTATGTACTTTTTCATGAACCAGTAAAAGTTTAGGGTATTAATCACCTCTAGTATTACATGTACTTAGTTTAATGCACCCCAGATTTCATATGCATGTACCACAGTAATATTCTACTTATACAGTTTTAATTGATAAAACATAGGCACATAAAGACAAATCAGAGAATACAAATTCTAGTTCTAGTCCTAGAGCCTTAAGAGAGGACTATATTTGGTATAGTTTAATATCTGCCCCTAATTTTAACCAATTTTTAAATAGTGTCATATAAAAATCAAATCTCCATAAATCAGTGTACAGAGGATGCTATCACTTTTATCTTGATTTTAGTCATCATTGCTCATTCGTTGTTTATCTATGATGTCACCTTAATGACCCAATTCACGCAATTTTGCCAAAAATAAAAATATTGTCATATATTCTTTATTTTGCATTCGGAAGTACAGAGCGCAGGTGTGCTCAAGTACGATTTAAACTGATGTTTTTCTTTCTATAATCATACATAACATACTAAAAGATGGTACTTGAGCAAGCCTACGCTCAGTGTTTCCCAGTCGAAAAACCATCGGCAAACACCCATATTTTGCTACAAAACTTGATTTTATCAAAATAAGACAATTTTCATGACGTAATTACTACATTATGATGTCACTATGGTGATAACTTCTACACACTTATTTTCAATGTGATTTCAACTAATTGCCACCTTATTTTTAAACCTCTTCACAAAACTTAAATTTTGGGGGCAAATAATGCATGATACCGGACATAGTCCTTTGTATTTTTGGCAATACACTTAGTAACTTTTTTTTCTACTTGTCCATTCTGACAAGTGACCAAGACATTTACTTGTCCAAACTTCAACTTCACTTGTCCGAAAAATTTTCAACATTTAAGTTCAAATCTTGTCAACTTGAAAACTACAGTTCTGTATTACTAAAATCAAGTCCTTTATTATCAATTATTCTTGCTACAATTAATAACCTAACTTCTTTTCAAATGAAAACTAAAAGTGTCTTTCATAATGTATTTGTTCCATATGTAACATATTAAACATAATTTGTTAGCAGTAGCTTTGTCACTGCAAAATTTACAAGACATTTTAGTATTAGGTTTAACTGTTTGTCATCCAATGTTGCATTCTCAGCTTTTTTCTTTTTTAATTAAACATGTTAAGTCATCATAGTCTCTCTGTGACCACGCCCGGATGTCTGGTACATAACTAGGTGATGGTGCATGTTCATTTGGGGAATTAAGCTCAAGGGGAATTAGTAAATCAAGAATGCACAAAGTCCAAATGGCAGGATATGAGGAATGTTTATTAAAGATTGAATGTTAAATAATCCAATCTACACAAGCAGGTAAAAACATTAATAAGCAAGTCTTGATCCTAACGGTAATTTAAAGAAAGGGGCCTAAACACATGAATTAGAATTTTGTCTCCTAACACTCTACATCATTCCTTAGCTTCACCCTACATCCTTTCAGTCCGAAGTCTCAAAACTAACTCTCTCTCTAAAAGAACTAACGTACCAGAATTAATTTTCTCTATGAATTACCTAAGGTAAAGTTGTCACTTAGGGCTAATCAAATAATTAAGTTATCAGTGTCATCCCTTTGATGTGAAGAAGTCAAAGTGGTTTTGTTTACCCTAACTAACACCTATTAGTGCCCACTGCCATGAGCAGTGTTACTGAAAATAGAGATTAACAATTACTGTGAAATCACTAAATATTCTAGGGGATTAAGAAGTAAACAACAGCTTGGAGAACCTTTGGAAATAAATAATAAGGAATACTTTAGATGTCAATAAGGAATTGCTAAGTATGGGAACATATAAGATAAGAATAAAGTAAAATAATGTAGACTATGATAATGTATGCTAAAAGTTATAAAAAGTGAAATGGAAGCCAATTCACTGGTGATATATCAATGATTCCATAAAAAAATTACATTCCTTTTGAAATTAGTGAACTTCAATCCCGATCAAGAGTAACTCAATTGCATTGCAATTTGATGTTGGGATCGAAATCCAAAATAACTATAATTAATAAACTTATAACAAGACTACAGATAAACTAATCACCAAACTTTCTTTTTTTTTTTTTTTTAATTTTGGAGACTTCTTTACATTAAAATGCACTTGTCCATTCGAACAAGTGGCCAGCAATATTAACTTTCATTATTTTTTTTTTAACTGGTTCCGGGAAATCGGACAAGCGTTAATGTCGAGCCCTGCCATTATAAACTCATTAAAACCCATGCACTGTGACTTGTTCACACTGTACCTTTCCCTTGGACTGGTTTTGGACAACTTCCCCACACAGTGACCGACACACAAGAGCCAGGATGTAGGCGGGCTGGATGCGTGGGCTGTGACTACAGGAGTAGCGCATCTTCTTCCACCACATGGCTGTCCCCCCAGGCTTTGCCAACACATTACTCTGATCTGGAACAAATTGTGTAAAATGTCCACCGAGATAAACTAGAAAGCTCATCAAAAATGCCACTGAACAGCTTAACGAGACATTTTCCTCAACAAAGCTTTTAAACACTTTTTAACTAGTTGTGTGAATTACCTGTTAATGAGACCAGAACTTTGAGAACTCTATGAAGATTGGGAATCATTTCAAGAGTCCTATCCTCCTCTGACAACCAATATAGTACCAGCAAGTCCTAATACAATAAATGTTTGAGTAAAAATGTTATAATAAAAGGTCCTCATATGGGCAAAAAACATGCATTTGAAAGATATTATAGTTGTTACTCATTGAACATACGTTAGAAAATAATTATTCAAGAGACTCACTAGTAAAAGATTAGGAGATATATTGCAGCTCTGTATCACAGTGGAAAGAGAGTCTGAAGAGCCATCCGGATTTGTGCATTGAGAGAATATGAATCTGCCTGCAAGCATTTCAGTTGACATACATGTACATGTACCAATTCGTTCAAATCTGGTTTATAGTTCTGCAATGTCCATGTCAATTAATAATACCAGGGTATGAGAAAGATGACAAAAAATCAATTCATACCAAGTCCCACTCTCTTCTCTTGTGTGATGCTGTCTGACACATTTATTGACCGGTGTTTTGAAGGCTCATTTTCAGATAAATTTGGCTGGAATTGGAAACAGCTCAGAAAGTCACTAGGATGAAATATCTCAGTGATGTCAAATCGTACTTTCTTGGCAACTGGATCAGAGTCAGTCTGAAGCTTGTCAGAACTCAATTGATTCATGATATGTGTACTCTCTGGGTTTGAGATGTGCAATCTCTCCACCAGAATCTAAAAGTCAACGCAATTTACATAATCTTTAAAGGTTTGAGGCAAATGATACAGTAAAAGTATGATGAAATTTTAATAAAATGAACCCTTTTACACAACCCTATGTTTAAAATAGATTTAAATTGATGAAGTTTTATGGAACATGGCTCTGAAAGAGCATGAACATGCATATTTGTGAATGCAACACCTCAGCTATATTAGTGGATTGCTCCGATGCCTGTTTGCCATACTGTGTGATCTTGTCGTACATTTGTAAGAGATCGGAATGAGTCTGACAAAACCGCACCAACAGCTTGCTATTGATGTCTTGGCTGTCTTGTCCTACAGCAGCACGAAAAAAAAAATCCTCACAAAATCATGGTCAACAGGACTACATGTAGAAAACTATCACCAAATATCTGAAAAACCTTAATTATAATGATTATAAATGGTAATAAAGAGAATACACTCTCAAAGGTAATTTATAAACTATTCCAAGTTCTTTGTTACATATTTTTGATAAATTATATAATCTGCGTTTACCGACCTCTGTTTGTTATGTGTGAGGAACAGGACCTCAGGACCTCTTGCATGAACTGTGAGGACACATACTTTGTGGCAAGAACTCTCTCCACCCCCTGCAATGTATTAGTAGTACATAATACCTTTATCTTGGGAGAACTTACGTTTTATTCTCAATCAATAAATGCCAACACCATCACGACTTGAAGCACTTGCCTGTTGAGTGACGTGGGAGATCCTTGTATCCTGAAGAAGCTGTATAACAGACGACTGCAGCTCAGCTGGATAAAGATCAAACATCAAATATATAGAACACTTGTACACCTACAGTAATGTTGAATACTTAAAACAATCAATGCAATACCAATGTTTCAAAATAATGTAATAAATGTCCTAAATACATGTATCAATGCTCAGCAGCCATGCATCATTTTTTCACTCTTCAATTTTTAAATTCAACATCTGCCCTACCTGTCTCCTCCTTACTGTCCTTCAGAAGCTGCTTCAGTTTCTTCAGCAGATGGAGGTCTCTGGCTCTCTTACTGTTCTTGTCACTGGTCAAATATCATATTGACAAATTATATGTTTGTTTTACTGACTCTACCTGAAATGTTTACTCGGTAACATGTTACTATTATTACCTGAGAGCTAGATGGAATGGAATATCAACTGACTTGACCACGCCTGATGGCTCAATGAGAGCACACTGGAACACCTTGCCCTTGACCCCTTTACACGTCACATTATTCAATCCCATCATTCCATAGCCAGGACTGATCAGCCGACAGTGTTTGGGGACATTGAACGCCGCCACTCTAGGACCACTGGCAGCAGTCCACGCCTACAAAAAAGCAGTGGAGAGGGTCTACACATCATGAGTCAACCTTGTTGGACTGCATCTCTTATGTGATAAATCACTGTCAGGACGTTTGAGTGACTATACTCTGTCCTGAGTTTTTGCTTCCAAAACTTTTTGCTTGATATTTCAATAATCAAAAATACCTAAGTTCAAACTAAGTTCATTCACTGATATGAAAAATGTCCAGATGATCTGTTTTGAAACGCCCCCTCTACCGCTTCAGGTTTCAATACACATCAACAAATTGAAAGTCTACGGGGATTTTGCATTGCATCAGCCATTAATAAGTCCGGATGATAACGTTGAAAAATTGCATGAGGTATTCCGAGTACTTCCGAATGGACAAAAGATGTAAACATTTCCCATTATTTAGAAATTTGTTTTCATTCCTGGGAACTTTTATGAGTAAAAAATGATAATTGTTCAATGAAGATATCTTGGATATATTCCCTTTTATGGATTTCAACTGTATTACTTTCATAGGTATGTTCAAAAATCATCAAAAAGTTATAGAAGCAATAACTTGGGACAGACTATAGTGCAACTACTAACCAAAAAGAGCAAGACTAGTGCAGATAAGCTATAGAGCCGTTTTTAAGTAGAAAATAACAAATTGCTTTTTTCTCATAATATTTGAGCACTGATGAATACTTCTGATTCATATGCACGCTTAACTTCACCAAAATTAGCATACATTTTAAACAATTTAAGATTTTTAGATGCCAATAGATAATCTAAATCCTGAAAAATCATACCGAGCCTATTTGAATTGTGTCTATCTAAATAATAGGGAGGAAACATTAAAATCGACATTAATCTGTTGGTTGATCAATTGGCGTGTTTGTTGAATTATACTTTATGCGTTATCTTATGTCTGGAAAAATCAAATAAAGCTTTGAAGTTGCTTATTAGCATTGTGATCAAACAAGCATTCTTGACCATACAAAGTCGATGGAAAGCAATTAAAATGTGTCAGGGCTTTACAGTAAGCACATCTGACAAACGTCTACCTGGATAGAACCAACGTGACTATTTGAAATGATTTATTCCATCCGTAGGTTCAACATGGGTCACGCATGGCTCTCACTTGCTATAGGAAAAACCTTCAAATTTTTTACATTTTTCCTTTTTTAAGTACCAGCCTAATGTTGTACAAACTTCTTATTTTCACTGGAGTTTTCTAAATGTATTATGTGTCTTTTATCTTTTCCATAAGTTTTTACAAGGTTAGGCTGACAATAAACGATGGCTTTGAAATGAATGCTTGTCCTCGTTTTACTTTATAAAATCACGAATGTCGGCTGACCCCTTCTATGTTGCTATAAATATACACAAAATTCAGTGCTAAAACTTGATGATTCTTATGGTTTAAATATCAATAGATGATGCGAGATAAAAAAAATATGATTAATTTGAATCTTTATTTTTACCACTTTTTACTGGGACCCATAAGTGCACTCATTCTTTATGATAAAAAGAGATATGCAGAAGTTACCTCTAAGATTCCCCTTCTTGGTGCATATATGATTAAGAACTGAGCGATTCTCTCTTTACTGCCATCTTCCCCTCCATGGTGAACATATTCTTTTACCTGCACCCATCCTAACTGAGCATCACGGTAGCCTATAAATAGAACCAGGTCTTCAGATTAGCAGCTGTCTTGTATACCATATTGTAAGGTAGCAAGGGACAGTTTCGAATAAAGTACCCGTCAATATTTTTGTAAAATTGAGAGTTGCTGTACTTGAAGGCTTATGAGTGTTGCTAAAATTCATGAAATGATTTTTAATGATTATCATTAGTTAGAGGGATGTCTGTTGTTGAAATTGATATGCAATATGTAGGCCCCTTATGTTAGGTACATAAGAATCAGAAGTAAAATGCGAAACCTGCGGCTATGACTGTTGTGCTGACTTTACACAGTGAAATTGCAAGTTACAGACGGGAGGTAAAATAACACGAAAAGTAGGTGGATGGGACACTGTAAACTATACACCGGTAAGTTTCTGACATGTGATAGTGCAACATGCACGCGGTACAGAAGGTCAACCCTCTGCAGGGAATTAGCTGGGGGAGGTCTAAAAAGCTGAAAAATCATGAAAAATTAGCAAAATATGAAAGGGTCAAAATCTCGTAAAAACCAGTATGTAGAGAATTTTACAGGTTTTGACTAATAATTTTCTTCAGAAATTGGTGATTGGCCTTATAAAGAGTGAATTAAAGGTATTTGTGCTGAATGGGAACTGAGGAAATTCTAGTTACAGAGTTCCGAAGACATGCATCCCTTGGCTACAATGAATTGAATCAAAAAAACTGTCCCCTGCCACCTTCAAGACTACATGGTATTTTCATATTTCTCCTTTAACTGTAATTTTGAGTGGATTTTGTACCATAAGTAATACATTTTGTGAAAATGGATGATTTTCTTGGCTATAGATGTTATTACATGATTTATTAGCTAAAATATTCAAGGGGAGTAACTCCCTCTTAAATGTGTAGAATGACCACCACTAGAGTAAATTGGCTAAGAGAGTAGGTATTTCCTATCCTGATGACAATTAATAGGCTTAAGTTAATTACTGAGATAAGAATAAATACTTTAAAACAGTTTTAATCAATTAAATCATTAAATTTATGAATTTGCAGCCATTTTGCTGTCTGATTTTATGAAATAACATTAAGCAACCTGACTTATATCCCCCAATTTTTTTTAAAACAGCATATTTTTATTTCAAATGAACTTTACATGTAGACAAATGCAGTTATCAAAGTGTACAATATGTCAAAAAACTCAAGTTTTTGCTCCTTCCTTTCAAAAAATGGTATTTTAGATGTATTTACAGAATTGAAAAAGCGACTCCCTCTTTCCAATGGACTCCATTACCATTACATGTAGGATAAGTAAATGTACATTTGACCTTGAAATAACATCTGCTATGATAATTACTCTTGAAATGAATAAAAAACAACATATTTTTACCCTTTTATTGTATATATGCATCAAAAATGTAGAAAAACATGCAAAATTTGAACATTTTTCATGGAATTCTCATCCGTCCCCAGGTACCCGGGTGTGTTTGAATTTCATTTTAATTAAACGCACACATCACACTTGTAGGTCTTACTAATTTAGCAAGGTTAAAAGGAGACTAGAAACCAGAATATGTAAGATATCCACTAAATATGATTATAGGCTTAGTTTTTCATGAAAACAAGAAATCACATGTAGGGCGACATGACTTTTTGTGAATAAAAATGCTACAAATCATCCATTTACCAAAAAAGATCAATTTTAAATATCAGTGATGGTTGTTTTCAAATATGTGTAAGAAATGCACTCAAGGAAACTGCCAAAAGTTTCATAATATTAGGTTAAAGTGTTCAAACTAATCCGTCTTGTGAAAATCAAAAAATAGGGGGAGGGTATACATGTAGAGGGATTTCTAAGTGATGTGATGCTTTTATCATGATAATATCAAGCAAATGTATGTAGTATTGAATACGGTTTCTTATTTAAGGGTGTTGAACAACAGTTGACCTCTAAAAGATTAGGTACAGATGCTTTATTTATGGAGAGCCCTATGAATCTGTGTTGAATAGAGGAAAGTGGAAATGGTGGGTTCACTTAAATGGCCATATTTTTCTTAAACCTCAATGGAATTGTCAAAATGTGGTGTACTTTTTCTCAGAATAGCATAAGCCTTTTAATTTTAAGACAAGATGACTTTTCAGAGAATGTTAGTGTATGTTAAAGGTAGCAAGGGACAGTTTCGAATAAAGTACCCGTCAATATTTTTGTAAAATTGAGAGTTGCTGTACTTGAAGGCTTATGAGTGTTGCTAAAATTCATGAAATGATTTTTAATGATTATCATTAGTTAGAGGGATGTCTGTTGTTGAAATTGATATGCAATATGTAGGCCCCTTATGTTAGGTACATAAGAATCAGAAGTAAAATGCGAAACCTGCGGCTATGACTGTTGTGCTGACTTTACACAGTGAAATTGCAAGTTACAGACGGGAGGTAAAATAACACGAAAAGTAGGTGGATGGGACACTGTAAACTATACACCGGTAAGTTTCTGACATGTGATAGTGCAACATGCACGCGGTACAGAAGGTCAACCCTCTGCAGGGAATTAGCTGGGGGAGGTCTAAAAAGCTGAAAAATCATGAAAAATTAGCAAAATATGAAAGGGTCAAAATCTCGTAAAAACCAGTATGTAGAGAATTTTACAGGTTTTGACTAATAATTTTCTTCAGAAATTGGTGATTGGCCTTATAAAGAGTGAATTAAAGGTATTTGTGCTGAATGGGAACTGAGGAAATTCTAGTTACAGAGTTCCGAAGACATGCATCCCTTGGCTACAATGAATTGAATCAAAAAAACTGTCCCCTGCCACCTAAGTGATCAACACAAAATATACCTGGTACATTATATTACCAGTATTAAAATCAATATGCATGATGAAATCAATGGCGTTAAAGCAACAAATAAAGCTGTCAGGTGTTAACTTAAAGGTATTTATAGAGGACATGATAAAGAAGAATGTTACAATAAAAATTGGATGAAAATATATCATGACATGGAAAATTTATTTGAATCATGGAAACGTTGAAAACTAACGGTGTTTGGTAAATCATGTATAATTAAAACATTAGCAACGTCAAAACTAGTTTATATTGCATCTATATTGTGTATACCCGATAAAGAATATATCTGTAAGGTCCAAAGACTCTTATTTAATTTTATATAGGACAAATCTGAAAGAATCAAATGAAATACCTTGATAGGCGATATAACTGATAGAGGTTTATCAATTAGCTCTAAAATCAGCGTGGATACCGCAATTGTTATCTTCTAAGGGAACTCTACTTGAAATCTTTGAGCGTTTTATGGAAAAAGCTAATTCAAATCACAATTACATCTTACAATTTTCTGAAACTAATTTAAATGCACTGGATAGAATAGGCAAACTTCAACTTTTCTACAAACAAATTCTAAGCTCATTTAACGAATGTAAACAAAGGTGTAACTTCGATAACATATCACCTAATGATATTTTAAAACAATCCATTTGATTATGAATTAATGACAGCTAGGGTAAAATTAAAATGTTGACATTTGGTACTAAATATTATTAACTTCTTTTTAAACTAATTTTTGGACCTACACTGCAAAATTCAGATTTCCTGAAAGGTAATTTTTAAACTTCAATATCTCTGCAATGCGTTGTCCGATTTTAAAACGGTTTTTAGTTTTGTATTCAGTACAAAAATGTCTATGAAATGTATGTGCTTTTAAATTCCAAAAATCGAAATTTTGGAATCACTTCCGGTGACGGACGACCTGCTCATATTAAAATTTAATAAGTTTAAAACATATTCTGATGGAAAAAAAAGTCTCAAAATTTGCTGATATTCTGATATATACATGTATTTACATGTTTTGTTGTTTTATTAGCTAGTTTGAAAGAACAATCTCAAGTAGCATTGTCCACTGGGGAGTGTTTAGACTTTTTTTTGTGTTGTAAGGACCCTGGTTAACTATTTTTGTCAAATCATATCCACGTACTTATATTTTATACTTATTTAATGCAATACTTTGGTTAAAATATAATTCATCCAATATATGTATATTCATTGTTTGAAATAATTTCGACATAATATATAAGATATCTATGTATTAATCATCAAATTTAGATTTATGTTCTCTAACTTATTCCTGTACTGTTTATGTATTATTTCTTATTACACAAAGATGTATGATAATCATACGCAGCCCTAAAATCGAATTCGCTACTCTCCCACCTTTCCACATCCTGACAGCTGTTCCACGCTCCACATCCACTAGAATGACACGGCCAAAACTGTCTGTGGTGGCTACATAGCTATTGTTAGGTGAGAGGTAGATACTGTCTCCCAGCCTTCTCTTGTCAGGCAATCCAAATCTGTAATAGAAACCACACAATCAGCCTAAAAATCATCAATATGCATAAAAACTAAGAATACATGTACACAGAGTCAGTCTAATGGTATTAGCAATAAAGAACTACATTGTACAATTCTTATTTTTAAATATCAACATGTACCTGGAAAGTCAAATCTTTGATTATTCATAATGAAACCCCAAACAGAGAGAGAAACTTTCATAATATTCATATTTAATACTACAAGAGGCCCATGGGCCACATCGCTCACCTGAGAAACAATAGGTATGATAAAATCAGCTTAATGGAGTCATAATACAAACTATCTGGACAATGTACAATAATACATGTAGATCCTGTATAAATAAAATCCATTTCCCCCCTGGATATTCTTATGTTCATAATCATTAGTCCCTTTTCTAACAGGATGATTTTATTGTCATATCATATGTTGAGTATTGCAGTTCTCAAAAAGATCCTTAATAATAGTTTATATATGGGATATAAACCAACATCAAACTCTGAACCTTCTTGTGAAGCCAAAGAATTGTCCTGGGGCCAAAGTCTTAACAATTATAAAGAATCATCTGGCTGATTAGTTTCTGAGAAGAAGATTTTTAAAGATTTACTCTATATATTCCTTTGTTAAACTTTGACCCCCCATTGTGGCCCCACCGTACCCCTGGGGGTCATGATTTTCACAACTTTGAATCTACACTACCTGAGGATGCTTCCACACAAGTTTCAGCTTTCCTGGCTGATTAGTTTCTGAGAAGAAGATTTTTAAAGATTTACTCTATATATTCCTATGTAAAACTTTGACCCCCCTTTGTGGCCCCACTGTACCCCTGGGGGTCATGAATTTCACAACTTTGAATCTACACTACCTGAGGATGCTTCCACACAAGTTTCAGCTTTCCTGGCTGATTAGTTTCTGAGAAGAAGATTTTTGAAGATTTACTTTATATATTCCTATGTAAAACTTTGACCCCCCTTTGTGGCCCCACTGTACCCCTGGGGGTCATGAATTTCACAACTTTGAATCTACACTACCTGAGGATGCTTCCACACAAGTTTCAGCTTTCCTGGCTTTATGGTTCTTGAGAAGAAGATTTTTGAAAATTTCTCAAAATTTTTCATTAATTTCTAATTATCTCCCCTTGAAAACGGGTGTGACCCTTAATTTTCACAACTTTGAATCCCCTTTGCCTAAGGATGATTTGTGCCAAGTTTGGTTGAAATTGGCCCAGTAGTTCTTGAGAAGATGTTGAAAATGTGAAAAGTTCACGGACAGATGGACGGACAGATGGACGACAGACAAAATGTGATCAGAATGGCTCACTTGAGCTTTCAGCTCAGGTGAGCTAAAAATGAAAGCAACCCTGTTAGTGGTTCATGATAATTGAACTGTTTCATGTACTGTGGTTTCATTAATATTCAAGGGTATCAATTTTCGTGGATAAAGTGGAAATCACAGTTTCAAAAATATGTAAATTTGTGGCCAATGACCCAATCAATACAAAATATTAGTAGAAAGTGCAGTTCAATGAATTTTTAATTTCAAGGATAAACTTAACAACGAAATCAACGAAAATTGGTATTCAACGAATATTGATGAAACCACAATAACCTCCAATAAACTAATCCAGTGTAATTTTTGATACATTCATTTTTACCTCATTGGTATAGGAGTAGCTGGCTCTATCTTAGGCCTCTGCTTCTCTTCTTCCTTGTGTTTGCTACCAAATCCTAGCCACCCACTGAAAAGGAAGAACAAAGGTAAAGGTAAACTTCAAAAGTTTACTGACTGACATTACATCTGCACATTTTCAAAACCGTTCTTGTATTTAAACTAAAAAATAATTGACTGACCTTGCAGCTGACATGATGGCTGACTTCAGTTTGTGTGCCACTGCATAAGCTACATCAGACAGAATTGGCTGGCTGCTGCCCTAAAAACATCACCACATATATACCGGTGTCGTATAATATTTTGATACCACGAAATATTGAACCCGGGTTCAATAATTTATGCAATATTATGAACCCGGGTTCAATATATTGCTGTGAAATATTGAACCCCCCATAAAACATTGAACCCTGGTTCAAAATATTATTGCTGTAATATTTTGAAACCCCCTCTAATTTCAGTGCTATTGGAAAGGGTGCTCAAAATATTATGGCCGCGATACATTGAACCCCCCTCCTTTTTCCAATTCCCAACCCGCTACCTATTTCAAATTCCTATTGGAGAGGGGGTTCAAAATATAATGGCCCATTAGACTGAATGGAAATTTTTTCCTATTTTCAATTCCCTTTGGAGAGGGGGTTCAAAATATCATGGCAACAATATATTGAACCCCCTTCCTATTTTCAATTCCCTGTGGAGAGGGGGTTCAAAATATTATGACTGCGATATTTTTATGGGGTGGGGTGGGGGCAATTCCAAACAAACAATAATTCTATTTTAGCCTTATGGTTACAAAACATTGAATCTCCCTCTAATTTGAAATTATTTGAATATATTATGTTTATAGGGGCAATTCCAAACAAACAATAATTTATTTAAGCCTTATGGTTACAAAACATTGAATCTTCCTCTTATTTGAATATATTATGTTTATATCTTAAACACTATAACTTCAAATACAACAAACTAAATAACAAACAGACAGATTCATCATTAATCATCAATCACAAAAAATACAATGTGTCACGGTGTCCTTCTGGAAAATACCAAGGCAGGCATGGTGGCACCATGATAGGTTGTTCAAAATATTGCGACCATAATATTTTGAACAACCTCTCCAAAGGGAATTAGGATGGGGGGGGGGGGGGGGGGTCAAAATATCGCAGCCATAATATTTTAAACCCGGGCTCAATATTTTATGGGGGCGGGGGGTTAATATATCGCAGCGATATTTTGAACCCGGGTTCAATATATCGCAGGGTTCAAAATATTATATGACACCAGTCATCATAAATGATCTGTTTGTGTTATATCATACCAAATACGTGTATATTTCATTATTCAATCTCAGATCCTCTTGGCTCATACTGAAATCTTGCTTTCAACATTTGTAGTCCTTTTATATGTATTTTTACTAAGGCTGTAAGACGAAACATAGGCCAATGTTTTTTCATTACCTCAACAGCATAGAAGAATCCTACATAGGGCCCCACCCCTGAGGTAATAAAGAGCCCCGCAGCTGGTGGGGTGGGTCTGATATTGGCTGAGGGTCCCCCTAACATGGCTGCTGTCCGCATGTGGTCAAATGGATTGGGAGTGTTTACTCCTGATATTTCCAAAAATGAAAAAAATGACAATTGCATAAATTACTCAAACAGTATCTAAATCAATAAATACATTTACGTGTAAATTGTCACACTATTTTACATGTAACTGCCAACAAAAACTGTCCACTTATTTTGTAGGAATCATAACTTGAGTGTCAGCTGACAGTTAAAACTAAAAAAACATACCACAACTACATAAGTCCAGTACTTTCTCCTGCTCCTGTATGGCCCACTTTTTGTAGGCCAGTGGCGGGGGCTGGAGTGTGGACTCAGAACCACTGGCTGCAGCTGTTATAAGATCACTCATGTACAAATCACATAACTATTACATTTAACAGAAACAATGTACACATTAAACCCTAAAAAACATTCTGAAGAGGTTTACATTTTTAGAATTTAAACTACTGTACAAAATCATGAGATTTAGGTTGGATGCAAGTTTCCAAAGCAAAGGTCATACAAATATTATTTTTTTCCCCAAACATTTATTCAATCATATAATATGTAACAAAACAGAAGGCAGTGCGCCTGCGCAGAGGCTTAGTGCAACATACATTTCGGAACTCTATTTTTTGAAACACAATTTAGCACGAAAAAAAATTTCATTTTAAAGTATTTTCCGCATATGAAATGTTACTTAAGCTAAGTATGTCATTGATACAGCTAAGATAGACGTAAAAATAACAGGTTGTTACATCAAAATTATATAAATATCATACATATACAGTAAAACACGGTTATAGCAAACACGCTTATAATAAATTGACGCTTACAGCGAAGTGATTTTCATTCCCCGTGACTTTATCTTATGTTGTAAACTTGACGGATATAACGAATTACGCTTATAACGAAGTACAATTGCCTATCCCTGGGACTTTGTTATAAGCGTGTTTTACTGTATTTAGATTTGCACATAGGTTTTTAGCAGGTTTATGTAACAGTATATTTCTCTGTTTCTCTCTCTTTAAATGTCCAGAGCATCCCCCTACCAGTTTAATAATCTAAAGATTAATTAATCTGAAAATTGAAAAGCAACTTTGTACTTTTATTATGCATTACATTCTGTAAGTTTATTTTAGCTGCATATTTTCTAAGGGGACTTTTTAGAGTTATATATTCATATAGATAATTTTTTCAAATATAAGACTCTTTTTCATTTCATTAACTGGTTTGAATCCATTTGAATTGAATAAATCACTCATGTACTTAAAAGCACTTTTAATTTAATTTGGAAGGAACACTGTTTTTTCTTTATACGTTATATTTCTAATGAACCATATATTCTGAAACTGGATATTTTCTCAATCAATGTTTTCACACTCATTAAAATCTTTATAAAAATTTGGCAGGTATTTGATATTCAAGTCTTGTGTGTTTGTAATATGAGTGTTTAATAGATAAGAGATATCGACATTATACCTTTCTATACAAGCGTTCAAGGGTTGATTTAATTAAATCATTGTAAGACTGAATAAGTTTTGAAACCCATGATGCTTTTAAAGCTTTGACTTTAGTTTCAAAATCAGTGATACCAATCCCTCCATCTGATATATGTCTTATTAGAGTTTTACGCTTTATTCTTTCTCTGTTCCCCCATAGACACGAGAAAATAATTTTGTTTGAATATAGTTTGATCAGGGTTTTCAAGTATTGTTGTGACATAAAAAAATTTAGAAACAATTAAAGAAATACTTATCTGACATTTTCTGAAAAGTGTTAGCTTTCTTGTTCGCCAAGTGTCCAATATTTTTTCGAGCTCTCTCAGCTTATATAGCCAGCATTTTTTATTACACTCTGTTTTAGTATGCTTTATATAAATACCAACACATTTTACTGTATTTATGTTTATTTTGATATAAATTTGGGATATAGCTTCATATAGAAATTTGCGAATATTTTTCCAAAACACATTATAAAATTCAACAGGTGACTTATTATTTTTCATTCCAGGATGAATTTTTTTCTCCCTCATCAATCCATTTGGCCCTTGACCTTATTTGTGCTCCTTTTGATTTAATTTCATATAATGCATCTAATTCATTCTCTAATTCTTTTTTCCGTATCAACTCAGAGCATGGTACTGTAAAAGTTGTTATTTACACTGGTGGTAAATTACGCATTTTCTAGAGTCAAATAATACGCGTGGGTATTAATATGCAGATGCATGATTCACTACACACAAGTTTTAATTTTTTTACTATACGTGCAGGGGTATTTTATGCGGTTTTAAACTTACAGTGTAACTTAGAATAGTGTTTATTTTCCCCACACGTACATATATGTAAATAATCACTTTACAGTAAACCATTCCCGTGTGAAAGAGTAGCCATAATGCAGTTGTATATTTTTCTTTGTTATTCCAGAACATATTTACCTCTTGCCACTTGGTTTCTACAAGCTCGCAGAGATTGAAACAAGCTGAATCCATCAATAGTTACCAAAGCTCTCTTAAACAGAATAAGCAACTCTTCGTGCTAAGGGAAATAAAATAAATCATTCTCAGAATCAAAATATTCATTTAAACATATTCAACATAATTTTATTATATTTGGACTTTTCATGTATAGATTCAGTATTTACAATGTAATATTACCTGTTCATTGTCACCGAGGAATCGTGGAGGTTCATATGTTCTGCACTTTAACCTTTGAACTGGTTCACTGTGTAAAAGCTGTGACAATAACAGTGTTCCCGTCTAAAGAAAAAAAGGTAAGAATTAATCCAGAAATATTTACATTTTCCAATGTCTTTGTCTGTGATGACACTTTAAATCAAATTTTTCACATATATACATTTCATCAATGCAAATGACCCACTGTTGGGGCCCAAGTGGGGTTTTCATAATTACTTGAAACAAAAATAATGAAAAAATGTCAATAATTTAATATTTAATTGTATAATTGCTGAAAATTATAAACATGTATTAGAAATAAGGAATCATTCTTTGAATATTATGAGATGATCAAATCTGATCAGAGTGTGATCAAATCTATTATAAAGCCCATTATGCTTCATTGGATTTGATCATGCCCCGACGATAAAATGAAAACCTAATAATACTCAAAGAATGATTCCTCATTCCTAAATAAAATTACAACAATGAGAGAGCCATATACATGTAAATGATAGACTTTTCAGTCATTTAGGGTACTTGCCTCTGTGTAGAATCGGATATAGCCAGAAGAGAACCCAACAATAACACAGGTCCAATCTGGCCCTCCTTGCATACTCCTGAAACATCCAAATCAAAATTACAGTTATGATTAGAGTGGGATGATAATGACATCTAGCAGATCCTTAATATTATCCTCTAAGGAATTAGGGATGTCTAAAATTCAGATATTTTTCAATGTTACAATTTGATACCTTTTTTGTGAAGCCAGAGGAAGACACATTATTGCTGTAATCTGTTCCCTATAAAAATAAGAGCATAAAAATGTGATTAATTGCACCCATTTTGAAATAATTCTTTTAGTATGGTCAAAATTTTGTACATTTGTTATAATTAATCATAATATAATAATTAAAAAAAACATTTTGATTTATAAAACATCAGAAATTGAGCATCTTAACAACAGTTAAATATCCAAATGTATCATATGATACATATATATTATATATATTAACTGAAAGAATATACTGGTATGACAGGGAACAAATGTATTCACAGTCAAATCGCAGGAGAAAACTTTACCCTTCTTCTTGTTGTAAACTTCCTTCCCAGACTATTTTGTATTTAGTATCCATGCCTGAGCTTACTCCTCCACTATTGAACTTCTCTGTTACAAAATTGTATAATGTGTAAGCAATTCATGTAGGCCTAATAAATAAGCATTCAGATATTGGCATCTTAGATTATGAGAAAATAATTTGACAAAGCGTATGCTCAATAGCTACTAAAGGAGGCTGGGTGGTCAACGAATTAACCATCAGATCTTCCTTAAATTTTTAGATATGAATTGTGATCTATTAAGATCTATCATTTAAAAAAGAAAAAATCCATATATTTGGATATAAATTTTTCCCCACATCTTTTTATGAAGCTCTTCTTCTTCTTATGAGATTAATACAGTCTATAAAATGGCCACAACCATCCAGCCCTCTTAAATATTCTTTTTTTTTTGGCTCAGAAATGAGTCTGATATTTTATTCAGACAAGGCTGGTCAATATTGTAATAGGAAAGAAGAAATGATCATATAAAGACATTGAAAACATATGGCTGGATTGGGAATCAAACCTGGGACCATTGCAACTCTAGTCAGGAGCTCTACCACTGAGCTACCCAGGCTGATATCCATGGTCCATATAGCCCTAACTACTACAATATAGGGTATCGATGTAACTTGAATCTAAAAAATATCCTTAACCAAAACTTACATCTTTGTTTATTATGTTAGCAGAAATTCATAACAAATTATGATTTGTTGATTACATTTAAATTTATCTCCCATTTGAGGTATTACATCCTAAACAGGCTATTAAATGATTTATATCCCATTTGAGAGATTGGTCCCATTAACCTGATGATATAGCATGTACAGATCACTCAAACTAGTAAATTATTAACCCAAGAGAACAAATCAATCATATTAACATACGAGAAAGCAGGACACATCTGTCACTGTGAGCTACAGCAACAATGTCATTGGTGGGAGACAGGGAGATCACACACTCCTGCAGCCACTGATGTTTGTCATCAGGTTCACGGCCGTCTGGGATGTCTGGGTCCTCCCCTCCTTCCTCTCCCCATGATCCCCAGTCCTCATCCCAGCCATCGTTTTCTGTACAAAGAATTTGATTATCATTTTATTAGTGCAGCTGATCAGGATACATGGATTACAAATACAACTACTATAATTGATCATCCCCAATCAAAGCAGAGTCTGGCCATGCAATGTTTACCTGAAACTTCATTTGAAACTGGTGGTTCAGACCTCAGCTCGGGAAAAAGGAAGTTTCTTACTGATGTAATGTTATGAAAGTCAGCAAATACGTTAAGTTGACAGGACATTGTGGAAGAACAAATGATTAAACAATCTCTTCTTCTTCATCCCACGTCAGACACGATCATGTTTACATAAAAAGTAGAGAGACTTCCGAATTTATATTCCGAAATACTACTTCCGGTGTAAATATCAAGTTCAACTTGACGTTGGCGCAAATTCCAAATTCTACAAAGTGGAGAGGATCACAAGACGTGTAGAGTTAAGCGAATGAATACTGTAGAAGATTTGGATGTAAATCCCAAGATCAAGACATCTATGAGGAAAGGTTTGGCTATAATTTTTAAGCTTAAATTTAACAAAACATGCATGCAAGAATCCTGCAGTTTTACAATTAACAGCTGATTAACCTGGCCTGTGCAGTGTCATAATGCTGTCTACTATAAAAAATATCTTTCCATTGTATCGCGGGTTCCGTTGTGTCGCGGTATGTTCCAAAAACAGCATTCACGTTTTATCCGCGATTTTCCACAAAGAGTTTGCACCAACTTGCAACCAGGCTTCCAGATTTTATATGCCGCGATACAATGGAACTCTAATTTTAAAGGTAAATAAGACTTGTGATTTAAAGACAGTGCATAAAATAAACAAGGTAAGTTGGAAAATTGATGTTCCTCAGAAAAACTATAGTATAATACAGGCTTTTTGAACAGCACTTAATGACATGTGAAAATGGAATCAAGTTAAGTCGTACCCAACCCGACTCGCACCCAAACAAACTCGTACCCAAATATTTGAGTACGACTTCACTTGTCAACTCGTACCCACGGGAAAAATATATTTATACTAGGAAAATAAAATACAATAGTTTTCATTCATATGTTATGTTTTTTATTTATGTTTTATTTAACTTTAAATTAACTTTGCCTGTTGCCTAATCCATTTGATTACTCAAAAAATATGTTTTAATTATAAAACAATATCTAATATAGTGATTTACTTACCGTTTTCTTGCAGGAAACACACCTCTTTCAAACCATGTTGATCTACCAAAAGTGATGAAAATGTGTGTTTCTTCTTAATTATGAGCAGCATGTTTATTTTGTGCTGACAAACTCATTGGTTGATCGGTTGAACGGAATCACATAAAGCAATTAATTTTAATTTTTATTGATGACAGTTAACCTGCTCATAACCATTCATGATCCGTCCGCATTCAAGTACAGAACTATAGTATACCAGATTTTTATGACAAATTCTTTTAAATTTGTTATACAATTCGCATATTAATGTTATCGATAATATACAAAACATAACAACATACGAATAAAAGCCATTCATTTTATTTTCCTAGTATAAATATATTTTTTCCCCGTGGGTACGAGTTGACTAGTGAAGTCGTACTCAAATATTTGGGTACGAGTTGGTTTGGGTGCGAGTCGGGTTGGGTACGACTTGACTGTAATTCGTGAAAATGACACATGAAATATCTTTTTTAGGGGGGGGGGGAAATAAGTACCACGATAGCATGAGACACTGGCTATTTCTTTTTTTAGTTGGACTGACATCATATGGACAAATTCTGACTCTTTCTTCACAAGACATAGAGAGACTGGCTAAACTGAGCCAGGGGGAAGTGACAGGACTGAAAACTGCTATAGCACAGCAAGTATTGACTCACCCTCTGTTGACAGGTACAAGTATAACTTTTCATTCTTAAATCAAAAGAAGCAGTTTACGAATAGAGGAAAATAAGTACCGGTATTTGATCCATGTGCATATGAATTTGTTATTACAGCTCTTGACCTACAAAGAGGTACAAAAAATTGTCTACAGAATCTGATAATTGGTAAACTTTCTACAGGATGCAAGCAAATTGATGATGCATTAAGAGGTTAGATACAAGTACATATGTATGCTTTCTAGATTGCAATGTGATTTTTAATTTTACCAAAGTAATTATTTATTCTTTCTTCTCTATATATATTTAATTGTGTACAAACAGGCATTTTGTATCTTAAGTTTATAGATATAAAAATGGTCATAGAATAATTATAGCAACAATAGAAGTGTACTGACTCACAATATATGACAATAATTTTTATGTGTACATTAATTAATGAATTACAACTTCCTCTTCCCTGCTTAATGTTTCTCTGCAGGAGGGATATTATCCCAAGGTATCACTGAGATATCTGGGGAGAGTGCCAGTGGGAAGACCCAGTTCTGTCTCCAGCTGTGTCTAACCGTACAGCTTCCTCCAGAGGAAGGGGGTCTGGCAGCAGGTAACACACCAAATGCATAATGACTGTCATAATGTATTTTTAAAGATTACAGTGAAGTTAGTATAATTTCTCACAACAAAATTCTATCAGGCATGCAAAATTTTGCTTCACATTTGAAATATATAGCTATGCATCTTTTGTTGTTGTCTTGGTTTTATTCCTAGTGCCAAATTGAAATATTAACACTGAAACATAAACAGAACTTATTGAGAATTCCTGTATCAAACAGGAGCTGCATACATCTGTACAGAGGATGCCTTTCCCAGTAAACGACTGAGCCAGATGATCAGCTATTTCAGGCAGCGGTCAGAGAAACGCAAACAGATTCCTTTCGGAGACAATATCTTCATTGAGCACGTAGCTGACCTGGTAATAAGTACTATTAATTACTGTACTGTTATTCAAATAAATCACACAAATGTTGAGATTTTTTTCTTTCATTTTTATATTCTTTCAAATAAATGTTAAGTTTGTTTAAGGTTTTTATTTTGATTCCTTGGTTTTAAGGACAGTTTGAACTCGTGCATACATCAGAAGCTGCCCCACCTGCTGTCCAGTGGTAGTGTTAAACTAGTGATTGTGGATTCCGTGGCTGCAGTGTTTCGGTGTGACTACGAGCTAAAGGACATGTACAAACGTTCAAAACACATGGCTTCTTTGGCTGCCAGTCTACATCGAATCAGCTCCAAATACTGTCTACCCATTGTGTGTGTTAATCAGGTAATCAATAATCTTGGTTGAAAAGTTCTTTAATGAAAAACCATTTCAAGGAAATTTTTATGTGAAGATATGCATGTATTCAGTAATACTTAGTAAATGATCCACAATCGTACAGTACAGTAGAGTCTTACTCTAGCTTTGATTATGGTTACTTGATGGTAAAGGATCTAATTATTAGGATAATATGGTTTTCTATACTTGTGTCCTCATACGAGTGTTTAGAATTGTCCGATATCAGTTCATTAGGTCAGGGGCTTGAACCCAGGGTCTTAGAGAGTACCAGTATTCAGAGCCACTGAGACCTGATTTATATTGGCCGAGTCACACACCTGTACACCATTTTTATATAACCCCTCTTTATCAAAATTTGTCCCCAAAACTATGTGTCAGAAAAAAGAAAAGACATGTTCCTAGGAAATGAAAATTGATGTAACAGGGTGTAAATTGTCTCAACTCGGGTTCGAACCCAAGGCCTCTGGCATACCATGTCAGCACTGTAACCACTGAGCTACCAAGACCCCAAAACTTACCTAAGTGACACACCTAGTGACGCACATACCGGTATTTTCATGTCACTTGACTGTATTCACATGATATTTAAAATTAATCATTTTTAAAATTTGCATATTGTTCTCAAATTATGAAGATACTCAATCTGATGGCAAATTACTCTTTTTTGTTGGCAAATTACTCTTTTTTGTATGTGACATTTTGATGCTATTTTAAATAATGTTGCCAACGACTTTGTAACGCTTATTGTGATTGGTTTATGAATTATCTCATATACGAACAAAAAGGTTCATTCTGACATCACAGAACATGACTCTCAGAGTCAATGGGTTGTTTGTCGGATCTCTGCACTTTGTTCTATTGTAAAGATCTGTATTTAAATAAGATTGATACTCAGTTTAATAATCTCATATTCTGAAAATGCATTATTTGTGATAAAAAATATTTTCCTATTAAAATAGTCAGCAGTATGAATATATATTGTCATCTCTTTCATACTGTATAATTGACCAGGAACATTTGTATTAAATGCATGATAAATGGATTGTATTTCTAAGCATAATTAACTGTACACTCTTTACAACAGGTGACAGATTCCATGCAGAGTATAGGCAAGAAAAATATCCCGGCCCTTGGACTGGCCTGGTCCAATCAGATCACCTGTCGACTCAGTCTATCCCGGACTAATCGGGAAGTGGACCTTCCCCGGATCATCCTCAAAGGATCAGTAATTGGGGGATTCCCCACCTCTATCCGGACCTTGGAAGTAGTGTTTGCTCCGAATCTCCCCAACCTTTCACTGATGTATGTAATTGATCAGGAGGGGATCAAGGCCTTAACATAGCAACAACATGTTATATATATATATATTGATGTAATGTATATAATGTTTATGAATTTGTTCCTTTGTATGTTTCTTGGTTTCATGTTTTCAGTCACATAAAAGAACAAAAAAAGATTGCATTCAAATTTATTAAACTTTTGTAGGACTTTAAACTCAACATTTTCCATTTTATCAAAATGATTTGACTGCTGTTTACACTTTCATGAATGACTATTTATGTCATAACAACATTACAGCATCAAATTAAACTAGAGGTACTGTGAGCAAGCTCACAATTGATACCCCCCGCTAAGAAAAAAATCATAACGCGTGTATTTTTGCTATTATAGAAAATATTGGATGAATCTATTTCACTGTCCATTTTCTATAAATAACAACTGCTTTATTTTTGAAAACTGTTAATTTTTAGCTTCTAATATTTCCATTAATACAAGACATGACACAGACAGAATTTAGCTTTTTTGAAACAATGACCTTGAACTTTTTCAATTGACCTTGGGTCAAGGTCATGATACACCCTTTAATGATAAGCAATCTTTGTGTAAAGTAAGAACTTCCAATGTTTCCCCATTAGAAAGATATGGACCGGACACGAATTTTGCATTTTTTCTGCCAGTGACCTTGACCTTGCCCAAATGACCTTGGGTCAAGGTCATGACACACCCTTAGGTCATAAGCAATCTTTGTGTGAAGTAAGAACTTCCAATGTTTCCCCATAAGAAAGATATGGACCGGACACGAATTTTGCACTTTTTCTGCCAGTGACCTTGACCTTGCCCAAATGACCTTGGGTCAAGGTCATGACACACCCTTAGGTCATAAGCAATCTTTGTGTGAAGTAAGAACTTCCAATGTTTCTCCATAAGAAAGATATGGACCGGACACGAATTTTGCACTTTTTCTGCCAGTGACCTTGACCTTGCCCGAATGACCTTGGGTCAAGGTCATGACACACCCTTAGGTCATAAGCAATCTTTGTGTGAAGTAAGAACTTCCAATGTTTCTCCATAAGAAAGATATGGACCGGACACGATTGCACAGACAGACGGACAGACAGACAGACAGACAGACAGACAGACGGACAGACGGACGGACGGACAAGGTGATTCCTATATACCCCCCCAAACTTTGTTTGCGGGGGGTATAATGAACAAAATTAAATTGAATCATGTTAAATTTCATGGTTATTGCACAACGAAGCAGGATGATATTTAAATACTTCTTTCACAACTTGTGCTCTAGATTTAAACCAATCCTATTTCCTGCTTTATCCATCTTAATGACCTTGACCTCCACTCTATGACCTAATTGTAAATCAGTCCTTTTCATGTTGGAATTATGAATAAGTCCATCCCTGCCCACTCCTATGTCCACAAAGGCTCCAAAATGGGTCACATTGGTCACTTTCCCAGTCAGTCTGGTACCCTCCCTCAGGCTAGCAATATCTCGAATTCCCTCCTTAAACAGGGGCTGCATTTCTTTTTCTACAAGATATTACCAGTAAATGAATGTTTATTTGGTAAATTGTTTCTAAATGGATCAAAGATATTTATTTCATTCATTTTTCATCCATTTTCATAAGATTTTCCTGGACCTGAAAAAAAGTGTGCTATGTTCTACTGAATTTCACAAGTTTGAACACAAAATTAAATGTAAGCTTTATGTTGTTTTATGTTAAAAAAAACTATTGAAGGGGTAGAATTTTTATTACTTTCCAGTCAAATGTACATTGTACCTCTGATGTCATATCCACAAGGCTGAAGAAATGCATCCAATATAAGCTGAATTGTAGGCTCTCCCACTTGAATATCTTGATTTAATTCTTGCACACCTGTTGAAATAGACAAAGTATCCATAAATACATGTACCGGTACTTTCTGATGGTTCTACATGTAAGGGCAGTCCCCATTAGTTTGGTATACTCACTATGATTCTTTTTATATGCCTTGACCCGTTCAATAGCACTGTCTCGACCAAGTTCGGATGGCTTTATTCCTATGTGATCCATCAATCTGAAATCATATTGTGTTAGAACATTAAACTTTGAAGAAAACATTGTCATGTGATATACAGAAAGCCATGCATACTTATTCTGCAGAAAAAAGTTTACTTGTAAGAAATGTCATAAGACTCCGGATGAATCCAAGTTTCATCCAGAGGATCTGCATCAGAGCTAGTGCAACGCTTTTTGACAGCCTTTGAACCCCCGACAGTTTTGATTTTTCTTTTCTTTCCTTTGGAGGGCTGCTCATCATCAGAAACTAAAATCCTTCAAAAAAGATGTCAAGATGAATGTAAAAAAATACATTAGAAATTATTTCAGCTTGTGTAATAAAAATCATCAACAAAAAAAATTAAGTAATACATTTAATCAAGTTAAGAGCGAAGGGAGAGGTAATAGGTGTCCTTTGATATTCATCTCCATTCAATTGAAATAGCTTACTACCCTTAATAAATAAATGCTCTTTTTCTGTTGCATATGTAAAAATAGTTACTTGAGTAGCATATAACCCATACACAAACTTGTCAAGGAGTCTCAAATATTTATTTAATTGGGTTTCATTCTGGAGTAGAAAAATTAATAATTTGTAATGACGACCACCTCCCTGCCTGAAATCCAATTTGGCCCTGCCCTAGAGTCAAAACCCATACTCCTGGGGGCATGAAATTTAAAATTTTAGGTAAGGACTTCCTGGTAAACATAATTATAAAGTCCGTTTTTTTCATACAGATGTGTGAGAATAGAGAAGAAGATTTTGAAACATATGCATTAACACTATATTGCCCCCCCCCCCCCCCCCCAATGTCCTGAATGACAGACCCAAGAGCCATGAATTTCACAATTTAGGTAGAGGACTTAGTGGACATCATTACCATGTATTCAGTTTTTTTGCCCACATTTGAGAGTAAAGATGAAGATTTTTTTAAGATTTAATATATTATTATGGCCATATTGGCCACACCCTGAACCCCTGACACAGGGGTCATGAATTTCACAATTTTGGTAGAGGGCTTCATGGACATCATAATCATGCATTTAATTTTTAACAAATATATATAGGAGTAGAGAAGAAGATTTTCAAGATTTAATACATTTTTACTATATGGCCATATTGGCCCCACCCTAGAGCCAGAACCCCTGACCCAGGGGCCATGAATTTCACAATTTTGGTAGAGGGCTTCGTGGACATTAAACAGCAATCCCCCCCCCCCCCCCTTTTATTGTTTAGTTAGTATTTCTCCAATTGCAGCCAAATTATTTCAAAAGGTGTAGCCGGTGAACTTGAATATCGGTAATTTTACACTGAACTTCACCGAAATATTTACCAAGGTGCAAGTTCTGGTGTTTGGTAAAATTCAAATATTGATGGTATATTAACTCCTTTTATTACACCGGTATTTATCTTGGTCATTTCAATTGGATTTTGCTAAGTTTTGGGTAAATAAATCATAACTAGGATTTAAAGAAGTTTGGATTAAATGTGTTTAATTTCATTCTTTATTTTTACATGCTTTATTTAACGTATACAGAAATTAATAGTAAAATAGAATAGGTTTTTATTTACAAATAAAAGTAAAGGTTTATAGTCCCCCGCCCAAACGCAGAGCGGAGACATAGAAATGCCGGGCGTCCGTCCGTGTGTCCATGCGTCCGTTCGTCACATTTTTTTGGAAGCGCTCTCATGCCTACAAATTTTGACGGATTTTCATTAAATTTATACCAAATGTTTATACCACTATTACCTTGGTCAAGTTCGAAAATCAGCATTGGTCGATACTTTTTGTTGGAGTTATGGGACTTTGACCACAATAATGACTCCGTTTTATCCAAAAATTGACCTTGTAAGCGCTCTCATGCCTACAAATTTTGACGGATTTTCATTAAATTTATACCAAATGTTTATACCACTGATACTTTGGTTAAGTTCGAAAATCAGCATTGGTCGATACTTTTTGTTGGAGTTATGGGACTTTGACCACAATAATGACTCCTTTTTATCCAAAAATTGACCTTGTAAGCGCTCTCATGCCTACAAATTTTGACGGATTTACATGAAATTTATACCAAATGTTTATACAATATGTACCACTAATACCTTGGTCAAGTTCCTAAATCAGCCTTGGTCGATACTAGTATACTGCTTGGCCGGCGGGGGACCCAGGAATCTATTCTTGTCAATATATCATTACATTGGAATTTAGTTCTTGATATTTTACAACATTTAAAGGAGATTGTGTTACTGTGTGTTATTCGGTGTGGAATACTTATTTTATCATATTCACAATAAAAACCATGTACTGGCACTGTACCAGTTATCGGCTAAAATTTAACGTTTTCTTTTCGTAATTCCATATTTCTTGATATTTTTGGATAAAACTTGACATACTATAAAAAGCGAACTCCTTATTTATCAATCTGTTAGTTTATATCATTATTTAGAACCCAAAACATCTTGTTTTGTGCTTTTAAGCACGCCCTGAATTTGCCGAGTTTTTACGATTTACTGTACCAGTTATCGCTTTCTTGATAATAACATAGTAAAAATCTGTGTTCATGTTGATTTTATACTCTGCTAAATGTAGTTTGAATTATGCCCCTTGTGAGGTCAGACTAAAGTATTCGGGGTAATGATACATTATAAACAAAACTCATAAAATAATTCGTTTATTATCATACGGTAATACACCAAATTGTATACTATTCAATACATAATTGTGCAATCAGGCGTTCAATTGCGCTACGAATCTCTCGGAAATTCGTGAATTCCTTTTGTTTATACATGTTAAATGTATTGATTTTATATGTCAAATCAAAGAAGGGATATAATAACGTATCACAAAGAGGTAATATTCTATTTTTAACTTATTACGTCACTTCCCCCACTGCTGAAAGTACAAAGATGTAAAATCAGCGGTAAACAATGATCGTTGAAGCTCATGTATAAAACATATTCAAGAAAGTTTTCAAGCAAATTTACTTTTCTTTATTCGAAAAAGACGACTGAATTAAAAAATCTTAGATTGTCGCGTGCTATAAACCCAAACTCTCAGTTTAGCCGATAACTGGTCTTAGCCGATAACTGGTACAGTACCAGTACCCTATTAAATTTGTATTGCCGAGTTTGCCTCGCGTCACAATATGAACACAATTCATTGAACAGTCTGTCTTAGTACATGTAAATATATGAAATCCTTATCATAAATAAATAATCCCCATAAGAACATCTTGTAATGCATAATATTACATAATAATAACTGCTCAGGTATTTAATTTATTATTACTACAGTAAAACTCGTTTAGTACAAACACGGATATAGCGAATTCCCGGATTTAGCAAAGTTTTGTCGAGTCCCCGCTAGAATTCTTACCAAACCTTTGCAAAATTTTACGGATAACGAATTCGGATGTAACGAATTTACGGATATAGCGAACTGATTTTGAGTCCCGTAGAGGTGAATAATAATGAAATTTAACACCTTTATAACAAATTTCTTTACAGTTTAAATCGGTTTGCACTACCACTTATTCAAAAAGTTTGAATAAATTTATTTTTACATAATTTTTTTAATTCACAATATTAAAGGTATCAAAGTTTTAGCCCCACTTAGCAAAAATTATTGTCTGGTGAAAGAAAACATGTATATAAAGTGAATTAGCTATAGATATTATTACGGATTCGTTATACGGATATAACGAATTACGGATATAACGAAGTAATTCCATTGGTCCTTAGGACTTCGCTTTAACCCGAGTTTTACTGTTTAATTAAAAGGCAATCAGGGGATCTCACATAGTGATACTCAAATAGGTTTTAAAGGCTAACGGTAAATGGTAAATTGAGAAGTTGACTGATAACACTTTGTGACAGGTCATTCGTACTAAAATAAAAGTCGCTTCAATTATTATAAAGATATTAATTATAAAATGTATATATTTATGCATTGAAATATGCATTAAAGTTTAGCATTTGAAAACTTTAATATGTCCAAACACTTTATATTTAATATATAGTATTAAATTCATACATGTACATCCCTGTATATTTATAGTGTAAAATAGTATTTAACAGTATTAAATAGTATAGTTATGATTTTCATAGGGTACGTTTTCTCCTGATACCAGGGAAAATTCGGACGACACAGACTTTGATGAAGACCGTACAGTCCAACTGTTAGAATCATGATTCTGTTGGTTTCATTTCCGTATAAAATTGCTTCATATGGACATTTAGAAAAATGAGATATTCTAACAGTTTATTCCCACATAGCTAAAATTCTGAAATTCTCATTCCCACCTAGCTAAAATTGTGATTTTCACACCTGAGTGAGCACTGGGTATAGTCTGTTTTAGGTGTGAACTATCCGTATACAAATCACCTGTGATACAGTCATATACTTGACAATATGGATTTCAGTGTTATAAAAATTTAGATTTAAGTTCTATCAATTATTCAAAGGTTTAATATTTATAAACTGAATGAATAAAATAAAATTTATAAAAAATTAATAAAATAAAAAAAAAATTAATAAATAAATTTAATAGGCCTAGCAAGCAATTGCTTAAAAAAAACAACACACAGCAGAAATTGATGGCTTAATTAGATTATTTATAGTTACATGTATTTTGTTTCAATTATAATTGAGATGCTTTACAGGTCTATTAACAGATAGGAATATGAAACTTCAATCAAACTAGTGCTCAATTTAATTGTCATTAAATTTTATCATATGCTATACCATTAACTATCTTGTACATTACATGTAGTTTATGCTGTGTTCTTCTAAGATATAATGGTTCCCAGCCCAGTCTATCATACAAACATGATCTAGATGAATTACTAGTAACTCTAAGCCCAATGATAATTCCTGCAGTTTCTACCTTTTCAAGCATAAAAGCAAAATGAATTTTTATCAAGGAATTTCTATCTATGACATGTTTCAGTAATCTAAGTACATTCAACATTTCAGCCTTTTCATGTATATTTGTTATATATATGATTAGTCCAAGTTTCATCAGCCTGAAAATGTAGACTAGTCCAAAATGTACATGAGCATTTGATTTTTTTATATCATCACCACCATAGCAAAACTGTATGCTGTATGATGAGATAAATCCTCAGCTTTCGTGTAAAATTAACATTAATCGTTCGTTTTTTTCCCTATTAAAATCAAAAAATTTGGACCATATCATTTTTATTTTTTCAAGATCCCCAATAAGGGACATAGAAGGGGTAATTATGTCATTATCAACAATGGCAAACAGAGATGTATCTTCAGCAAATAATCTAATGTTATCAAATATGCCATCAGCAATATCATTAATATATATAAAAGACAAAAACTTACATGCTAAAATGTTTATGTACATGTATATGATATTCGAAATAAGTTATACTGCTAAACAGAGTTTGTTGTTGACTATGATTGTATTTAAAATAAACTTTGATGCAACTAAGTCTGTTTTTCTTCTCCTCAAAAGAATGAATAATGAGTAATTTTACATAAAATAAAATTTAGTTATGATCAATCATAGAACAAACCATTTTTAATTATTAAAATTTCCTTCTATTACAAGTATCTAAATAATTTTTTTCTCTATTTTAAACATATAATCTTAAAAATTGCCTGCTATTTTTTTATTTAATTAAAAATTCAGATTTTTAGCTAAGTTGGAAGACACCATTCCAACTAAGATAAGTTCTGACTAACTATTTATTTCGTGTATTAATTTGCTACCTGTGTATAGAGAACAGCAGCGTACACTGTTACATGTAGACTGCAAGCCCCGGAGGCTTTCACACCTTTATAAAATAAGCCCCACCCTCACCTGAGATTTACCATCCGGTAAAATGTTCAGTCTTTACAGAGACATATATAACAGTATAGTTAGTATTTATATACGTCCCTGGTCTTTAAGATCAGACGACACGTTCCTCAAACATCTTTTTGTATATTATATCGATATATCCCTAGTAGATGGCCGAGTGGTTAGAGACGTGGCCGCTCTCTGCCAGGAGCGTGGGTTCTACTAGAGATTGTGAGTTCAAAGCCCGGCCCAATATAGGGAATTTCGCTGTGCTGTATTATTTATTTATTTCTATATCAGCAATTCAAGTGTATTTTCAATAAGATTGTATAGGAAATTGCATTCTCTAGTATTTTGCAGAAATGCCTGGTAAGGTATCCTAATTTTTTGCAAGAAAGCTTGTCAGAGTAGAAGTAAACCATTAACAAATTCCTGGAAAATATTATATAAAATTGAGGAACGTGTCGTCTGACCTTAAATACATGTAGATGTAACACATGAGAGTAAAAAACTTGTTTGACCACTGAAAAAGTATACATAAGGGCAAAGGTGTATGATGCACACCTTGAGAAGAAATTCTTGCATGATTGCTACTAATATCTATCTGCTCGCCAGCCTGGTGCTTGACCTGGAAAATGCTGATGCTAAAATATCCTGGTTGTAAGGAACATATTAGATAAAGCCAGCCAAGCATGTACATACGTTTCTTGGTCTCCAATTGCCAGTGATGGGGATTCAGGCATGTCCTCTGTCACACTACAATGCAAATTTATTAGATAAACAGATGGTAACATATTTATCTCGAAAAGAAATATATGGGTTTTTTTAAACACTTGTTTTCAACATACAATCATGTATTTGAAAAGCCCTAAAATGCTTATTAGTAAAACATTTTCCATCATAAATCTCTGTAAGATTTTTGTTTTCATTCCTGTAAACATTTATGAGAGAAAAAGGATAATTTGTCAATGAAGACATCTTGGAATTTTCTATTTCATCGATTTCAACTTTACTTCTTTCACATGTGTATTTTTATTAAAAATCATCAAACATAGGTAATCATGGATTACAAAGCTCACCAAGACGAGGCATCGCCCATACGAGGCATCACCTTTATGAGACCACCTTTATCATATTATATATAATGATCTTGGATATTCATGGATACTGTTTTAACACAATATCGTTTATCACAGAGCTCCCACTGGACCAAAAATCTTCATGCCACTTTAGTGTGGCATGAAGATATGATAATATGTTAAAACATAGGTAATCACAGATTACTAAGCTCACCGAGACGAGGCATCGCGCCTGTATGAGGCATCACCTTTATGAGACCACCTTTATCATATTATATGAAAATCATGCTTTATGATCTTGCATATCCATGGATACTGTTTTGACACAATATTGAATATCATCTGTTAAAAATTGTATGATAATCATACTAATAATATTATTACTTATTAGGTTAGTTACTGACTCACTACGGAAATATATTGGGTTGGTCAATCTCATAGATGGCGAGGCGAAGCCGAGCCGTCTATGAGATTGATCAACCCAATATATTTCCGTAGTGAGTCAGTAACTAACCTAATAAGTGTTTTGTTTTCCCGAGGACTATCAAGCGACATATTCATTCACAAATAAGCGGTGATCTACGCAAAGCCATGTACAAGATGCCTTACATCTCGTCCAGTTAAACTCATTTAAACTCTTTAAAATTATCAATACCACCTTTCAAATACACTTAAAAAATCTTCGCTTCACCCATATTACTTACAATGTTTTGTTGCTATTCAATTTTAAACCTCTGCAGAGATTTGAGCAAATTTCGACTGCCATTTTGCTCTGCTCCAGACATAACAATGTGACGTCAATATTCAAAGGGCAACTACTCTAATTTAAAAATAATTCCAAAGGGCAACTACTCTAAATATTTTAAGGACTTACTGAACACGATTTCTGTGTTAAATAATATGATATATCGAGATGAATAGGTGAGGCGGCGGCCAATGACGGTCATATTGCCTAATATAAATCCTCAAAGAACCTACATAGAGATATATGAGGCAATCACGTGCCATGTTTAATCCAATGAAAGTGTGACATTTCAGTCCGAGGGAAAACAAAGTATTATTATATGATACAATTATTATGATATCATATAATTCATCACAATATTAAAACATATGATATTATATTGTATAATATATATAATATACATAAATCAATTAACTTCGCAAGTTGAAATTGTATTATTATCTAATACAAATGTGACCTGTTCCAAAAAAATCTAAACTCATCCAGCATCCGAAACCTCAGATTCAGCATTGATTCAGCATCATAAAACGCATCATCCATGCATCCAACCTCCTCCAGCATCCCAAACCTATGGCTCAGATTCAGCATTGCAGATCATATAACGCATCATTCAAGCAAGTTTGAATCCCCTTTGCCTTAGGGTGTTTTTTGCCAAGTTTGGTTGAAATTGACCCAGTGGTTCTGGAGAAGATGTTGAAAATGTGAAAAGTTTACAGATAGACAGATGAACAGACAGACAACAGACAAAATGTGATAAGAAAAGCTCACTTAAGCTTTCATCTCAGGTGAGCTAAAAAATTTTATATCTATTTGGATTTACTGCCAAACTAAACACAGAAATAAACCTTTATGCTTACTCTACAACAAAATTTGAGTGATTTACTCGTAGAAATCCTGCACACTGCTGAAAAGATTTTTCCCCAAATCCTTTAATTAACTTCAGCTGGTTTCTGTTGGTGAAAGGACCCTTTTTTTCGCGTCTTTCAACCACACTCTTGGCTTTTGTCAGATTTAATCCCGCCACTCTCCTACAACAAACACCAATTATAAAATCTATTACTGCCTCAGCTTAAACATTAAGATTTTTACATAGAAACTGAATTCTATTATAATATCAAGATTTATTTCTAATTATCAGCATAAAGTGCACTATTTCTAAATGAGGTGGTGGAGTAGATCAGCAGCAGAGGCGTCCTTCAAGAAATTACTGTGATGCTGAGAGAGAGGTTCACTTCTTCCTCACCTTAACAGAGCCTCACTGCCCGTGTTTAGATCCACCCCCACAAAGCTGACACACTCCTCCACCACCGAGTCCAGTGCCACTTTCAGCTGACTCTCTGGTATGTCATGCTGCAAGCATTAAAGAAATTTATCGTACCTCTGTTGGTTTATCTTACCCTGAAGATATGCATAATTTTTTGTTTTTCAAAGAACTTGTAATAATTAACCTGACCTGGTATTGGCCTACACCTATGTGTTTAGGTTCGATCTTCACCAATTCAGCCAAGGGGTCCAATAATCGTCTGGCAATGGAAACTTCAAAGGAACAATGCACTTTTAATATAACCTAATCATAACATATTTTCTTGTATAACTTATTATTTAATAATCAAACAATTCTTTTCTTTGTGTGAGCATTAAAAATACAAAATTTTTCTGAAAAATCTTCTTAAAATATTTGGACAATATAATAAATTAAAGGACCTGCAAACTGAGAATTTGTACCTGCGCCTCTCAAGGTAAGGTCAAGGTCAGGGAGTTCTGCTTTTGCTAGGTCTGAGCAGCTGTAGATGGAAGCTCCATCTTCTTTGACAATGCTAAAAGTAGACACATTTCAACATCACAATCAATTTCGCAGCAGTGTTCTTTTTAAACAATTAATGCATAATGATAATGTTTAATATTCTCTCAAAAGCTTAGGAGAATTAAAATGAAATCTATCTAGAGTATTCTAATCGATTGATACTACATGTATATATAGCATCAAAATTTACTAAAAGGCCCCAGGATCATAAAGCAATCTTGGACATACTAAAGTCAAAAATTGTACACTGTCTTAATATTTCTTGATTAAAACCAGGTTTTCTGAGAGAAAAAAATTACCCTATAGTATAATAATAATGTTATTATTATACTAAAGGGTAAATTTTTTTCTCAGAAACAAGTGCCTGTGATTAAAACACAGACAAAAATGAGATGCTAACAAGGGCACTGCTAAGTGGAGCATCCCCTCGCAACATGAATTATTGTAGGAGGGAATGCATAATTTAAGAAAATACACGTTAATGTATCAGATCAGAATAAAAATGACACAAGTATTAATATTCTTAAAACCACTTTGAATTCATAATATCTACTTCATCCCAACAGTTTTCCTATTCCTAGCAGAAACATAATACATATACTTTAAATTTTAATAATTTAGATTCATTTAATGACATTCATTGTTATAAACAATTCGCATATATTATTATGAAACGTAGCTGAAGAGCTGTTTATAGTCTGCTCTGATGGACAATTCTATTGTTTGTCCTATGTCAACCCATTGTAGTAGATATGCAGCTATCATTAATATGAAACAATTTTCCGGTGATAAATGTGCGATATCAAAGTCTCTTCAGAACTTTGGACTATTTCTATTATAAGTGATATGAGAAAAATTATACAAAATTCGACTGCTTGTTTCTATGTAAATCGGACAACTTTAATCTCTTGCCCGCTTCAACTTTTAACAATGAGCAATCTTCTAACCTTACATTACTACAAAACGTTTGTTTTTTGTCTTTATTAGATTTGAATATCGGCAAGTCGTACATAAAATTCCTGTTTTAACTTGGGGTTTTTTACGATTATTCAAAAAAATTTCATTGTCTTCGATAGGGTTAGTCCTTTTCAAATGATGACGAAGTGTACAAAAGTTGATGAACATTTATGAGAGTGTTTTCTTTGAATTTTGCTAAAAAGCTAAAAATAGAGACACATACATATATACTGTAGATTCCTTAATAAATTACTTTATGCAAGTACTTAATATTGTGATTAAACAGTTTTGCATCTAATCGTGAGAATTTAAAATTGCGAAAGTCGAATTTTTATCATAATTCCAAATAGTTTTCATCTGTCCAAAAAATAAAAGCAAGATTTTAAAATCTACGTGTTTCTCGTGATTTTACGTGGATATCAATTCCTAGCGTTTAATTAGGACTTTACCATACACACTCAATTTACAGCAGCAATGCTATATCCACCTCAAAACAAGTTGCGCAAAGGAATAATAAAAGTATCTTGATACAACATTGTAAAATAAAAATCATTGTCATTTTTTGATAAACAATTATTTTATGACTGACTGAAATTTTAACTTCAGTCTGAAATTATTTCATGATCCTGAGGTTAGGTGAATATATGTCACTTTACTGAGAAAGATGTTCACTTATGATTTGATAATTTGAAAGAGCTTCACACCAATACTTAGCTGATGAATTTTTCACAACATCTGTTAAGACTTTTTCAGTTTCCCTGCAAGCTGTTCCATTTCCCAGAGCTATGTATTTACATCTACAACCAATCTTGTTTGTTATTACCAGAATATTTCACCATTCTGCAATTTATGCAAAATACTCTTATGCAGATGTTATAAATACATGTACTAAATTAGGGAATTATCTTTTTTTTCAGTACATTTATGGCGCCTAATTTTTATTGCATATTTTGCCTTTCAAACATCTAGCCATTAACTTCAATTAATATTCCACAAAAAATCATTTTTCCATTCATTATTCTCTATATGGTTACACAAACAAGAGACCCATGGGCCACATCTCTCACTTGAGCAACAATAGCATGATAAAATCAGCTTAATGGAGTCGTAAAACAAACAAGAGATGTTTGTGAAACACTTATGCCCCCCTCCCTTGGAAACATCTACAAGGAAAATGAACGTAAACTGCAAATCATTGGAAGTCCAAGGGGCATAACTCTGTAGAAAATTACACAATCATACCGAATATCGAACTTGACCTAGATATTATTATAATTAATCTGTATACCATATTTCATTTCAATATGTGCAAAATGGAAAATGAACGAAAACTGCAAATAAATAGAATTTTTCCAAGTCCAAGGGGCAAAACTCAAAAATTGCTCAATTGTTCCCAAAATCAAACTTGACCAGGATATAATCTTGATAAACCTGTAAACCAAATTTCATCTTTATGTGCATCCTCTGCAAAGAAAATGAACATACTCTGCAAATAAATGGAATTTTTCTACATCCAAGGGGCATAACTCTGTCGAAAATTGCTCGATCATACCCAATATCGAACTTGACCTAGATTTTATCATGAAAAACCTGTATACAAAAACTCATTTCACTATGTTCATCCTCTGTGAAGAAAATGAGCAGAAACTGCAAATTGTCGGAATTTTTCTACGTCCAAGGGGCATAGCTCTGGACCCTGATATCATCATGATAAACCTGTATACCAAATTTCAATATGTTTGTCCTCTGCAAAGAAAATAAACAGAAACTGCTGGTGGACCGACCAACCGACATACCGACCGACAGACAGACGGACAGCAGTAAAGCAATAGGCCCTCCCTTCTTTGGGGGCTAGTATACCTTTTACTCTAACTCCAATTTTCGAATATTTCAATCTTTGGAACTATTTTGTTTGCTGCGAGAAATAGTGGGGGGCTGAACCTGATGCTATATTCCTAATGGTTAGGTCTAACTTTGCAAAAAAAGCCCCCCCCCCCCCCCCCCATTCCAACGCATATGGCTAAATGGTTCTAGAGAAGATAATTTTTGAAAAATTTTCAAAATTTTCCAATAATTCTCAATTATCTCCCCTTGCAAAGGGAATGGTCCTTAATTTTCACAACTTTGAATTCCCTTTGCCTTAGGGTGATTTGTGCCATGTTTGGTTGAAATTGTCACAGTGGTTGTTGAGATGATGTTGAAAATGGGAAAAGTTTACGGACGGACAGACAGACTGACTGACAGACAGACACACAGACAGACAGATAGATGGACAGACAGAGAGACAATTGACAAAATGTGTTCAAAAAACCTCACTTGAGCTTTTAGCTCAAGTGAGCTAAAAACCTGAATTTTTTTACTGTCTCTTGCAATTTTTTCTTCATCTCTGGAGCAAAGTGTAAATACACTACATCTGTGTACAGAACTTGACCTGAAGAAATAAAAAGGCTTAAAACATTACCTTGTCTGAAATTCCTTTAACAAAAAATTTGTTACTGGTACATGTACATCAGATTTCTTTAACAAACAATTTTGACATGACATTGTTACCAAGCCCCTTTTGTTGTTGTGCCTCTAAGAAGATTTTTCTCTAATCCTAACGAACGAACCGTGCAACTGGTGTAGTAGCACGTTTCAGGGTCTGTATATACCCCCCCCCCCCCATTTTGTGGCCCCACTCTTCTCTAGGGAATCATATGGTTTCATCAAACTTAAATCTGCATACTGTGGAATCATTAGATTTCGTGGTGGCTCAATTTTCGTGGAATTCGTGGGTAACTCTCATCAACGAATTAACATCCTCCACGAATTAATAAATTAGGGTAATAAAGTCATATCTCCTTTGTATGTTTGAGAGAATACACGAAATTACGTCCCCACGAAGCTGTAAAATTTCAGCAATCCACGAATATTGGTCCCCACGAAAATTAATGATTCCACAGTAACCTGAACTTTCACACAAAGTACTGGGTTTTGGGCTGAAAACTTTCCCAGAATATTTTTAAAGACTTTCTCTATATATTCCTATGTAAAAATTCAACCCGCCATTGCGGCCCCACCCTACCCCCAGGGAATAGTTTTAAAAAATTATAAAAAAAAAGAAAGATTTTCTCTATATATCCCTGTATAAAAATTTATCCCCCAATTGTAGCCCCACCCTACCTCCAGGGACCATGATTTGAACAAACTTAAATCTACACTATCTGAGGATGCTTCCATTTTAATTTGAGCTTTCCTAGTCTAATAGTTTTTGAGAAAAAGATTTTTAAAGATTTTCTCAATACATTCCTATGTAAAAATCCATTCCCCCATTGTGGCCCCGCCCTACCCCCAAGGACCATGATTTGAACAAACTTGAATCTACAATATCTGAGGATGCTTCCACTCAAATTTGAGCTTTCCTGGCCTAATAGTTTTTGAGAAAAAGATTTTTAAAGATTTTCTCTATATATTCCTATGTAAAACTTGATCCCCCCCCCCATTGTGGCCCCGCCCTACCCCCAGGGACTATGATTTTGCAAACTTGAATTTACACTACCCGAGCATGCCTCTACACAAGTTTAAGCTTTTCTGGCCTGATAGTTTTTTAAAAGATTTTCTCTATATATTCCTATGTAAAAATTCATCCCCCATTGTGGCCTCACTGTACCTGGGACTATGATTTAAACAAACTTGAATCTATACAATCTGGGGATGCTTCCACTCAAATTTGGGCTTTCCTGGCCTAATAGTTTTGAGAAGATGATTTTTAAAGATATTCTCTATATATTTATCCCCCATTGTGGCCCCGCCCTACCCCCAAGGACCATGATTTGAACAAACTTGAATCTACACTATCTAAGGATGCTTCCACTAAAATTTGAGCTTTCCCAGCCTAATAGTTTTTAAAAAAAAAATTTTTAAAGATTTTCTCTATATATCCCTGTATAAAAATTTATCCCCCAATTGTGGCCCCACCCTACCTCGGGGACCATGATTTGAACAAACTTGAATATACACTACCGGAGGATGCTTCCATTTTAATTTGAGCTTTCCTGGCCTAATAGTTTTTGAGAAGAGGATTTTAAAAGATTTTCTCTATATATTCCTTTGAAAAACTTGATCCCCCTATTGTGGCCCCACCCTACCCACGAGGATCATGATTTAAACAAACTTGAATCTACACTACATGAGGATGCCTCCACACAAGTTTAAGCTTTTATGGCCGAATAGTTTTTGAGAAGAAGATTTTTGAAAAATACCAACAAATTTTCAATAATTCTCAATTATCTCCCCTTTAAAGAGAGAGTGGGCCTTCATTTGAACAAACTTGAATCCCCTTCACCCAGTGATGCTTTGTGCCAAATTTGGTTGAAATCTGCCCAGTGGTTCTGGAGAAGAAGAAGAAAATGTGAAAAGTTTACAACGACAATGCCGCCAACGCCAATGCCAACGACGACAGACAACGGACAAATTTTGATCAGAAAAGCTCACTTGAGCTTTCGGCTCAGGTGGGCTAAAAATGTAGTACAGTACCCCACATGAGTTCGCTATACATGTATCTGTGATTTTGTGATATCATTGTACAAAACAAGTTACAGTATACATGTATTGTTCAATCTAAATGTATAAGAATTTATATGTATATTATAACTTGTATACCTGTCTGAGAAATGACTGCACATTTACAGCCATTTCGAAAGCCTGGATCTATTCCAAGAATGGAATGGCTTTTTACAGGAGCTGACAAAAGCAGATTGCGTAGATTGGAAGAAAACACATCAATTGAGGATTTCTGGGCAGACTTAGTAAGCTCAAATCTGTAAAATATACATATACTTCTTATTTCATCAGTAAGTAGATTGAAAATTATAATATAACTTGGATAAACTAAATGGCATCTAAACATCAGTTTTGTTTTTGCTTAGATCTAGAGAAAGAGTTTCAACTGCAATTCAATTCTTAGATTTTAACTTACCGTAATGTCGCGTCTATAACACACACTTTTTGTCAGCCAAAATTTTATCAAAAGTGGGGGGTGCATGTTGTACATGTATAGGACTAAAATTTTACCCCATTTTTTCAAGCCGTGATTCTTGATACCACGGGAGTAATGACTGCCGATATAGCGTGTTATGCAAGTTGTACGAGTGTATACTAAATCTACTGCATCAGAAATACCTTATTCTTGGTTTTATTTCCATGTATTGAAATATTTATCCTCATAGTTTTGGTGGAAATGGCGGCTGTTGATTTTGCCATGTTTTGGGTGCGTATTATAAATAAAACCTGCTGTTTGTTCGTCGTTTTTTGGTCAACTTTTGGGGGGTGCGTATTATACACGAGTGCATATTATACACAATACTTTACAGTAAAAATAGTTAATATACCTTTAAGTGATTTTTAACTTTTAAAAAGGACACACATTTTTGTACAATCAAAATATCATACACAATAGAACAATTGTCTGTGAAGCTTTTGATTTATTTGATTTCACTAATCACCTGATTTGTCTGATGATCTGAGGTTGGACAAGTCTAGACCAGCAGTCGTCAATCGCTCGCAGCATCAAACCCCTGACTGAACCTTTACATTCAAATCGCAAATACTTTTTCTCTGCAGTATAATTAAACTTTTGTCGTATACTCTCTGGGATGGTATATTTCACTGTAAGGATTTTTTGCTCCTCACCTCTGTTTATTGCCAGTACCTGTATGAATTATTCTAAATCAGCTATAAAGAGAACGTTTGGATGGGTAATCATGTCCAGCTTTATGATTTAAATTTTTATAACCACTTTGTAAAACAAGTTATTCATTGAATAAACCTTTTCAAACAAATATAAAATAATTAAATCAGGCGAATCAGTACCTGATGCGGTCTGATAGTTCTGGAGGAACCTTTGAATTCAAAATAATTTTCGAACTTGTAACTGGACTGTTGAGCCTTTTGAGCTTTCTCCAAGGTTTTGGCACTCAACTTTTTTGAGGTCACAAATTTGCTGCACTCAATCAATATCCCATTTGTTTTACATCTAAAAAAATGAAAAATCTCATCATTCAACTACTGAAAGGAGAAAGCAGCTGTTTAAAACTTTACGATAGTAAACAATGGGCGGAAAATGTCCACAGGCGATGACATTCACCTGATTGATACCGATACATAATCCTCTGTTTAAACCTTGAATCAGTAGTGAGGATATTCTGAAGTGATATTGTGATTTCATAAATACCAGTATTTGCTGGCAATGATTTTTCGGCTTTTAAAAAGGGGCCTGTGGCTTTCAAACTGGAAAACACTTGTCATATCAGTAATTCATATTAATAAGCTATAAAGAAAACTAGCAAAACTGATTTATTTAAATTCAATCAATTGAACATTGTGATAAATTATATATAAAAATTTTGATAGTGTTCTCTCAAACTATTTAGAATCAAAAATACTTCATGGGGGGAAAAAGTACAGATTTGGCTGGGTAAAATCTGCAAAATTTGCAAGGGGAAAAGGTCTAAATTTGGACTTAAATTGGTTGTAAAAAATCACTGGGCCTGGCATATATTTTTACAGATTTTGTAAAATTACATCATGTAACTTTCAACATTTACATTTGCAAATGTGTTTCCTTATATGAACCTCCAGAATAGCGAAAACGTTCAATTCTGTTTGAATTTTTTCATGACGTCACAATGATAATCACACGCGCTTATCCATAATTTTAACTATTTGCCATTCTCAGACGTTAATATAAGTAATAAACAGCAATGTTAAAAAGTTCACCGGGATATGAACTTGGTTGGTATATGATCAAACCTTCTGAGAAGCCCTCCTGGCTTCACAGGATTTGATCATGTGACCAACCAAATACATATCCCAATGAACTTTTTAAATTGCTGTTTATTTCTTAAATACATAAATAAATAAATACTAGAATCTTGTATGTAATTTCATGGACATTAGAAGTTCGTGTACTCACAGATCCTTGACAACTTTGATGACACTGTCATCTCGGTGAATCAGGTCCGCTATGATATGTTGTATTCCTGTCTGAACTTCTTTCTCTGATGACAGTCCTATAACATAGGTAATCACAGATTACAAAGCTCCCCGAGACGAGGCATCATCTTTTTGAGACCACCTTTACCACAATATATAAAAAATCATAGATAAGGACCGAGAGATAAGCACTGCCTTCAAATTTACCTGGTCAATGTGCCCCTGTCAATCAACTGAATTGAGGCCTCAGATTGGATGTTATAAAATGATTGACATTCGTTTACTCGTCCTGTGTATACCATGTCTAGCGCTCATGCCGCTCGTGCGATTAACTTTTGTCTTTTGATGGATACCGTGACTATAAAACGTCATGTCTTTAGAATCAAAAGAAACTACTGTTGACAGCAATTAAATTAAATTAAATTTTCTGCTCTTGAAAAAAGTGAAAGAAATGAATTAAAAATTTACTCGTTCTTGGTTTATGTACCACACCAAACGCGCTGATCATCTGTCAAAATCACATGGCACCGATCATCTATGAGAACTTTCTTTTCTTAATAAAGATGTTTGTAAATAATTGAGAATACAGAATTAAATTAAATCAATTATTTAGTCCATGATTTATAACTTTAGTTATCATATTTCTATGAGAATTTTCACGAGCCGAAACCGGAGAAGAAACAAGTACAGACAACTATGGAACATGCGCAGCAGGTAGAATCATGTGTACTTTAGCAGCTGATCGGAGAAGTAATACAAACGTATATTGTATAAATGTTGCATTAGTATTTGAGTACGGTACGATGATAACATATTGCATAAAACATTGCGATAAACTCTCACTAGATCCCGTCAGAAACTTGTTTAAACAAATGAAAGATTTTGGCCATGTCTTTTATATTCATCTCAACAATCGACAATTTGCTTGTATATAGACATATATACACAAGCGAGTGTGTTTCCCTCGGGGCTTCACACCTTTATTGATATAGGCTCCACCCCCACCTGAACTTACTTGAGGTAAACCACCCGGTAAAAAACCTCGGCCTTTAATGATCTTAGATTTTCATGGATATTGTACTTAATATCCTGTATCATATGTTAAAAATAGTTTGATTATCATATGGTCATTAAATACAGTATTGTAAGATACAACATTTATCAATACAATAATATAAAATATAATATTGCATTCTATGATACTATTCAATATAGATCATATGAAACAATATAATACTGCAATAAATAATGATACAATATGATGATGTAACATATGATATGACATTGTATCATGATTTAATATTGTATCATATAATATGATTTGGTATGGTATTGAGTAAAACATTATTGTATTTCATCATATAATACATATTATAATATTTATTATACAAAATACATATCATAATATTTACTAAACAATATAGTATCACATGATAAAATATCATATCACATAATAAATCACAAAATTTTAACATATGATATTATATTGTATGATACAATTTGATAGTGTACTGTATGATATTGTATCATATATGATACATGCTATGATTTGATTCATAAAGTTCAATATAATTTGATACAACATTGTATTTCATCATACAATATTATGTGATATAATACAATATTATATGAAACACTATCATGTGATACAATAATATATATTAATATCAGATCATACAATATTGTATCATAATATTCAATACTATACATAACAAGAGGTCCATGGGCCACATTGCTCTCCTGAGCAACAATGGCGAACTACTTTCAAATTGAGTTAAAACAGTTTAAATGTTGGTTTACAGTTATCATAAGAGCCCTGTCCTAACACCAGAACCCCTGATACACAGGGCTATGAAATTCACAATTTTGGAAGCGGCATTCTTCCACATCATAATTATGTACTTAGCTCATTGGCTAACAACACAGGAAAAGAGGAGAAGATTTTTTTTAAATTGTTGCATTTTTACTATATAATTCTTAGAGACCCACCCTAGCACCACAACCCCTGACCCTAGGGCCATGAATTTCACAATAATGGTAGAGAGCTCAATGCTTATTTCAATCATGCCAGCAGTTTGACTGCTTGATGTCCAGGAATAAAGAAAATTTTTTTAAAAAAGATCTTATTAATTTTAATGGTTTTAGCCCCACCCCTCAAGCCCAAGGTGGGGGGGGGGGGGGGGGCGCAGGGGCCTTGAATTCCAAATTTTACTCCCCTTTATCCAAAGATGCTATATGCCAAATTTGGTTGAAATTGATAATGTGGTTTTAGAGAAGAGCTAAAAATAATCAAAAGTTTATGACCTATGATCAACGTGATGACAAACGATGAGGGACAAAAACAGATTGCAATAAAAAGCAAAAAATAATTACATTAATTGCAAAGCAAGGGTTAACCTTGTTAAGTAATAAAACAAACTTCTATTCAATTGCAGTAGAAATCTTGACATAAAATTTATTTCAATGATTTGAAAATGCAAATGCACAAATAATTTTTAATCTTAAAAGAAAGGAATCAAGAAATGATATAAGCTGTTATTGATGCTTTTCATCTTACCCTTGACACCCAATTTAATGTGTTTGTTGAGGTTCACATTCCCTGAGTTCTGGATGCAGGCCATGGCCACAGGTTCCAGATTTAAGGCTCTCGCTCTCTCCGCTAGTGTTCCTTTATGACCTGGCTTGTATGGTGCATACTGAAGAGTTAAAGACAAATGAAGAATCAGACTACTGGAATAGATATGTAAGACTCCAAAGCCAGATGGTCAAGCCAAACTCCGATGGTCATGTTAAAGTCTGATTGTCTGCGCTTAAGTCTGATGTCCTGTCACACTAAAGTCTGATGTTGTCGGAATACGTCTGTTACGTCAAGTCACAGTGAAGTCATTGGTGACCTCGCTGCTATCTATTCAAGAATGGAAAAACGAGAAAGGAACTACACATGAAAATTTTAAGAATGATAGTAAGGGGATAATGTTTATGGTAGAGTGCTGAGATAACAAAATATGCTGTAAATGATATGTAACTAAAGTCAATGCTGATCAAATCTAAGCGAACAAAGCAGGCTGGAATGTTTCTAATAATTAACATTTTGTTTTCTTAAATCAAACAAACAAAATCCTAGCAATATGCACACCTCTGATATATGTACAATTTATCTGCAAATGAACAACTTCCAATCTTGAAAACCGTAGGAGGAGTTATCAGAACAATAGGGGTACCCTATACACAATATTTTGCCAAAAAATGAGAAGTTCAACAGCTGGTATTTTTTTCAAAAATTATCAGAAATCAAAATCCTAGCAATATGCACACCTCTAATATATGTACAATTGATCTGCAAAAAAAACAACTTCCTTTCTTGAAAAAATGTAGGTGGAGTTATCCATACAACAAGGGTACCCTTTTTTTTTGCAGCCACCCATCTGCTTGACAGCCATTTTCACTATTTCAATAACTAGATTTTTCCTTTGGAAAACCCGGTTAAAAATTGGGTAGAGAATCCAAAAAACTCAGTTATATTTATAATTTGGTTATATCCATAATCATATCAAAAGAGTTTGACTGCATAAACATTTAAAATCCTTCGAATCAAAGTACATTCAGTACAATGAGACTCAGTGTAGCATTGCATTCAAGAATGTATTACAAGTACAATGTACTTTCTTACCAAATCCTCCACTTCAGTTAGGGACTCTGCTTGCCGAATACTTCTCTGGATTTGCGTGTTAAGTTTGTTTTGCTTCTGTAGGCCCGTTAACACTGTAAAGATCTTCTGTTGAACAACCCTTTATAAATGAAACTAAAAGTTATATTACAAATCAATCAAAATATTTGAAATAGCTACTCTATGAATTTTAATTCAATATACTAATTGTTGTACATATGTACATGTAAATTAAGTAATTAAAATTTTCAATGTGTGATAAGTTTTCATTTAACCTGGCCATGTTATGTACAAGTGTAATGTTTGGATACATATCACAAAGTGACCAAACAGTGGCAAACACATGACAGAAGAGCTTAAGAAGAGCTTAATTAAAACAGTAAATGCAAGCAAGCAACCTTAAACCCACCATTATTTTAGTAGAAAAATATCAATTATTGGTAATAATTCTTTCAGTGGGAATTAGCAGATAGTAATAATAAAATGGAAACATTTCCTACATAAATTTTTGCAAAAATGTATGCCCTTGATGCATACAGTGCAAGCTGTACACAGAAATGATAGCAAGTTCAGGCCTTTCACGCCTAAATTTAGCTGTAGTTAAAGCTGACATGAATTCATAAATACGCATTATTTCCATTTTATCTCCAACTACCCCTATATTACTTGTCGATTTCTATTGTTCTGCTCATCGCTACACACCCCCTATATAAGGCCAATAGCACTATTCATGCTTCACCACATTCAGGTATTTCATACACCCGAACATGTTACATTGGATGAAAATTCTGAAAAGAAAAAAATGACAACCACTGCAATGACAAGGAATATCCAATGAACGAAAAATCAAGACAGACTGAAATCCAGGCACATATATTTAAAAAATCTTTGATAATTGTACACTGTTTTCCTCAATAAGTTATCACATCGCACATTCTCAAACTGTGGCAGATTGAGCAATGTCGATTTAAAACATAGGTAATCACAGATTACAAAGCTCACCGAGACGAGACATCACCCTTATGAGACTTCACCTCTATGAGACCACCTTTATCATATTAAATGAAAATCATACTTCATGATCTTGGATATTCATGGATTCTGTTTTGACACAATATCGTATATCATCTGTTAAAAAGTTGTATGCTAATCATATGTTCATATGTTAATCAATACAATAATATAAAATTAAATATTGCATCCTATCATATTTACAACATATATCATATAATTCAATAAAATACCATAATAATCAATGATGAGATATGATATTGTAACGTATGATATGACATTGTATTGTGTTATACGTTATTGTATTTGATCAAATAATACAATATCATAAAATATAAAACAATATAGTATTATATTACAATATCATATTACATATTACATCATAACATTGAAACTTATGATATTATATTGTATAATATAGTATGATATTGTATGATACTGTATCATTTTTGATACATAATATGATATTGTACCATATGATGCACTGTACAATATTATTTGATACAACATTGTATCATATCAAATGATACAATTTTATATGATAAAGTAAAATATTATATAATACAATATTATATTATACATATTGTATCATATGATACAATAATATATTTTACAATATCATACAATACAATTTCATGTGATGTGATAATATATCATATTATAAAACAATATCATATTAAACAATATCGTATGATACGATATTATATTAATATAACAGTATCATATTATACAATTTCATGTGATATTATTCTATATTACAGAAACCAATATCATATTATACAATATTGTATGATACAATATCATAGAATATACAATATTGTATCATAGGATACAATATAATATTTTGCAATATCTTATGTAATTGTATCATGTGATAAAATAATAAATTAAAAAAACAATATAATATTATACAATATTGTATCATAATATACAATACTATACATAGCAATATCATGATACAATATCATATCATAAAATTTAAAAAAATAATTGATACAATATCATATCGTATCGTATAACTTTTTATAATATAACATATGATATCATATTGTATCATATCAAACAATACTGTTTCATATCATACAATATTATATAATAGGAATCATGTTATATCATTTATCAACAAATACATCTATCTATCGAGCAGGTTTGAGTGAGGTAGGAGATTTCTTTAGCATACTTGATAATGGAGATCAGGCTCTGCATCTGAAGCAACCTCTGCGTTTCATTTATAATATAGTTAAATCAACTATGCAAGCTATCATCTATAAAACATGTGACCTGTTCCAAAAAAACTTAACCTCATCCAGCATCCGAAACCTATGGCTCAGATTCAGCATTCAAGCCTGTCAGGTGCATCAGTATACATAAGACGCATCTCCATGCAAGTTTGGTGAAGTTCAGACCAGTAATAACTAAGATATCATCATCAGAAGGCACTAGCAATTAAAACCTTAACCTGCTCCAGCATCCGCAACCTATGGCTCAGATTCAACATCCATGCCTGTCAGGTGCATCTGTATCATAAGACACACCATCCATTCAAGTTTGGTGAAGTGAGGACCTGTAATAACTAAGATATATTTTTTAGCATCCTTGATAATGGAGATCAAGCTCTGCATCTGAAGCTTCCTCTGTGATTCATTCATACTACAGTTTAATCAACTATGCAAGTTTGAAAAAGTACTATCATCAATTAAACATGTGACCTGTTCCAAAAAACTTAACCATATCCAGCATCTGAAACCTATGGCTCAGACTCAGCATTCAAACCTGTCAGGTGCATCAGTATCATAAGACGCACCATCCATGGAAGTCTGGTGAAGTTAGGACAAGTAATAACTAAGATATAATCATCAGAGGGCACCTGTTTCAAAAACTTTAACCAGCTCTAAAAACCTTAACCTCCTTCAGCATCCGAAACGTATGGCTCAGATTCAGCATTCAAGCCTGTCAGGTGCATCAGTATCATAAGACACACCATCCATGGAAGTCTGGTGAAGTACGGACCAGCAGTAACTAAGATATAATCATCAGAGGGCACCTGCAACAAAAACTTTAACCAGCTCTAAAAGCCTTTACCTCCTCCAGCATCCGAAACCTACAGCTCAGATTCAGCACTCAAGCCTGTCTGGTGCATCAGTATCATAAGACACACCATCCATGCAAGTTTGGTTAAGTACGGACCTGCAGTAACTTAGTTATTGCTATCAAAAGGCACCTGCAACAAAAATTTTAACCAGCTCCAAAAACCTTAACCTCCTCCAGCATCCGAAACCTATAGCTCAGATTCAGCACTCAAGCCTGTCTGGTGCATAAGTATCATAAGACACACCATCCATGCAAGTTTGGTGAAGTACGGACCTGCAGTAACTTAGATATTGCTATCAAAGGGCACCTGCAACAAAAACTTTAACCTGGTCCAACAACCTTAACCTCCTCCAGCATCTGAAATTTAGGACTCAGATTCAGCATCCAAGTCTTTCAAGTCCATAAGTAGGTCCAGATGCATCATCCATGCAAGTTTGGTGAAGATAGGACAAGTAATAGCTTAGATACAGGACCTGCAACAAAAACTTTAACCAGGTCCGGACGCCGACGCCGACGCCAACGCCGACGCCGAGGGTATAGCATAAGCTCCCCCCGACTTCGTCTCGGTGAGCTAAAAATGGAGCATTTTTGTAGATACTTATGGAAACGATGTTAAGTTGTAATTACTCTCTTGGATTTTCTATCTACTGTGTTGGATGTAGTGCCGCTGCGGTTTTCAAAAAGATGCAGATGAACGACATGTGTTCGATGTGCATGCAAAGTGAGGCAGCACGATCTGTGCAAAATAATATGGATACCTTGGAAATTTTTTCAACGAATAAGTATATTTTGCATTTATTGATTGTAGTTTCCTTTATTCTATATATATTGCAAACATTTTACTACAATGCATTTAGAATTCCGTGCAACCTGATTGCCTCGATCAGAAAGCAACCAACCATAACTTTCTTAAGGCGACCAAATGCTTTAATGAATTCATGTCAGCTTAAAATTTGTAACATTGATGTAGACCAAGAGACAGATAATAAGATTCCTTGATAGATGTTGTCTTTGATAATACATGTATGTGTGTGATGGTTTAGGTGGCCAGAGATGGTCCATCATTATTTCCCCCATTCTATCACATTTATAGTACAGATTAACTCCTGCCAGGGAAAAGAATCTGGGATTTTTATCTTTGAGGACACTAATGAATGACGGAGAGGAAAGTGATGGTCAGACCTGTTCAATCACTGACACCGAACAGCTCATTTGGGAGAGCATCTATAGCAAGAGATTCCGAGGCTTGAGTTATGAATCAGAGTA